>NC_139344.1:261894576-262357076 GCF_055883805.1 Amblyomma maculatum
CATGCACGCGGACAAAAAGAGGAGCTGTTGCTTCCGCGGAAACGAGTTGAGCCTGTGGCGGTTGGTGCCGCAGCTGCCCATGCGTGGCTTGTCGTTGGTCCCCACCTGCGAATAATTTTCGGCGTCGACGCTGAGATCTGGCCCCTCCAGATACCTGCGTCTTTCAGCGTCGTCTCGCTTCAAGGGCCAAAATTGCACCTCCGGCGACGCCGATATCCGCGACGCCGACGCGGCGCCGAAGAAACGCTGCCATGTGGTTCAGCCTTAAAATGGAAGGTATACGTGCGCGATGCCCAGCAGCATTCGCAGCAAAGTTCTCGCAGTGCGCTTCGCATGTTCCGTCATGCACTTCACGGCTGAACTTAATCACACGGTCTGACACTTCGCTGGAGCCACAACACTCTCTCACCGTCGCATTCCCGCCCGCCAGCGCACGCCATGGCCGCTGCTTCTGTGGCGTCTCCCCCCCCCCCCCCCCCCCCCCCCCCGTGGAAAATCCCTCCGTCTAGACTTTTTGTGTCGCGTATCAGGAACCGGCGGCGCCACCCGCTGCTCCAGCAGCAGTGACGGAAAGACAACGCGCCCACGCGTGGACTGAGCGACTTTGCTCTCCCCTGGCGCACCCGCGTCACCAGAAGAATTTCTCCATTCGCACGCGGGCAGCCTACCATCCGGCGACGCCTCTGCGTCTGAGGCGCGCCGCCGACAATGCAAATTCCAGCGGCTCCTTTGTGCTTGTTTTCCGGGCGTAGATAGCTCATCTTCTTTACGACCGTTTTTCGCTGACGTGCCCTGTCCCGTCCTTTTTCCCCGTCGTGTGCGCGTGCCGATGGCTCCTGTCGGCGGAGCATCAGCGGCGCCGTCACCGTGCTCCCCCAGCATTCCATAACAAGCGGACTTTGACGGCAGGCACGGGCACGCAGCAGTCGCGTACAACCGCACCACCCCTAACTCGCTTCGAATGCTCCAACGTGAAGTCGCTGAGGCTTTTCAGGGCGTTGATGAGGAACTGGAGGAAGGTTAGCGCCGGACTTACGACTGTGTTTTCTGTCCTGTACTGTCCTAGATAGCCGCTCGTGACCCGGACCACGGCCGGTCTCGAGGGAGAGCGAGCGCGCGCTCTCTTCCTCGAGACCGGCTGTGCCCGGACTCCCTGTCGGGGTCCCGATTCTCGGGAAAACGCACACCTGTCGTTCAAACTAGGGGGAAGGCTGCCAGGCCGGGGCGTTTTGAGGGGACGATTGCTGATTGGTGGGCCAGTTGGTGGGACGTTTTAGAAAAAAAAAAAAAAGGAAAAGAAAGGAGGCTCAACAGGACATAGGATATTGCACATGGCAAAAGCTTGTGCTCTGTGCAGTTATCTGTCTGTAGTGTTCTTTTCTCTTTTTCTAGCTGGTACACCTGTGTCCAGTCTGTAAGGAAATGTCGCCCACTATAGTAATGGAAAATATGGAGGACACTTAAGCTCCGCCTTTAAGGAGGGGCATCGGGCGTACGTTACGATGCCGTCTTGACAACGGCGGTCACTTGGTAGAGCGTCGCACGCGCATCGCCCGAGAAGCTTAATACGCAGTGTGAGCAAGTCAGAGAAGCTTTTTCGGTAGGTATAATGGCAGTGACAGACGCATTCAAATGCTTTGGTTTTTAATAGAGCAATTAATTTAAATGGAAGTGTAAATGGCGGCACAAAGTTGGACAGCAACTTCATCCATTGTCGTTGCTATATGACAACTGTCCAGAAATAGCTTTGTAAGATTGTGAAATTGGTTTCCGTAGAGATGGAGATGTGATTGGCGGCACAAAGTTGAACAGCAACTTCATCCATTGTCGTTGCTATGACAACTGTCCAGAGATCGTGCCTTTCTCCTCTTGTCGGCGTCTCCGAGCGATTAAGTGCAGCGATTGCTGGTTTCACAGAAGCGAGCGCATACAGCAGTCTTCTTGAGTGTTACGCTGGGTGCAGTGCTTGCCCAGGGCCCAAGGGGCAGCGCGGCGACGAGGACTTGCCGACGCAATGCGCGTTTGTTGCGCTTGCGACACCCACTTATCGTCGCCGCCTCAAAGCGGACACGCGGCGGCGCGGCAGCTACCGAGAGCAGCCGGCGAGCGCGTGGAAAGCCGGTCACCTGTGCGCGCGCTATCGTGTCGACGGCGATGCGCCGACTTCGCACTCGCAGGCCGCATCTGCCGGACGACAACTCCTTCCTTCCTTTCTTTTTTTTTTTCCCTTCCGAAGCGCCGGCGGCCGATGAACCAGGTGTGTGGGACGCAAACAGCGCTGCCGCATCCCCTCTACGCGTGCCTCCGCTGTCACCTGACGTCGCGGCGGCGTTTCTGGCGACGCTTCGCCGCCGGCGCCGTGCGTGTGCTCGCGCAAAAGCGCCCGAGATTGGCTACGCCTCGCAAATGATCTCTCAATTTTCCAGCAGCGCGCGTATAGATTCTGCTGCAAATTAGATCTCCCCCTTCCCTCGAACGAGAAATTTTACGTATAGGAAATCGTGCTCAGCCGCATTTGTTTCGCTGAAATAAGCTCGAGAAAAACGTGGTTAAAATAGGACTGCCCTCTCGAATAACGACCCATTGATTGCTTCTTGACCACATTTGTTTTTGTGCATCCCTAAGCTGTAAACCGGGCAAAATTTGAGGAACCGAAGGGGACCCAGCCGCAGGCCAGTAGCGTTGTATTAAGCGGGGCGATTCTAGTATCCGCACATATTTTTCTTATTGCGCTAGCATGCTTGCACGTGGTCATTTTGGTCAGGGTCATGCTTTAACTGAAGCAAGGGTGTGCATATGTTAATAGCAATCGCACATTAATAACCATTCAAGCAGTACTGTAAACACGCCATGCTGTTCACTAGCGCAAATCGGGTTACTTATTTTGGATGTAAGCCGGTGAGGTTATGTTCTTGTCGAGGCATTTCTTCACTGATTACATGTTTAGACTGTGGTAGCATGTTGAGAAACGTCACATGTTCGAAGCAGCATTTACAAAGATTATCGACTTTCCAGTCCACATGCACGTGGGTGCAAAGCACATTATCATTCCTTTCTGTTCGCTTTCCTAATGATGGGAAAATTGGCTATACGCGTAAATATGCCGTTACAACAACATAATAAAGGCGCATAACGTGACACCATTCGTAACAGTGAATATCTTCACATGCTGTAGTAGGAAGACAAATGAAGCGCCAAGTGTTTTCTGTATTAACGCAATAGTGTTTAAGGCCCCGTTCGAGTTCCAAATTGCTCGAGAGGGGCGTGACGTCACTGTATCACTATCAGTCATTGAAACATTGCATAGAGTGTCGATATTACGACGTCCAACACGACTCAGGTTATTGTTAGAGTGTGTAACTATGTAAAGTAAATGGCTTAAAAGAAAATTGGGTAGTTAGATGCGGAATCGAACACTTGAACGTCGGGACACGAATCAGGAAAGGAACCTGTACGCCATCGATGTGTACGTATATTCGCTCACCTTTGTTGACGGGATGCCTTGTCAATCAAGGTGTATAGTATTACGTACGCGGTTTCATATGACTGTCGTTATATATGGTAATAAGAATGCGAATTAGATAATGAATGCACGGTACCGTGTTGATTTCTGCGAAGCGCCTCGCCATCATATTCCCAAGCATCTGTAGGTACTCTTTAACGCTATCGCATCATATATCTTAATATGAGCTACCCCGCCGCGGTGGCTTAACTGCTGAATCCAAGGATGCGTGTTCAATCACGGCCGCTTTCCGATGGACGCGGAAAGTAAGGCGCCTGTGTACTGTGACTTCTTTATTCTATGTACCAACTATATTCCAAACAAAAGTTCTACGTGTGCTGTGCGTTGTCAGTGCACGTTAAAGGATCCCAGATGGTCGAAGTTTCCGGAGTCCTCCACTACGGCGTCTCTCATAGCCTGAATCGCTTTGGGACGTTAAACCCCACAAATCACTATCTTAAGCGTCCCCCGAAGTTTTGTTTTTCTTTATTATTGTCGTTTAAGGGAGTGGAACACATGATCTTTTTTTTTTTTTTTTTTTTTTTTTTCTTTTTTGCGTACAACGAGGCTCTTGTTCTTTGTGTCTTAGATGAAGGGGCTATAAAAGCAGCAGCTTCACTTTTACCATTCGGAACGTTAGCCGCTAGGAAAAAAAAAAAGAACTTAGCCGGCTTTTCGTCCTCCTTAAGGTGACGAACAATGACAATGGCCGGGTGCCGCGCCCGTCACGCGCGCAGCCCCGCTGGGAAAGGCACGAGGAAGCCGCCGCCGCCGCCGCCGGAAAGGCAGCTTGTGCGCGAGGCGATTACGTGCGCAGGCATCGGAAGCCAGAGGTTCGGTCGTCTATCTCGCCGCACCAGGGCCGGGAAGAAGGAACAGCGGAGTGTCTCCCTGGGAATTGTAACACCCCGTGGCTGCTGGCCGAAGGATTGTGTTTGTTCATGACGGTATGCGGTAGCAACATCGCCAGCTACTATAAATTAATTAGTGGAAGAACTGGCCTTCTGGAGCCTTTTCGCGAAGTCAGATTACAGAAAGCACCGCAAGATAAAGCTGGGTTCCAAGTGTATGTCGAAGCGTGCTCGCGCGGAAGGAGGTATACGCGGTCCGTTTTGCCGCAGTTTTTCTGAAGCGGTAGTCGGAAGTCTGATTTGAAGCTGTTATGACTGCACCGATGCTCCGGTAGACCGAATGGTAAAGGATCGAAAATCAGCTGGGTAAGACTACAGCTAAATGCCGCCCCTTGAAGAGGAGTTGTGCGAAATCCTCCGCCGAAACACCGTTGTGTTCATTGTGAATGTATTTCAGGCTGACGCACAACGAACTTGAGCAATATTACACGCGCACTTCAACATTAGACAATATATACTGTTTATGCAGAAATTAAAATGTTCGCGGTCGAGGACAAGGGGCATTTAAGCAACGAAAATGTGAATAGAAGCAAAGACGCATTTTCTTAGATTACGAAGTAAACAATGGCAAGCGTAATAGTAGGTCATAAAATATTACAGCGCTTCATTAGAAATGCTTAGTACTTAATACACGCCTGAAGAATACAGTGTTAATTAAATTGCAATTGGAATTTTATTTTTTCGGATTAGGAAAAATCCTGGAGCCCGGAGCTAAAGGCAAATAATTCTGAGTCCTGACTGACGAGGCTGCGGGCGCCAAGCGATTAACAGATATACGTTTACAGCAGCAACGCTGTAGGCTTTAATAGCCACTTGAATGCCTGAAATTTATTTGGTTCATCAAAACTTGTGGCTGCATGCATGGTCGCTACAATACAGCAAAAATTCACTTGCTCGAATGTTGCTTTTTTAATATCATTTTATTTAGTTCCTTCAAATGGCATTTCGCTGTATGCAGTGACGGATGTCAGAAATATACGCGCGCATAAGATGATCTGCCCGTTCCTTATACTTCCCGCGATGTCACCGCTGGCCATACTGGGTGGTTGGCTTTCCTGCGACACTCTGAAACTTTCGGAGTTTACACCGTTCTGAAGTTCCGTCAGCCTCCTTTCTAACTTCAAGATTCCGCAATTCTCTCTGTGACCCCCCCCCCCCCCCCCTTTTTTTTTTATATAAAATTTAGAAGCGCACGCGTACTTCGGTTCGTTCGGTACGTTTTCAGCCGCCTGAAAAGGGCAAATGATGGGCCTGTGAACGTCGGCGAGCTTAGGCTCGTGGCACAGCCTGAACTGCGGTGGCCGGCAGTCGCCGCTGCGGGTCAGAATGAGCGCGCGGACCGCGGCCGAGGCCCTGGAGCGCAGCCAAGGCAGTGTGTGAAGCTCCCCGGGGGGCGAGCCCTGGCGGTCACCCGGTCGTCTTTGTTTACTCGGCCTGCGGCTATTTTCTCATCGCGGCGCCCACTCGCGCGCGCTGCCGGACGACACAGTCCGCCCGCTGCGTGGGCGTGAGAACGGCCGCCTCTCGCGCCGACTGCGGCGCCCAAGGAAAGACCGACCCTGCTGCCTGCTCTCGCGTGTTTGCTGCACAGCAGACGGAAAGCACGATGTCAGCCCCCTTGTTGGTTTTGTGAATCCGCACGGTTCCAGAAGGATGTGGAAATGGGCTAGCCGCCAGCCCCCTACTCTGACTGAGTTTCACGAGGCGGCCTCATAGGGCGTCAACGCGTTGCCACGATGGTCAACGCCAACATTTTTAACTGTTAGGTGTGTATACGAATGCCCGTAGAATGGAACAGTCAGCGCCGAATCTTAAACACCGCCACACGCGTCGTGCGGAGGCCGTCGCTTACTAATTCATTCTCCACCCCTGATCTGTCCTCCTTTATTTCACTTTTTGTGCAATTTTGAGATATTATCCCTTTTGTTGGCGTTACTGCTAGCAGCTAAACGCAGAGCTGCCGGTTCATATTTTCGGAGCGTTCAATCATCAGCTGTGTCGGCGCATGACAGTATCGTTCCTCGCTTTTTCCAGGTGGCCTGTCCAGAAGACGCAGGAGCACCTCATCCGGGTCTCCCACCTCATGACAGAGGACAGGGTAGTCAGCATTTCTAGGCATTATGGTAAGTTTTCACGGCACCGCTTCCTCTGGAATGCACCTTTGCTCCGAAAACGCCGCTTGTGCCTCTCATCCTCGGGGCACTGTTATCCTAAACGTGATCGTTTAGTTTGCCCTGTTCGTCTTCCTAACTTTCGTTTACTCTTCGTCACACCGCTATCACTGCTTACTGTTGGTGACGAACGTGTAGCTAGCGAAGGCATGCAGTAGATACCAGTAAGAACGTTTCAGTGTGTGCCAGTTGATGTTTCCTCTTTGTCATCTGTGGTAGCCTGCCAGGGGTATCCTGAAGCGATTCGCAACCTGCATCGTAGCCAAGGTCAGACACGTATCAGAAGATGGAGAGAGGCAAAAGGGGACCCTTAGCCTTCCCCTCACCCCCATCCCCCGGAAGTTACAAATTTAGATCGTGGCTACGTGCCTGGCTAAGGTGATAAAAATAGGAGGAGGAGGAGGAGGAGGAAGATGAGGAGGAAAGGCAGGAGGTTAACCCGTAAAAGCAACGCCTAAGCAAGTAAAGTATCCATGCAGAGTGAATGAAGGATGCAAGCAGCGTAAGCGCCACATTTGCTGCAAGGCAGTGCAGCTGTTAGCCTATCTGTGCATGATTGCATGAACATCTGTGGGAATCGTTGTTATGGCGCGCCGCCTGAACAAGCGCCGTTCCCCTTTCTTTGTCGCAAATAATGGCATATAGGTTTCTGAAGGCGCTCTTCAACTTTGTGAATCACATTTATTGTCTAAAGTCAATATCGAGTGAATGATAAAAAGTAACCTAATTAACTAATTATTTGAGAAACAAAAAATAGCCTATGGTGCGCGAGAAGGCTGGCAGAGTGTGCAACTAGTTTCCTTGGCCTACCTAAAATATTTTATTTCTTAACCCTTGGCTCAAGGCAGCCGGGACGCCCGGTATATATTTTGCGCGCGCGCTCGCGTTTGTGCGCGGATGACGGCGGCAGGGGATAGTCGACGAAGACGGTAAACGGTCCGCCACCTCCGCGGCAGTTTACGTGCGTGTCGCTGAACAAGCTCCGCGTCCGGAAGCAAGAAAACTGGCGTCGGCGTCCGTGTTTGTACGCGCAAGCTCATTCATCGGCGACGCCGCGCGCTTTCGTCACCGCCGGTACGCTGAGGAGGCCGCGGTGCGCGTGTAACGACGTGTTTGGAATGCGTGGGAAGCAGCATCGTGTGTCGAAGGGGTGGCGCGAGCTGCTTTCCCTCCGCAGGCTGCTGACACTCATCTCACGAGCTGCATCCCCCCCTGCACGCCGCTGCTTCTGCTCCGGATGGGCCGCTACGTGCAGCTCGGGCGGCTCTCGGCTTTCGCCTGTGGTGTTGGTAGTGCGCGTCAACACTCGGCGGCCAACAGATGCTGAGAAAACAGAACGTCGTCCCGATGCGTGTTAGTAGTAGTAGTAGAAGACTTTATTGAAGCGCAACACTTAGGCGCCTAATATATCGATGGTCTGTTGGACGAGCAGGCGCTGTTCTTCCTCACCCTCAGCACCAAGCCAGTCCACCCAGGTCCAGATAGTATGGGAGGGGATGGGAAAGAATACCGATTGCAATGCAACCGCGCATGAAAATAGGCAGTGAAAAAGGTTGGCATAAGGGGAAAGGCAGTTGGGGCATGATGGATCACGGCGGAATTTGTACAGATTTAGCCGTGTAGGGGTTATGACCGTATTCAGCTGTATCTGTTGAATGACGTGAGCCTCCCGAACAGAGAGATTAAGATGAGAGTCGGGGTAGAGTTTTCGGTCTAAGCGAGCAGCATTGTAATATTCGCTGATGGTGGCACGAAGAGACAGTTTCGACCCGTCCTCCAAGAACCTGGGCCAGGGGATAAACGGTGCCCGGTTACGAGTTTCACGGGTGAACTGATTCGCGAGCTCATTGCCGTCATCCCCGAGCGTCCAGTGATCCATCAGACGAAGACGGGGCAGGGCTGCAGCGCAACAAGTGCGGCCTCGAGCTCCGTGGACAGATGAGGTGGGAGAGTTCTAGATTTAATGGCACGGGCAGCCGCCTGGGAGTCAGTGTATATAATATGCTGAGGCACAGGCGGGAGAGAATGGAAATTTTGAATGGCATGAATAATGGAGAGGACCTCAAGCGAGATAATATCCGGAGGGTGGAGAAAGGGGACGCTAGTGTGAGTGACAGGGGTAGATAAACGAGGATGAAAGAGGACCTGGCTTCCGGACCCTCGAGGAGCTACATAAGAGGCATCCGTGTAAGCGGCTCCTCGGGTATTGAAGGGCGGACCATGATGAGAGGCAGCAGCATGTCGGTGGCCAGCATGCAGCACCGGCGACATATTGGCTGGAAGAGGAAGTATACGGAGGTTAGCCTCCGGTGGGAAAGGAGTGGGCAGAGGGACTGTCTGTATTGGGGGAAATATTAGCCTGGTTGAGAAGCCAGCGTCCATGAACTGTGCCGGAGATGCGAGCTACCTGTCGGTCGCGGTGAAGGGAAAGGAGACTGCGAAGAGGATGAAAGCGTCAGGTGGCACAAAGCTTATCGGTGGAAATGGTTATGGGAAGATGGAGAGCAGCTTTATAAAGGCCGTGAAGAGCTGTTGCAAGTGTGTCTAGCTGGCTCTGTGTAAATGAAAGGTATGGTATGAAGTAAGATGATCGGGTTCTGTTCGCTTTTGTTCTTACAGCGTGAGCTGCATCTGTTAAGGCTTCAGATGCCTCTGTGGGACAACTAGGGAGGCAAGAGGAAATGTCAGGAAGCTACGCTACACTCAAGTCACTCTCCAGAGTAAGAGTGGAATGGAAAAGCGCCAACACAAGAGGCACATGCATATACCTGTCTTTTCGACGCCTTGGGGAGGGGGGCAATTTAAAACAAGCTCCTCAGGAACCTGTATGAAGGGCAAGAGGCCACAGTCAGAACTGGGCATGGTCTTACTGATTGGTTTCCGATTGAGAAAGGAGTGAGACAAGGCTGCATACTGTCGCCCTCCCTATTTAACCTATATGCTAAGTGCATCATGAGGAAGGCCGGTCTGGACGAGTCTTCAGCTGGAGTGAAGATTGCTGTGAAACGTATCAACAACCTTAGATATGCGGATAATACCACTTTAATAGCAGAAAGTGAAGTGGAACTGAAGAGACTTCTGATGCGCGTACAAGAGAGTGAGAAGTTTGAGCTTAAACTGAACATTAAAAAGACAAAGATCATGGCGTCTTGCCCTACCAAGTCCTGGAGCATCAAGGGAAAAGAAGTGGAAGCTGTGACAGATTTTCTCTTCTTGGGCTCCACGATTACCCCGGAAGGAGACTGCAGCCATGAAATTAGGAGACGCCTGCTTCTAGGAAAGAGAGCCATGGTTAGCCTTGACCGCCTAGTAAAGAGCAGAGACATTACACTGCCAACCAAGATCCGTATAACTCGTGCTATGGTCTTTCCAGCTGTGATGTATGAATGCGAGAGCTGGACTGTGAAGAAGGCTGACCGCTGAAAAATTGACGCGTTTGAATTGTGGGGCTGGCAGAGACTCTTGAGAGTTCTTTGGACGGCCAGAAGATCAAATCAGTCGATATTGTCGACCATAAACCCTGACTGCTCATTGGAGGGTCAAATTCTAAAGTTAAAGCTCAGCTACTTTTGTCATCTGATGAGAAGAGAGGAGTCGCTGGAGAAAGATTCGATGTTGGGAAAGGTTGAGGGTCACCGGAGAACGGGTAAGCAGCGAACGCGATGGTTAGATGGCATCCTCGAGGCATTGCAGATGAAGTTATGTGATCTTAGAAAGATAGTGAGATCGGAAAGCGTGGCGTGATATGGTCCATAGGGTCACGAAGAGTCGGACACGACTGAACTGAACTGAACCTCACCGACCTAAACTCTCAGCGGCGTTGAGGCCTGCGGTCCGGTTGATTGCTTCCGCTCCTCAACTGATCCACATGTTAAGGTGTTCGGGACCCCCACGCACGCGCGCACACACACGCACGCAACATGGCTGTGTCCACGGCGTTCGCCTTGTCCTCGAAGTCGCTCAACACCGAGCCGCAGCTGGTACCAGGTCCGCAGTTCCATAACCTCAGGGCAGTCTCATTTCCAGCAGCACCGCCATTAAAGGCCACAGAACAATGCCTATGGTTCTCTATCAGCTAAAGCTGAAACTGTGTCAAGCATTGTGGCTTCATGGACATCCCGTGACTTAGACGAGCTGTCGCTTGAGTTTTGATGGCTCCGTGGTTTCTTTCACTCTTCCCGCAACCATAGATCGCTGTTTACATGGACCCGTCTGCGGGAACAGTGTCGAGGAATCGAGTTGAGTGGAAAAGACCTGACCGAGTTTATATGAACCCGAGCCGATGAGCGTACGAGCGGCGATTACGGCGGCGCCTCGCGTCGATGCGAAGAACTAGCTGACGACATCCGATTCCGGTTACTTTCCCCGCACATCTCTAGCGTTTTCTGTACTGTTCTCTCCCGCTGTTCTCCGACTCAACTTGACCGCGTTATGCTTCTTGCAGCCGGGTCGAGTCGAGTCAACCCACCTCCTGCGTCGGAATTGACTCGACCCCTCGACTTTTCTACCCGACCCGACAGCGTTTAATGAACCCTGTAACCGGTTTTCGACCTGATAACTCAACTCAACCAGCTCATGTCGGGTATACGCCGCTTATGCTTCAACAGCCTAGTCGAACGAATGCGCTTGTAAAAGGTGTCTTTGCGGCATTTCATCTCTTCCATACACGCACAAGGAGGGTTCGAATAGCGTGTGTTCTGTGTGCCAAAAACACTCGGAGATAATGAAAAGAAAAGGGAGGAAAGGGGGAGAGAGACGAGCGAGGAAACGGCCTAGAATACGTGTGCGAGGATCACTGGGTCTCGTCATCGAGTGTGAAAGGCGAAGGTGCGCCAGCAGGACCCCGAAATTATGCACCTCACGGGCTGCGATAAACGGTCCGGTCGCGTTCCCCGCGTCGAGGCCGATATCTGTCCGCGTGAGAAAGCGATGGCGCAACATGTGCGCCTGGCAGGTTTCGTTGTCGATGCCTTCGCGCGCTTATTGTGTTCGGCGACGCGGATGGGCGAGGACGATCTTTGTTTCATTCCTACTGTATGTTTTTATTTTTCACTGAGTCTTTTCCAACGGGCGAGAGCTGCAGACGCGCAGAAACACGCTTTGCGCACTCATCGGTTGGTGCTTTTGTTCGCGTTCCTGTCTTTCTTTTCTTTTTCTTTTTTTTTTGCGTCAATTTACATCTAGTGCTGCTAGTCGGTAGCAGTCTTCGACAGGTGTGGTTTCATGTTGCATCTCCGAGAAACCGCGTCGGCACTGAAAGTGAGAGTTCGATCAAACGACAAAGTCCGCGTGCCCTCTCTGCGAGTAGAACCATTCCTCCGCTCCCGACACGCGTTCCGCAGCACACGCGTGGCGCAAAAGGTGCAACGCTGAGTTCCAGGGCGTGCCAGCGCACGCGCGTGTCAGGGTCTGTTCTCAGCGGCGTCATTTGTTATGCAGACAGAGACGACAGGCGGGATGAGGACGGAAGCGGAGCCGACGGGCCTCCTGCGATTGTTATGGCCTCTCCGCGGCCTCGCCACGAGGCAAGAAATGTGCCGCGCGCCAGGGGAAGCGAAAACAAGCAGAAATGCAGAAAAATAAAGAAGGGACGCTGCTGTCGTTCTACACAGGCGTCGGTGACTATTTTTGTCGCTCACTGCCCCTTATTGTATTAGCTGTGCGTGAATAGCAGGAGCGGTTGTTTTGCAAGGGGAAACAATCGCGGGCTTCCTGCCTGGGGCATCCTCGATTGGGCTTTGTGGGACACGGCTGTGACGCTGATGCACTTATATCACTGCGTCATTGCGCCGCATGCGTAATTGATGCGGGCCCACCGGTTGTTGTGACACACTCCCGCTGCCTCCGGTTCCCGAGCGCATCTCGTTGCGTGGACTGTCTCTGAAGGCACCGATCTCCACAAGAACCGTCCCACCTGCGTACTGCTGTTTAGCTCCGAGCAGCCTGCGGTGGCCTTCGGTTACTGCGGGAGGCTTTCCGCGCGACTAACGGCATCCGCTTTTCCATTCTGTTTGTCGTTGTTCGGCCGCTGAACGTGGCTAACCATTCTTAGGCGCTCTTCGCGGGACTTGAGTATAAAATTTTAGCCTCTCGTCATTTCATTGAGAAGTCCGGCGTTTGCCTTAAGATAAAAAGGTGCGTCTAAAACATCACTGAAACACTTCACAAGGCTGACACTGCTGTGGTTGCATGCAGGTAATAGTGCGTGCGTGCGTGCGTGCGTGCGTGCGTGCGTACGTGCGTGCGTGTGTGTGTGTGTGTGTGTGTGTGTGTGTGTGTGTGTGTGTGTGTGTGTGTGTGTGTGTGTGTGTGTGTGTGTGTGTGTGTGTGTGTGTGTGTGTGTGTGTGTGTGTGTGTGTGTGTGTGTGTGTGTGTGTGTGTGTGTGTGTGAGAGAGAGAGAGAGATGGTATTTCATATGCTTCCACATTAAGCAAAAAGGAAACTGTATCGCGGATTTAAAATTGTCTTCATCAGATGTATTTATTTATTTATTTATTTATTTATTTATTTATTTATTTACCCTAAAGGCCCTCCGGAGAGGGTATTACATGGGGGGACACACGAAGCACATTGATAACACCTAGTTCAAAAACAGACAAAGAAACAAAATACAAACACCATTTTAGAAGTACAGTTGAACAACACTAGATCGTAAATGGAAAAGAGTAAAATTTCGAACAGTTGAGATTAATGATAAAAAAAAAAAAAAAAAACTGCTTACAGCCCGGATTAAGAATACAGATACATCTGAAAGAAGGTAGTGGTATTCGAGGGAGCACAAAAGAAGGATTATTTACTCTATGTAATATAAATCAGTGGTGTAGAGGGACGTCACATTCTGATGTGAGTATGCAGCATTTTGTGAAATTTGTCTGGATGAATATCGGTGGCAATACTTGATGGTAGGTTATTCCAGTCACTTATGGTTCTAGGTATGAATGATTGTGCGTAAAAAGATGAGTGGCAAACCGGGCGATTGACTTTGTAGGGATGGTCACGGCGAGGGAAAATGAGGCCAGGTGGCTGAAAGAAGTCGTCTTGCAAAACGTCGTGGTTATAGAGATTGTGAAATAGATATAAGCGAGCGTGTTTTCGTCGTAGTGATAGTGGATCTAATTCGGCACGATGTTTTAAATGTGTAACACTGGTGTACGGGGAATAGTCCGAAAAAATGAAGCGAACAGCACGGCTTTGCAGGGATTCAATGTTTTGTATGATGTAATCCTGGCTCGGGTCCCAGATTGCACATGCATATTCAATTTTAGGTCTGATTAAGATAGTGTATGCGAGCTTTTTTAAGTGTAAGGGTGCTTTCTTTAATCTGTGTTTCATGATTTTGAGTGAGCGATTGGTAGTTGCAAGAGTAATGTTGGTGTGATGATGCCATGTTAGATCCGTTTGAAATTTTACTCCAAGGTATTTGTATGTTGTAGTAAGCTCGACAGTATTGTTATCTATAATGAATGGGGTTGGAATGCGGGAGGAGGAACGCGTGAATGACATGCACTTAGTTTTGGTATGATTTAGTGTCATTTGCCAGTCAGAGCACCACACGTTAATCTCGTTTAGGTCAGATTGCAATGCTTGTTGGTCAGTTTCAGTAGTAATTTTACGGTAAATAACACAGTCATCGGCAAGCAGTCCTACACGGGACGAGATGCAGTTAGGCAAATCATTGATATATATATTAGAAAAAGCAATGGACCAAGCACGCTTCCTTGTGGAACGCCGGACGTGACTGGAATGAAAGAGGAATTACAGAGGTTTATATTTGTGAACTGGGTTCAGAATGACAAAAAATCTTTTATCCTAAAATGACTTGTGTGCTAATGTTAAAATTTTTTAGTTTCTCTAGTAGCATGTGGTGAGGAACGCGATCAAAAGCTTTAGAAAAATCCAGAAATATGGCATCCACCTGGTTGCCGACGTCAATACAGGATAGTAAGCCATTAGTAAATCCCGCTAACTGGACATCGCATGAATATCCCTTGCGAAAGCCGTGCTGGTATTTGAACATTATGTTAATTTCTCTAGGTATGTTATGGATTTGCGAATGTATGATGTGCTCCGGTAGTTTGCAGACGGTACTAGTTAATGAAATGGGTCGGTAGTTCAGAGGAGATGTGCGATCGCCAGCTTTAAAAATTGGTATGACCTTGGCTGTGCGCCAATCATTAGGAATCTGACGGATGACAATGACCGTGAAAAAAACTTGTGATTGATGACAAGTCAGTCCAATCATTAATGGTCCGAGGAAGAATCGAGTTAGAATAGGCAAGTATGTTTGAGTGTGGATTATTTACCTTTCAACTTGGTTACAATACACGGCATTCTGCACCAAAGCGTCCTGTACAGCGTTTCTTAAAGGGAAACTCCGGCGGTTTTTTCATCATTTTGTGTTTTTAGTTGAATTACATTCCTCGGCATGTCCTGACTCCAACACAAAAAACCGTTTTTAGAAATTTCAATTAGAAGTTTTTTAAAAAGGAAAAACAGCAAATCGAAACCGAAACTTCTGTCACGGCCAGAAACGACGTCCCCTTTGATGGAATGGTGACGTCACACTCAGTATTAGAAAAACACTCGTACGTGCGTTGGATGGTGAAAATGAAGTATGGAAATCACGACGCACTGCATAGAATGTCTGAGATAGTTCAATACAAGCCTCACAATTTTATAATCACTCGGGAAGTGGACAGTAACGCCGGTATACCATGGTACCTTGGGTATACTGTTTGTGACGTCAGAAACTCAGTGTTGCCAGCAGAGCCATGAAAACGGCATATTTTAAAGCCGTGTTGCGCGTGAACGGATCATCGTACGGTGCCCAAATTATGTAGAGTGCGTCAGGACGGAGAGGAGAACCTATGGTAAAATTTTTACTAGAATATTCGAATGTCAAAAAACCCTGTATCATATTCACTGCTGTTCAACCTTGCCGCAGTGCCTGCTGTGCACGCATAGCATCGCTCTTGTGGAAGGAAGGAGCCTATAGCTACCTCTTCTGCTTCGCAAAGTTCAGTGCCTGCGAAAATACTCTTGTAGCACCACTTACGCCGCGTTCGCGAAATATTAAGTTCGCCAAGGGTATGACGTTTACAGTGCTAAATTCTTACTGTATATCATCGAGCCGAGGTGAGCGTTGCGCCTTTTGATAACTGCTACTATAACTCCTTAAACTCTAACGCCGCTTCACAGAAAACTGCTAGGTGGCCTCTGGGTCACCTAATGTAGAATGGTCTTATTCGTATTTACAACCTCTCATCCCTGGATGCAGGGCACATGATTAAACTGCTAAGTCGAAGGTTGTCAAAATGGGAGCTGATGACAGTTTTTAAATTTTGGAAATCGTCATCGTGGTTCGCTGCATCGAACGTTAAAAAAGCAGTTTTGGAAGCTCTTTAAGTTGACTTTCTCGTATTACAAATTGATAGAATTTCCTCACTTGAGTGAAATACAGATGCAATTTACGTCATTCATGACGTAGAAGACGTTTACGTGATTCCCGTGGCAATACTGCGAGCAGGGATGCCACTTTAACAACCTGCACTGCGGCAAAACCAGCTTAGCGTGCTACCAAAAGCGTATTTTTCAGTTTCATTGTTTCGCACCACAATTCCGATTAAGAAATTGTATAAATGAGACTCACCTAAAATGTTTAAGGCCTTCAATATCGCAACGCGATTTAATTATGCGTCTTTTTATTGCGCTCTACAGCGCAAATAAAGTCCGCCCTGCCGTACCACCCTCTTGAACAGATTTCACGGGCGTGTTTTTTCACTTTTGAAAAAAAAAAAAAAATCGTGTTAAATAATTTGGAGCACCCTGTATTGTACAGGTGTGCACATAGTATAAAAGGAGCACGCTTTTCCGCTCAAATTAAAATCTGCACTGGAGATTAAAAAAAAAAAAAACTGTTGTCCTACTGAAAGGGCATCGGTGTCTACCACCGGTGCACATACCATTACTGCCAGTTTCAATTATGCAAGGCGTGAAAAATTTTAGAAAGAAATAGCGTACTCCGTTGACTTTTGTCCGCACCGTTGCATGACTTATTCTCGTCCGGGAATTCGATGGCACAGCTAAAGCCGATATTGGCGGCAACCCTGCCATCTCCTCTACGTGAAAGAGAGCAGCTCAACATTATAGACACGAAACTGTTCTGCAGGCTTTCGGCGCTGATGCAGCGAAATTTACGTGCTTACTTAATTCCTCGTGACAAACTACTCCCGTATATACCTGCTCATGCGCGCTCGGCGCTTTGGGAAAGAAGGGGGAAGCCTCGCACTTTAGTAAAATAGAAGGAAAATGTCTGCAGCCCATACGGAGAACCCCGAAACCGCACCCCCGGCGTTGCGTGCCAAATGAACTGTGTCATCCTTGGCAACGTTATCGGTTGCGACTTGCGCGAGCAAGGCGACTGCAAGCGGCACCAACAAAGGTTGCAGGAATGGCACAAAGCTCGGATTTCTTCGCTTGCGTCGGCGCGTTTTGCCCTCTTGGTAATTGTGGTGAACAACACTTTTAGGGCGAATGCACCATTTCACGAGGTCTAACCAGGCTTTCAAGGTGTGCGCAACAAAGGCTGCGTCTTTCTTTTCCTGTAAACCAATTACTAATGAAAACATTGGTAAGGTATGCAAAACTGGTGAATAGTGATGGTGGTATTACTAATAAAATAATAATCCGTGATATTTATTGGGATAAAATAATAAAATAAAAGCTGAAAATAACAAGAAAAATAAATAAAATAACATCTTGCTACACGTCATGATTGCCTGCATAGGCGCCCCGCGCAATTGCTACGGCACGTCAGACCATGCCAGGACGGCGAGTGTTCTATACTGTCTCGGCCGTACAAGTGCGTCTTGTCCGGCGGGCTGAGTTGGAACGGGAAAGAAACGCCGCAAACGTGAATACGTTACCCAATGTGTGTATATACTAGAGCGTAACCAAATCGAAACTTAGAGCAAAAAAAAAAAAAAAAAAAAAAAGCACACAACAAATATCGACCAACAGCTAAACACGAATTAAACCGTACTTTCTCACGTGTAACTCAGTTTAGCCGTAGTTGAAACTCTGCTAATTTTTCGCGCTGTTCTTTACCCTTAGCAATGTCGAACCAACTAGCCCAGATTGCCTTGCTCGTGTGAAACCGCCACCTGGTTTTCTTTGTGTGTTCTGTCTTGTTACCCAGTCAGTCACAACCCCTGCTGACTGAGAGGGGCGCACTTTCATTGCTTAGCTGTTGACTGCTGTCACTTTTCCGAATATATAATCGGCCGGTGCCGGAATGTGGCACTGTTCTCCAGCTTACTGTTTCAAGCATTTCAGCGTTAGCGCTTCACGGCTGTGCAGTCTATTTTCTGTCTTGTACTGAACTTACTTCACTTTTTTTTTTTAATGTGTCAGAATTCAGGGCCAGCGATAATCATTTTTAGTGTTTTCATTTTTTTTTTTTTTTTTTTTTTTTAAGTGGAGGTCTGTACCTGTATCGGGCGGTCTTTGGCATAATTTGGTATCTCACAACTGTATGTGTATGATGATAGAGACGCAAATAAACAAGCAAGTAACGAGGTGCATGTACTCGAACGAGGATCCGCACGAGGGCCTGGCAAACGGGAGCCATTAACGCTCCCTTATCATACCTTCAAATGCATAGCTTAAGCGCCCCCCCCCCCCCTTTTTTTTTTTTTTTTTTGTTCTACATACTTCTGTGCTTTCGTTCCAGAAAAACCAAGGATAGGAGTCATGTCCACGGGTGGCAGCTCGCTTGGGTTTGTCTTCAGCGACTACAACGCTGTCCTGAGGCAGTTCCGGGAGGCCATCATTGAGCAGGTACGGCTGCGGCATGAGTCCGCTCGCTCGTTGATGCGTCTCGAGCACACTGATAAGTGCACACTGATGTATTCCGACCGGGGTAGGACGTCGGCACGTCGGCGTACGCTCTTCTGCTTAAGTGCACTTTTTACTCTTTTTTGAGAACGGCGGGGAGGGGGATGTCCGATCATCATTGTACATAGCTATATTTCAGTGCCGAAGCCACGTTTACGATGTGGACTAACCTAGGACGCCGCGACAGATTGTTCCGGACGAGCATCGACCTCATGGGGCTGCTTAAAGTTCACTTAAAGTTCAGCACGTCTTGCGAGTAGTTTGCACTTCGTCGGCATCAAGGCACTACCGCCCCGACGGGGCATACTGAGCCTGTGATCTCGTGTTCAGCAGCAGAGGGCCATATCTTCCCAGCCCGTATCGGTCAGTGCATGCAGTCGACCCAGACGACAAGAACAACTTATGCGGATATGCAGCTGCTTTCTGTACGCCTCCTTAGCGAATCCGTGTTGGCTCGAGGGCATCGCGCACGGAGACGATACAACGAACTTCGACATAGAAGACGTGCAAGTTACATGCGTTTTAGTACATAAATACATTCCGAGCTCCCACTTCGCAATTTTCGCGTGTTCACGCACGCACGCACGTACACACACACACACACACACACACACACACACACACACACACACACACACACACACACACACACACACACACACACACACACACACACACACACACACACACACACACACACACACACACACACACACACACACACACGCACGCACGCACACACACACACACACACACACACACACACACACACACAAATACAAATACAAAAAGCTTCCCGGCCTCAGAGCCATTATTTTAACAAGAAATTATAAGGTCTCGGGTCCAATTAGGACAGAACCGTCGCACTAGGTGACACCGGTGGTTCAAGTTAGCAGCACACTGAGTCATCAGTTAAGCCACTTGACAGTGACGCAGCAAGTTAAAAAGAAGGAAGTTGCGTTTTGAGGACAGTTAATCGGCTCATTCTGATTAAGTGTCGCAGGGAAAATAGTGAGTGGCACTGGACTTGTCACACTTAGTGTGGACTCTCGCGTCGGAGGCATAGAGCTGCTTCAGTTGAGCGTATGTGCCAAATTGTGACCTGTCATGTTTGGCACAAAGGATTCCTGCGGCGCATACGGTGTCTCCAGCGACGCGAGCCGCCGAAGAACAACACGGGGACGACTGCGTGTGGCCGAATCATAGTTTTGCTTTATTCTCTGCGCAATGTTCTGACAATTGGACGACCCTTACTTGACCTCGAGAGTGCACTGCAATATCATTTCAGAGAAAGTGAGTGAGAACGTTCCTCAGTGGTGTAGATGAGGTGACGCCCGGCTCGCTACCGAAAAGACAGCGGTGCGAAACTTTAGATCCTCACTCGACGACCTTTTCTCCTTTCAGATAAATTTATTTTCTTTTTTTTTCAGAGGCACTATGCAATGATATTGTAATGACGTCACGATCCCTGTATACCAATGAGCAATCGCGTGTTGACATTATCACTGTTTTACTGTGCGATCGCAATGGGTTTGAATTACCTGCGCGATGCCATGTGTTGTGACGTCACGACTATCTCGACCAACCAGGGAATTTTGTAACATAGAACGTGAGGTTTCCCCCTTGACGACAGCTTAAATGTTATCGCATTAATAAACGGGGCCTAGATGCTGACTGGATTTTCGCATACTCCATTTCTCGTCCGAAATTCACACATGTACTTTTGAATCCGCACCGGAGAGGCTCACTTTTCTAACTATGCAAACGCCTTCACTATAACGTGCACTGCATACAAGGCTCCTTAGGTTGAGGAAAAAAGTATCATGCTCTCCAGGCCAGCTTGGAGCAAGAAGGGGAACAGATATGGAGAAGAAGGTGGTCCCGATAGAATGCGTGGGCGTCAGCGGAAAGTTAGTGGGAATCCATTTATGCACAAGTCGCACCCAGCACCTCGCGCATGTGTCCGGAATTTTATTAATGCAAAAGCATTAGAATGACATAAAGTCGAAAACTGTCCGCGTAATTTGAAGCCTGCGCCATCTACCGTGGTTGTCAAGTGGCAAGATGGAGAAAAGGAACTCTCCATTTTGCTGTCGTGGGGCAGGCACATGGGAGAGGCGAAATATTGGGATACTGTATAACGAAAGTCTTTAATGTTGTCCTCATTACTCATAAGCGGAGTCGAAAAGACACATGGTTTCGCATTGCTTCCTCATCTAATTGATCGCCCTATTTTTTTTTTTTTTTGCTCCCGTTTTCGGCAAACTGAAACCGCGGCGAACCTGTGGCTGAATATGAGGCAGAACTTCTCTGAAATATTACGCAACTTTCCTTCCGAATGGTAACCAGAAGAAGAAAAGTAACTATACAATCACAGGCAGAATGCGAATGGAGCAGCATTGGTTTCAGACATAGAGAAGCATACTTACGTAAGTATGTTTCTCTGTATTCTCGCACTGTGAGTTTTATATCCTCGTCTTCATCGTGTTCCATCCGACATTTCTGCTTCGCGAATGTTTGCGAAGTCCACTGAAGCGCGGGAGAGCGTTATGGTGCTTCAAGCAGAAGCAGCGAAAGGGACCGTACGAATGCAGCGAGGGACGTTGAATACGCGAACGTGATGTGGCCAGCTCTGGTGCGTGTGCCGAAAAAGAGGTAGCACCATGCATCGACGAAGCACGCGACTGGCTTTGGACATGTGGGTCGCTGCGCGCCAAAAGCGGCAAAAGAAGCCGAGCGTACCGCTTTACATCAGTGGAGTGGGAGAGGTCTTCTTAAAGAGCCACTGTCCAAGGAAGGACCTTTTAGGCGAAGGAGCCCAGTGTTTCGATCAGGTACCGGAGGTAGTCTGTGCAAAATGCTACAGTGACACGCGCGCCGCAAAGCAACGAAAATACAAATCAAAGCTCTCATGCTCTCCTTCGGGAAGCCAGCTTCCCCGTTTCCTGCGCTGGCCCGTCGAGCAACAGTAATGACGTACTTCCCGCGAACGACGTCCATTGGTCCGTCTCGCTGTCTGAGGGTGAAGGATGGGTGTCTACCGCTCGCTGCGCGCTTTTCCCTCGCCACGGCCCGACTGAATCCACAGGCGCGCGCTCCCTCGCCCGTTTTCTTTTTTTATTCGCGCAGGCGGAGTGCCGCGACCCACCTCCCGCCAAACGCGGAGGAGGAAGGGGAATTTGTCTTGCGGAGGCTAGACGACCGGGTAGGAGAGTGAAAAACCTTTGCGAGGGAACGGAAGGAGAGAAACACGACAGTATCGGGTGATTGGGGTGGCTGTAACTGCGTTATTAGCTACTCTTTTCAAAAACATTTTGCGGCCTTGCGTTCTGGGGGCGAAGTCTCACAGTCACCGGGGAAGAAAATATTTGCGGCCGGAGGGTGGACAGTGGGCCTTTAAGACCTCGTATATTCGTCCACCTAAGTGGCTGATGACAGAATTAAGCTTTTCGAAGCCGGCTATCACCTTATATCAGCCGTCCTATAATGCATCTTTCCTGTAATGCATATGTCATGCTTACATCTACTTTAGGCGGCGAGATATGGCCCATTTTTCGGAAGAGGACCGTGAGAAATTTAGCACTTTCTGCGTCTGCTGGATGCTCTGAGAAAGTGCAAGTCGAGAATCTTGAGTAGCAGAATTTTAGCCCAGGAGTAGGACGATCGGAGGCACACCCGACTTCCGTGAAGACGGTCACGCCACAGAAGGCAACTCTTTGTCGTGCATTGTGCGCATCTGTACTAGCAGGGAGAAAGAAAGACGACCGCTGAGTGATTGAGTGGAGGGGGGACCCGTCCGACCTTCGGACGGGTGCTTGCTTTGTTATCGCTAACGGTTGCTTACCTAACGTGACGCAATTCCGTTCCTCCTGCTCCTATACGCGTTGTGTGTAGACGAAGCTGTCCCGTGACAAAATTCATTTGCCCAAATCTTTTTGTCTGATCTGCATGTGATCCCTGATAGGGGAGTTCTGCTCGTGTGATAACTAAATGAACAAAAGCTCGAAAAAGGTCGCCGTATCTCATATTTTTATTTATATTTCCTGGCTCCAAACCCGTATGCGTGTTATTTTATCCCATCATTTGTGTTCCGATTACGATATTTGACCGCACTTTATACATTCACCCCCATCTGCCATGCAGCGTGAAGGCAGTAAGGTATCGAGACCTTGTAACGCGAAAATTTAAGTGACGGTAAAAAAATAAATCGTACTCGCGTGGCCCGTTCCGAATTTGGTATCAATGTCGAGAATGAAACCAACGAGCTCAATTCCACTGTCACCGTCATACTTTCGGTGCGGAATGAATTCCTGGCGTCTTCTGGGTGGCAGCAGGAAAGCGACTACTTGAGCTATGACTCGCGACCGCAAGAAGAAAGCAGGAGAGGTGAACATAACCACTAGAATAACCACATGTCGAAAGAGCAAAAATAGACGCGGAAATGTGGCAGCATAATGGTGTTACAGTGACTGCTGACAGTGTCACCTTGTGTAAAAGACAGCAGTCGCGCGGAAGAAGCCCGGTAAGGCGACAGCAGGCCGTCGCGAGGTGTGTCCATGCGCTTTGTCCTAAATGGGAGCTCAGCACTTCGCTCTCCATGGCGGATCATTGCAGCGTCCTGCGCGAGCTGTTCCTCAGTAAGTCGAGGAACTGCAGGGAAGGCCTCATTTGGTGCCTCGCTCTCCGGCGCAGTTGCACGAGCCAAAGAAGTCCGGCCGGCCAGAGTTCCGGTTCGTGGAGGACAACGGCTGGCCGGTGACCACACGACAGGAGACGTCGCTGACAGTGCTGGATGTGCTGAGCAACCGCAGCCTGTTCATCCAGATGGGTGCCCAGCCGACGGGCGACGTGCCCAACAGCATCATGGCGGCTCCACTAAGCAACTCCTTGGTGCCGACGCGGTCTCAAACGCCCATGGCCCCACTGCCCGTCGAAGAGTGGGACGGCAAGCGGAAGAAGTCGGTGCGCTTCGGCAGGTCAGTGAAAGAGAGGGCTTTTCCACCCAGCCTCCTCATTGACTACGCATAACACTTTGTAGAATTACTTGCGTAATTCTGTGCTTTGAGCGTTTGTTGTTGTTTTAAAGGGAAACTGTTCGTCCATTGACACTTCCTCTCTTGCCGTGTGCCGCGTGTCTTTCGATCAGGTTTTCTTCCGGCTGGTTTGGTCGGTTCTCGGTGAGGTAAGGTGACCTTGCTGTGTGGCGCGCATGCGTGCACGGTCGTTTCATGTCGTTGGAATGGTGTACGTGACCCTGGTACAGTCCTCCACAACCACGACTGCTCGCAGAGCAAGAACAAAAGGCGTCCTTCAGCCTTCGAGAGTAGTGAGGACTGCTTTGTGATCACGAACTTCCCCGCATCTGAGATGCAAACTAATCACTTTAACAAGCGTGTTTGTGAACGCGCTAACAGTTACGATTATCCTCGCGGGCTCAGCTGCATGACTGAGGCTTTCTCACCTGTGTGTGCTTTTATTTGTTTGTTCTCGCACCCGGTGTTTGAAATTACTTATTTCCCTAATCACATAGGTGCAGTACAAGGTCTTAAGCGCCAATTAGAAAACTTTGCGTGTAAGCGAACCTGGCAGGGATCACTACTTCTGCGCTTCACCCGTCTTTATTATGTTTATGTTTTGTTTGCCACCCACAGTGCGACATATGAGACCAGTAGTACAAAGCAGCTGATAAAAGCGATGCACACACAACTATAGCGGTCATTGCGATGAGGCACTGAAGTTATGTCACAGGTCTGACAAGACTGCTTATATCTGCCTGATTTTCTGACTGATTTGATTTGGTTTGTGGGGTTTAACGTCCCAAAGAGACTCAGGCTATGAGAGACGCCTATTTTGATCGCGAGTGTACCGAAATGGCAGTGCGAAGCGATACTGAGCGGCCTGCATGATGGAGGACTGTACATACTTGGTCTGCTACATTTTCCTGCATGTGGTGTGGTAAGTGGGCATTTGTCGCTAAGCACTGTTCGGTGTGGTGAACCTGCGCCCCCGTTGCACGTCTCCGTCACACACTCTCACTGCAACGCCTGCGTGCGGCGCTAGCACTCTCCAAAAAAAGAAAGGAAAAAAAAGAATTAAGCGGATGCATGCCGCATTCACAGACCTCCACTTGCCGTGCGCGGTATACTTCATTCGTGAAGTACCTCGGGCAAGCCTAGAGCACGAACACTCTTGCACATGCCGTATGCACGTATCTAAAGAACGAGAAAAGGCAGACTATAAAAACGTGTCTTCGCGCTATTTTGGGCACCTAAACAATATCCACTGCGAATACTACCATCACCACTTCTTTGTTGTGTTTTCATCACTGATGTAGCGAAAGCTGTCTCGTCTGGCCTTCCGCTGTGCTTACACGCGTCGCACCTTAAACCCACGGTCTAACGGCATGCCCGATGGATGGCGCTGCTGTTCATCGATCCTTATCGCTCCTCACTCACTTCGCTGATCATGTGACCTAACTACGACCGGCGAGGAGAAAGGAAGGCTTCAGCAGCTTTTGCGTTGCTTTGCGATACATTTTAGAGTTACTGAAATTTCCAGCGGCTAACACGCATTGGAGGAGCTTTAATGCACGCGCCAACCAGTACGCGGGCGGGTAGCGCGTAGTTGTGACGTCAGTTGCTGGAACATGCATGGCGCAGACGGCTGGTTGAAAAAGAGCTTCGACGGTTTTGGGGCCGATGCATGGCGCATGCGCCGCGGGACGCGTGAAATAAAGGTCAGAGTAACGTATCGTGTGACGATAATATTTGAAAAAATTTGGCGAAATTAGATGGATAGGTAAATTATTGGGTAAAACGAAAGTTTACTCATAGTGGTGGAGGACTAAGAGAACTAGCCATTAAGTATGCAGGAAAGCAGATATGGAAACAAACTGCATTAAACGCCAGTTCAAAAAGGCAGTGGGTGACAAGTGCCACTGGATTATAAGCAAGCGGTCTCTGGAACTATGTAGAAATTGGAAACGGCAGATCTGAAAACAATCGTTCTATGATAATTCAAGACACAGCGTCCTACTGTTAGAAGTGAGTGACAAAGAACCATTTATTTCCGACCTTCGTCCTAGCCGCGGTCTCGAGTCTTAGAGTGGGTGGCCTTTCCATCGGCCGATAAGGATGTCAAAACGCCTCCTCTCTGGCGTTTCCGCCTTGCTAGCGCCAAGTGCACGGAAATGCCCAGCTAGCAATGTGGCGAAGCCCAGGAAGCCCTCGTTGCAAAGATCTGTAAACCGCTCAACATGTGGGCGATATGGGCAACACGAGCTGTGGCCACATCGATCGACGTGGCCACAGCAGTAGGAGCGGCCCAGCTCTCCCTGGAATAAGAAGATCGGCGTGTCTTAAAAGGCGAGGGTACAAAAAGATATCTAACCAAGATGATGACACGTGTGCAGTGTGCAGCAAAGGAACGATTGATCAAAATTTACTAAAAGGTGACAGTCTTTATACCGATGTCCCTGCCGGCACAGCCACTATCGCTGAGACCTTAGGGTTTAGAGGTGACGTATAGGTACTGTGAATTAATCGGTCTGTGGCAGACGTTAGTAAAAATTGAAGCGATCAGAAGATTAATGGATTAAAAGCAAGGCAGTGTCGTAAAAGTACAAGTTTAGGGTTCAAAATATGAATTTGTATTTACAGAAAGAAAGGAGTCTCTAGATAGTAAGATTTCACAAAGTGATCAAAGAGGTGCAAAAAATATCGAGCTTGATGGCGCGTGCCTCCACCCAGCTTCAAAGCGACGCTCCTACTGACCATCCATCCGTCATTCACGCACCATGCTTTCACTGAGTTTCGCCACGCAGCATAGCGTGGACACTGCGTAATCTTTTATTCCCACTTGGGCGCACCTTTTCGTACAGGCATGTTCTTGTCGTGGACGCACGATTCTTGCACACATTTTTTTTTATGCAAGATGAACTTACATACGATTGAACTCTGCCCCCTTTCCCAGGCTCTGAAAAGTCAAATGTGTATCATGCGAGCTTTGGCGGTGGAACGCGCGTTCGCACTACATGGGGTGACCCTTAGACACCTAGTGCTACGTAAATCCACTTGTGACACTGCATTCTGCGTGCGTGACCACTGCACCTCCACGCCCCTTGCTCACCGCCCAGAAACGATAGCTGCGTTGCCTGCGCTGCTTCTCATCTCGGTGACCGCCCGTTGAGTTCCGGCGTTATTTGAAGCCGAATGCAGCACCCCTTGGCGCATTGCGCGTTGACCCGCCCCACCTTCCCGATTGATTCCTCTGCTGCGCTGCTGTGCTGTTTACTTTATAAGGCGTGGCCAAGATCTCGTACGCGTGTAAATTCGCGCGGCAGAATGCGCCATGAGACAATGCATGTTGACGCGGCATGCACCGACCACGTGGTCTCACGGCTAGCACTGACGTCACAGCAGCCGCCATGTTGGCGAACCAGATCGCCACCTGATCCCGCCCGAATGGCGAAATTTATGTGCATTTCGCTGTCGGGGCGCCCATGATGCCATCTACAAGCCGCCTAGCTTATAGGTGACACTTCCGGAAATTTGCATCTTGCGCTTCCTTATCATATCGGCAAACTGCATGAAACTCGCAAAAAATCGCATTCGGAGATATGTCGCGCGCGAGAACTGCTCCGCCGTCAGAGAATATCCACTGGACGGTCACTGGATCTAGTTGTATCCGTGCCAGGCACCAAACAGTTCCCTTAGAAAGCATGCTGGGCGTCTGTCAGGCACCGGAAAGTAACTTCTTCCGGGCCTAAACTCGAGCAAGCGTACAAGATGCGCGCACTCACAACCCGCAAAACTCGGATGGAAAACGTATACACCTGCTGCTGCCCGAGTCGATCGCGGTCTCTCCGTTCACATCCCGCGCGCGCGGTGTGGCCCAATCGGGACGCGAGACCGACACGAGGAGAACGGAAGTGAGGTTGAGGGTATATATATGTACAGGTGCGGACATAAGTATACGGAGCACGCTTTTCCCTTCAAATTAAAATCACGCCTCTTGAACTGGAGATAGCAAAACAATATTTACTCCGTTCACTTTTGTCCGCTCTGGTACATTAGGGGATGTCAGTATTGAAATTTTCGAATGCGAGTCGAATGTGGGGGAGAAAAAAAAAGCTGCCTTTGAATGCCGACTATCTGATTGTTGAAGGGAAAAAAAAGGAATAAAAATAGCAAAATTGTTAGTCTTGTTTTTGTCAGAATTCACGTGGTATTAGCCAACAAAATTAAACTAGAATTGCTGAGAACTTTATAACCTACTGAAAAGTCCGGTATAAATCCTACACATCATTACTTATGCGTTGCTTTTTTTTTTTTTTTTTTTTTGTACATGATCGAAGGATCTGCATGAAACCGGGCGCAACTATCATATCGCTTCTGAATATAGTAAACTCTCGTTAATTCTGCCTTCGGGGAACCAGAAAAAAAAAATGACCGAATTAACCGAAAGCTGAATTATTGAATGCTCCTAAAAAAACTGCCAAAGACCGTTTGCATGACAGTAATTTTATTTGATGAACACTTGCGAGACGGCTGTCTGCATTTGAGATACAATACAATACAATAACACTTTATTTACACCACTTTACATGATGCAGGAAGCCTCCAGAGAAAGCTGCCAAAAGCCAGCTTGACAGGGCCGCAGGTCCCCCTTCATTGGCAGAAGTCAGTGAACAATGACAAACCAAAAGACATTAGATATGAATACATTTTACATGTAATTCGAACAAAGGGAGCAAACTGCAACTTAATAAGCACAAGAAAGAAGAAGGCACCAAAGTGAGAACAACGCTTCTGTCCGGTTTCGTCAACTGCTTCGCTTTGCACACACTGTCGGGAAAGCCCTCTTCACAAAATGGCCCCGTCACGGTTTGAGGATGCTTCACTGCACAATACACGCACCAAGCATTGCGGTGAAGCGTGCAGTGTCGTGAAACTGCGCTATTAGAAAATTTGCGATGTATTCGGTGATTTTCGAATATTCGGAAAACACCGAATATCAGTTTCTCAAATATGAATCAGATAACAAATATGTTTGTTATTCGATTCGTGTTTAAAAAAAAAAAAAAAAAAGATGTTTCGAGTTTTCTGAATATATCGAAAATTTTCGAATATATATCCAATACTTTGCGAAGTACGAGCTGAAGCATGTGGAACGGTTGGACACACATTTGCTGAGTCATTTGCAGGGTATCCAGACAACCAGACTGCATTTCACGCAAGAAATGTTTTGTTTGCTAATTTCGGTTTTAAAAGGGCGTATGATGCTGCTGTCATTCAGCAATTGGTCTACTAAGAAGTTATTTTCAAGCTTGTATTTTCATTTTGATGTCTTTAATTAGAATATATACCAGGTATTTCAGAGAAGCCCGCTACTAATTTTTAAAAAATGCTCTTCTCGATGTCATATGAGCGTTGGCGGGCAGCAGGAAACGGGTGAATTATATTACAACTCAAGAAAAATGCTGCTTTTGCCCCTCAAAGGACGCCCTGCGGCCAATGGTGTTGACCATTCTCATGACGATTCTCATTCTCAATCCTCTGAGACCGACTGGCGTGACAACGCAGGGCACCACAACAAATGAATGGAGGTACACCGTGGCTGAATCGGATTAACAGCGGCGTCATGAAGGTCGGTTGACACCGTTGACAGAAGGGCCTCCTTCGAGGAGCATCTGACGCTTATTTTTTTCTTGAATTGTATACGAATATAGTTCACAAATAATAATAATAATTGGTTCACAGGAAGGGAAAGGCGCAGTACCTGTCACACTTGCTCTGTGGACACCTGAACCGCGCCGTAAGGGAAGGGATGAAGGTGGGAGTGAAAGTGGAAAGAGAGAAAGAGGAGCCGTAGTGGAGGGCTACGGAGTAATTTCGACCACTTGGGGATCTTTAACGTGCGCTGACATCGCACAGCACACGGACGCCACTTCGTTTCACCTCCATCAAAACGCAGCCGCCGTGGTCGGGTTCGAACCCGGGTACTCCGGCACAGTAGTCGGGCGTCTTACCACTGCGCTACCCCGGCGGGGCTAGTTCACAAAATACAGTTTGTGAAGCATTTTGATGGACGTCGTTGAGCGCGCTCCGCAGGTGCCCGATTTTCGAATTGAGCCAGAAGTGGCCAAAATATTGGTTCAGCCATGGTGGCTGGCCACCAGTAACAGCCATAACAGTATTCAATATTTTGAAAATGCAGTTTCCCTTGGCACTATGGCTGAACCAATATTTTGGCCACTTCTGGCTCAATTCGAAAATCGGGCACCTGCGGAGCGCGCTCAACGACGTCCATCAAAATGCTTCGCACAATGGTGCATCATTCCTGCGAGAGGTGGAGCAATGGTGACCACCGCAGCGCAGGTGGAATAGGGAAGGTCACGCTGCACATGCGCCACGGAAGATTCTCGAATTGTTCCAGAAGTGGACAACATTGGTTCAGCACTAAGAGAAACTGCGTTTGCAAAATTTTGAAAACTGTTACGGTTGTTACTGGTGGCCACCTACAATTAGATAGATGCGTTTATTGATGGGAAAGGCTGAGAAGTCAGCTGGAAAGTTAAATTTAGCCTGCTGCTCAGAGCTGGGGATGGAGATAAGGAGAAGAAATAGGAACGTATGGGTGACAGTGTGGTGAGGAGAGCTATGAAAAAAGCACACAGGCACAGTAACTTCTGTCACAATTGTGCGAGTCGAGTCCTATGTCGTTCGAAAAAACAGCCAAGAACTTGCACTGCCTGTACACGTGCTTCCCCAGAAATGTAGCAAATTGATATTCTTGAAGGGCCACGAGCTCAGCAGCGGTTAAAAATTTAGCTACAAATCTCTAATTGCAATCAGGTGCGCAACTGTAATAGCACTTACAAAGTGAAATGTGCACTCTAGAGTATTCTGGAAAATGAGCTCATTCCTTTATTTTATTTTATATTTTTAGTTTCTGTGAATATATAGCTTTAGTCGCAGACAACATAGCTGCAAATGAAGCCTATGGCACATACTTTTTTTTTTTTTTTTGCGAGCGACGACAATCATTCTGCGGTGGCTAATGAAAATACTCCATGAAGACACCCAGAGTAACCTTGATTACTTTGGACACGGCGTAAATAATGTTTTGATAAAACTGCTGCATATTTGTGGTTCAGAGAATGCATCAGCAAAACAACAAGCCTGAAGAAAGCAGACTATGGTTTCGAAGATCACTCTACTTATTACTCTGGTGATAACAGAGCAGCAAGCTGCCACACGATTGCCTGGGAGACTCTCTGCGCATTGGTTCACTTCTGGTATCTGCAGTGAGTTAAGAAAAAGAAGTGGGAACCAGAATGCTTGATCCGATTTTATAGGAAAGTTGGCCACACAAGACAATAATTGGAAGTTTTTTAGGAATGCTTAAGGTGTGTAGATCAAGTTCAAAATCCTTCAAGTTCAAAATTTCCTTTAGTGCACCTTTAACTATTAAAATTCAGTTAATTATACTGCTTTAAGTTAACATGATTCATGCGATTTCTGATGTTTGCCAACACTGACATTACTATACCACAAAAGTCATCTTTTGTCTCAAAAACCTATTGTTAAACATTTGTGGCAGGCTTCCCTGAAACACCTGGTATGGCACTGCTCTGTGGCTAAAGTTGTGTGTTATGTCGTCTTTTGCCAAAAGGTGAAACGACATTAGAAGACTCCTGTTATGTCTATCAAAGACCAATGTGCAAGTATGATCTTATGCTTTCATTTCTTTAGAGTAGGCTGAGAGCAACTAATGATAAATCATAAGCATTTGAAATTAATGTTCTCAAAAAGCCCCTCACGAGGATGCTTTTCTTGTCACTTTGGAAAAGACAGAATAATGAGACCATAGATTTACTCCACTTGTATGTGATGTGAACATTTCAAGTACAGTCGAACCTCGATGTAACGAGCCTGAATGTAACGAAATTCGCGATGTAACAATATTTTTTTTTTTATTTCCCGATCTCTGCCCCATTGAAAGTTATTTTTTTTTTTTTGCGATTTAAAGAATAATTTTATACCGCACTCTCGATTAAAGAAGTCCTCGCTCATCGCGTACATGTACCAGTAGCCACCTTGACAATCGTATGAGAACTAAAACTTCAGCCCTGACACACCGCATTTTATATCTGCTGTTTTACGCGCCAATTCCGTTGGCAGTCTGGAATTAGCGAGCGAAACAAAATCCGTCGTGTGCATATAAAACCCGCGGTGCGGAAGTTTTAGGACGCGTCATGCCATGGCGTAGCTGGCCAGTCAGAACGAAAAAGCGCTAACCGGAAATACCATATTTACTCGCGTCATGAACCCTCTTTTTTTTTTTTTTTCAAGGAAAATAGACGTGAGTTTGAGGAGAGGGCGCAATAAGCGGGAAAAGTTTAGATTCTCTTTTTTTTTTTTTTTTTTTTTTTTTTTTTTTTTTTTTTTTTTTTTTTTTACGGGTCGTCCATCCCAGCCATCAATCATCAAAGAAAGCCTGCGGTCAGCCGCACTCATCGCGCCGGCTCTTAGCATCCTTCCTTTCAAAATGTACTTGCTACTATCACACGTTCCAACGATTTTATGGTAGCAAACGGCGCGCTCCATCGCTGCGTGATAAAGCAGATAAAGCAAACGTATTGAAACCCAGGCTTGCGCAACGGGACGAGCTGAGCAGGCCGCCGCAGGCACTCCTCTCAAGGCCGCTGGCACTCTGCCAAGTTCTCACCCCACTTTACCCCATCACTAAAGCTAAAGCTAACGCCAAAAAAGACACCGTGCTTGCCGTGCTGTTGTCACTGCGCAGCACCTTGGCGCGCTGCCACTAAAGGTAGCGTCATCTCCCCTCTCCTTCAGCGCCGCCGCTCCTCCTCCCGCGTTTCGACCGTGGCTCCATCTACGCGGTGCACGGCTAGCGCGCGCTCCCCGGAGCAGGCGCCGGGTCTCGCCAGAGCATTTCAGCTTGCATTTGTCGCAATGTGTACGTTAAAATATTACTCGATACTGAAACATCAATACGGAATGTTTACAGGGATTTTCAGCCAAAATAGTTTCAGCCGTTAGTGTTTACACCACACATACGCGATTTCGGCATCGGTTCAACTCGCCTTCATCTCCGTGCTTCCGTAGTTCGTCACCTGTTGGCCAAACTGAGCGGCATGCTTAAAAAAAAAAAATGTAACTGGGTGGCAGACGGGAATAATTGAGCAACAGTCTGTGTATGGTTTCTTTGCAGCTTTGACTGGCTTGCGAGCTGCCGGTAAACTTGCGAAGCATGGCAGCAGTTGTCTTCCATGTGTTTTCAACTTCAGGTCCAGATCCCCATCAGCGCTTGCACGCGTGGCGTGCGAAATCGAGAACTAGCACACCAAACGAAAGCAAAGTACAAAATATGTGGCTTTATCCGGTCGCCTAAGAGCTGTCACTGTTTCGTTAAATGCGGCGACACACTCAAAAGATGCAGTTAGCTTACATTCACGACAAAGACAACGCCTCAGAAAGCATGGCTGAGTAGCTAAAAATCAAGGACCTTATTTTACCCTTAGATGTATAACGCGAAAAGTTAAAAAAAAAAAAGAAAGAATATGACGCGCGGGCATGTGGCTCTTGGCAAGGCGAAACAATGAACAAATCCGTACTGAGTGTGTGGCAGCATATTAGTTTAGAGATGAGCAAATTGGGTGCCGCGAAACCTTCCCTCGCGCCGCATCTCGATTCGCGGACGGCATTGTAAACAACCGTTTGTCATCATGTCTAAGTGTGCTGCACCAGAAATCGCAGCAACATGTCATTTCGAACGCAGCAACTTAAAAAATAAACAGCATGAAAGAGGCGCGAGCCGTTGCAAAACACGACGATATGCGTCGCGCTCGTCGTTTCGCACCGGGGAAAAGGAGGCAGCCAACACAACAAGCAAGAAAAAAGTGCGCGAAAACACGTGACGGCGCTCGGCCAATGGGAGGGTCGAATGCCGAAGGAGAGCGCCGGAGAAGAGGCGGGCGGCAATATTCACATGTTGGCGCTACTTGAGGACATCGGCAGCGCGAAACGGAGAGACGTGCTAAAGCCTTTTTTTTTTTTTTTCAACTCAGTGGCAAAAGTGGGAGGTGGGTTCCTATGCAAGTAAATATGGTACGCGTACTTGAAGCCTGAACAAAGACTGCTGCACCCCCTCCCTGTATATAAAATAAATAAATAAATAAATGTTTTTCATCATCATCATCCCAATGTAGCCGCACCGGCGTGGGCAATGCAGACATATGACATGTAGTTCACTATAATACGACAGCGTCCCCGTTATAGTCCCTAGATCGGGTGATCTAGAGACTCGTATTAACTATTTTTGTCTTTGTTTACAAACGTTGGATGATGATATCAATGGCGACATCTGGCGGCGGCTTTGAGTACTAGGCACTACGCTCGCTCTCTGCGCATGCGGAAAAAATTATGCGTCCGCGTCCATTCGTTATCACTCATTATGGGCTCCTGATATACAAAATAACTTCCGGTGCCCTTATTAGCGCTATTATTGCTAGAATTTCTTGCTTGCTTCCTGATTTCATTATTTACACGTTCCCAGCAGTGTTACATGAACCTGTTACTTCATTTGGGCAGCTAAAACATAGCAACACCGACGTAACGAAATTCGCGATATAACGAAATTCTCAGTTGCACGTAAGACTTCGTTATATCGAGGTTCGCCTGTACACTGCAACCTGCTAATAAACTTTCAAGGATGCACAAAACATTCACATTTCAACCTAAATATTTGAACTGCCAACAAAGAATATTCATTGTATATCTGCTGAAAGTGTATACGTTCCTTTAGATGCATACTTCCCATTAAAAAGATGTTCTGATGTTTCGTGAGGCACTCTAGATTTGCTTCTGGCTTGGTTTGTGAGGTTTAATTTCTCAAAGTGATTCAGGCTATGAGGGGCACAATAGTGGAGGGCTCCAGAAATTTCGACCACCTAGGGTTTTTTAATGTGCACTGACATTATACAGTGCACAGACGCATTGATTTTTGCCTCCATCAAAAAGTGGCCGCTGTGCAGGGATTCGATCCCATGTCCTTAGGTTCAGCAGTCGAGCGCCGCAACCACTGTGCTACTGTGGCGGATCTTAGAATCACTTTATCAGATGGTCGGAAAAGATCTGTGATTAATTCTGGTCTTGAGTGCTTCAAGCTATATAGTTTCACTTCTCCTAGCTTTTTTTTTTTTGCTTTCTAGCCCTACTTGAGCAGTCATCATTTTGAATTGCACAATCCTTTCAAGAAAGCTTTTGCCTTGGGTGCACATATTCAGTATTAAACGGCAAGATTCATTGGTGCATGGTGTACGTTGAGTTTATCACAACACACTCCAATACAGCACAATAGTTTTTTTTTACAAACATTAATGCAGTTAAGTTGGTTGCATTTTTCTTGTGACTAATAAAGATCTGTAACCCTAACGCAGACGCAAATGACATTTGTTTTATGAATATGTTTCAATAATTCTCCGGTCTTCATTTCAGAAATGAACCAAAGCCCATACTTATAAGTTATGTTCGAGCCGAGACTGCGCAACATGCTCTGAACCTCAAGCAAGAATTACACAAGATGAATTTCAGTGTGTACCTAGTAAGTGTTGCTTTGAATTGGATGACTGCAGCAGTGTGAATTTATGATTAATCTGTACAACCTTCTAGGATATTGATGAAATCAAGATTGGAAGCGACTGGCAGGATGCGCTCAACTATGCAGTGAGCGAATGCCACTTATTTGTGCCTCTCATCAGTCCCATGTACGGCAAGACTCAATGGACAAACCGAGAGGCAAGTGGTTTTAGAAAAGTTGGCAGAGCTGTGCACTGCAGGCACGTATTGTGACCACCGGCGCAATTTTCTGCACAGGTCAAGCTCGCAGATGTTCTTCACAAAGTGATCATTCCTGTCAACTTCCTCGAAACGTGGCCCCCAGAGTGCCTTGCCATTCAGTTCGCCTCCACTCAGTACATAGCAGCCTGGAAGCAGTCAGAGCATGAGACTGGCCAAGGAAAGCCAGAGCTTGGCGCACCTGCTGGCTCCACTCCTACGGGGGAAGGGTACAAGTATGATTACAGAGTCTGGGATGAAACCAACTTAAAGCGAGTTGCCAAAGAAATTGCTGAGCGATACAGACAGACAGTGAAGCGAGAACAGATCGCTGAGCGGCGCAGCAAGACGTCAAGCCTAAAGGTACTGCGCATGGCAATGTTTGTTCTGGTGGTGCGACTCATGTGCTACTTTTTCACTGCAGATGAAGCGAACGTCCCATCTGAGCAATCTTGCCACTGTTGAGGAGGTAAACTATCGAGCTTCCACTAGGCTAGAGGCCGTTCCTAGCCTTTGCACAGCAGAGCAACTTGAGCCAGTGGAGACTAAGGAGCTCATTGTGATAACTGCCCATCCAAAGCAGAAGGATATGGTAGGCATGCCTTACACCTGCACAGGTATAAATTTGTGCTAATGCAGTGCACTTTACACAGGCACAAGACATTGCACGGATGCTGGAGCAGGATGGTTTCAAGGTCTGGAGCACAACTGAGCTGAATGAAGCAAGAGAGAGCTGCTCAGATACAGAAAGCATTCCTACCAACCCTAATACACCTCGAGAGCTTGCACCCATTCCAGAGGGCGAGAGAGTTTTCAGTGACACGTACAGGGAGGCCAACAACCGCATCCTGGAACACAAGCGGCTGAGCTCACTTCGAGAACATGATGGACCTGGTGAGTTTGGCATCTGGTGAACATTCTTTAACATTGAAAAAGTAAACATATATCTTTGTCTTATCCATGCGAATACGGATCATGTAGTCAGGTAGCTGAAGAGTTCTACACAGGTGCATATAGTAGCCAAAGTAATCAAGATTATAATGAGAGAGACAGTAGTGCAGAGCAATACCCCCTCTGTAATGCGAAAGCCCTGAGGGTAAATGAAATTAAAAAAAAATTATACATTCCACCAGTAATGAAGGAGGAAGTAAAGGAAGTCTTAGAAGCAATGAAAGGGGGAAAGCAGCTGGTGAGAATCAGGTAACGGCACATGTCTTGAATGAAGAGGGGAAGATTGTGCTAAAAAAACAGGCAGCTCTTGTCTCGTGATCTCGAGCATACCAGAATCTTGGAAGAATGCTCAAATTATCTCAATCCATAAGAAAGGGGATGCCAAGGACTTGGAAAATTAAGTGGATCAGCTTACTGTCCACTGTCTACAAAGTGTTTACTAAGATAATCGCTAACAAAATCGGGACAGGATCAGACCAGTCAACCGAAGGAACAGGCAGGCTTTCATAAATGCTACTCGACAAGAGGCCATATATCCACACTACACATCAGGTGCGCTGAATATAACCAAGCCCTGCATGTAGCATTCATAGATTATTAAAGATCATTCGGCTCAGTTGAAACCTCAGCTGTCATTCAGGCATTACAGAACCAAGGTGTAGAAGAGCTATATGCAAAATTACTGGAAGGTATTTCACAGCAACCACAGCCTTTCACAATGAATGTAATAAAATTCCAACAAGAAAGTGTGTTATTCACCTCATGTTTGCAACAGATATTCAGAGACCTGGATTCGGTGCAATTGGGGATGAGTCGATGGTGAATACCATAGTAATCTGTTATTTGCTGATGGCATTGTCTTGCTACTCTGGGAACAAACTGCAAAGCATGATCGATCACCTGGGAAAGCAAAGTAGAATGGTGGGTCTAAAAATTAATATGCAGAAAACCACAGTAATGGTCAACAATCGTGGAAGGGAGCAGGGGTTTAGACAGGTAGCAAGGGAACAGAAGTGGCATGGGAATATGTCCACTTAGGGCAGGTAGTGATCACAGATCCAGACCACGAGAGTAGAACAACTAAAAGAATAAGAATGGGATGAAGTGTATTTGGCGGATGCTGTCATATAATGATTGGCAGTTTGCCAGTATCCCTCAAGAGAAAAGTATGTAATGGCTGTATCTCACCAGTACGTACCTATGGGGCACAAATGTGGAGGCTAATGATAAGGGTTAAACAAAATGAGGACAATGCACTGAGCTATGCAAAGGAAAACGATTGGCACAATGTTAAGAGATCAGAAAAGAGAAGGGTGGGTCAGGTGACAAATTCGAGAATAATGGCATCCGAACCGAAGTGAAGAAAGATAGGTGTGTGGGCAGGGTGTGTAATTGAATACAAAATAACTAATGGTTGTTAAGGGTAATGGACTGGGCTCAATGAAAAGGCAAGCGTAGTAAGGGCAGAGGAGATTGGGAAGTGCGCAGGGATAATGTGGTCTCAGGCCGCAGCTGGCACAGCCACGGATTAATTGAAGACACACGTAGGAGCCTTTGCCCTGCAATGGGCATATTCAGGCTGATGATGATGACTGTATATCATTTGTCTGTTTATTAATTTTTTTTTTCAGGGTATGCCACATATTCTGCAACAGAAGGGCGCTCAGTATGTCGCCTCACATCACAGGCCAGTGATGCGAGTGTTGTATCTATGCTGGCGGGAGAGAAACTGGAAAAACTGACAAGGTTTCAACAAAAAGCTGTACAGGCAAAAGTTGTAATTGTTTTGATTACAAAAGAGTTCACAGCATCAAGAACATCTGAACAACAGGCAAGTTACAGAGCTTTAGAAGCATACGTCCAGAAGTGTTAATTCATAATAAATTATTTCAGGTGTTCTACATTGAGCACAGGAAGCATGTAGTTTTGGTCAAGTGTGATGACTGCCCAATTCCATGCTGGTTTACATCACTGATGGGCAATGACCTGATTGATGTAAGTAGCTGCATGCTTTTGCCGATCACTGAAAGCAGTTTAGAAGCTGGAATGTATATATCATGCCAATCAGGCACTGCATTATCTCTGCATATAGATGGAACTTCTTAATACATTTAACGTTTCAAACAGACACGAGCTGTACTGGTATGGTAAGGTTGAGAGTGCAGGTGAAGTCTGGTACAGACTGCCGTGCTAGTCTTTTTCAAAGTAAATATGGTTTAATTTGCTGAAAAATTTAAATGCATTAATTTGGAAAATTGAAACAAGTATTGCCCGTTTCAACTAGGATGAATCAATAGAAGTCAGTTTTACTGTTTTTTGTAGTCGACTTCTTTGCAAAAAGTGCAGTGTAAGATTCAGCACTGCCTGGAGCAAGTATGCATACACAGTGTATTGCATTAATTTTGGATGCTATCACAAAAGCATGAGTTTACGATACAATTTCTTTTTTTTCTTCATCATAGCAGTCTTTTGCACCTGTCTGTGTAACTCTACAGATATAGTCAAGGAAGTGACAGTGTCATATGTAAATTAATGTTTTTGGTTGGGCTGCATTGGGGTTTTGCAACTTAATTTACTCTCAGCTTCAGGTTTAATTCACCAAGTGCACATTGTGTGATTTTGACACTTAGATTTTGTTACAGCTTGCATGTTTCGTGAAGCAGCTGTCAGAGTACACCACTGCAGCACTAGAGACTGCGCAGCTCCCAATTGTTCTTGCTCTGCTTTACCAAATGCCATGCTAGAAGGGGTATAGAGACACCATGCACCTGCATAAAGTCCTTAATGTGATTTTCATAGCAAATGGCTGTCCAAATATTTTAACACTTATACGTTATTTATTATGACCATGGTCTCCTTTCCTTCCTTCTTTTTTATCATACCAGGCTCATTTATGGAATGTTTTTCTCAATAGCATTTCAACAGATGTTGAAGTGACCACTATTAGTAAAGAATTGAAATAGTATGAGGCATAGACAATTGTAAAATAAGCATGTCTTCTAACACAGTAAATAAAACTGGAAAATCTCCATTCTAGAGGGACAACCCAGAGTTTGAGAGCATACTGAGAATTCGGATAAGACGTGCAACAAGTCCAGACACATCAGAGACTCCAAAGGATGCTGCAGCAGAAGCCACAATGCAGTGTCTGGTAAATAGTATGACCACTAATTACTAAGACGTCTGCTGGCCAAATGTTTACTCGCTCTTCTTGCACCCACTAACTACAGGTCACTTTTATCAAGAGAGAGATTCCATCACTGGAAACGTGCGTCTACATCGCTGGGAGCAGCAAGCTGCAGTCGGCAAGATCTGTAGAAATATGCAGGTGTGTTACAGTGTTTATTTCCAATCATGCACACTCAACAAGAGAGAGCACAGATGTCATGGGAACTAAAAACTGTCTGTTGAGCGTTCTCTCAAGCAGTTGAACAACTTGAAACACTTTTGATTCAGCTGCACAGTTAGGAAATGCAAATGGCCTTTCCAAACTTGGAAAGTCACAAAGTCGCTCAAGAAACAAAGCCCACGTTTTACAGATCCCCCATAAAAGTACACAAGTAGAAAACAAGTTCAGTGGAAATGACTGCAACAGTGCGCAGTGTCAGTCATGCCCACTACAACAAAGAGGTTACAGCTGTACATATGCCATGCAAATTTTCAAACACTTTACAGAGAGTCATTGCTCTAACGACAGCCGTTACACCGCTCATTGAAGTAAGTGAGGACCGCTCATGGCAAGCACATTTGCACGTGTAAAATAAGAAGTCTGGTACCTGTAATGCAAATGACAAATTGCACACCAGGTTACTTGTTCCACAAAGTCTTCAAGAAATGTCAAGCGACAAGGCTGCACACATAAATAATACCTCATCTGTATTCAGTGCAAGTAATGGCAGTGACAATTCCAATGACATCTTCACACATAGTAACAACATAGACAAAAAGCTGACAAAAATGCCCACATTAAATATATGTTGTTCTAAAGTCAGCCTAGCTCTTTCTAAAACACTATGCAGACAATTAAGTTATTCACACTGTACTGCAGTAGACTGTCACTCTTCTTCCTACCCAAGCATGCAGGTGAGCTGAACACAAAGCATTTGCATGTGTACTCAACTGCAGCAGCTTACTACAGGCAGGAAGAGAGGTATATACAAGGTCCTTTTGGAAAATTTCCCTAGTAGAAATAACACTCTGGCTTGGGTTGCACCTCATTTGGCTGTCCGCTAGAACAGTGCGGTGCCTATGCACTCCGATGTTTGAATTTCTGGTCATCGCACTTGAACGTGGGTAACACATGCTAGAGTCCTCCAAAATGCACCCATGGACACCTCCAGTTTGTTTTTGTTACCACCAAGATGCAAGCATGGCAGAAAAAAATTTTATCAGCGCAGCATGTATGTACTGTTCTTTATCGCCCTCGTACATGACTGGAAAAACGAGTTATCTACTTGTTCTGTCACCATCTGGATAGCATGGACAAAGGTGGTGTGCCATATCGGAATTCTATTCAGAAAGTCAAAGTGGCTTGATCAGCACGTTTTCATCACACTGTGAATTGCCACATGAGGCAGAGCTAAGTTATCTGGTGAACATGGAATCCCAACACTGATTCGACTCCGGCCCACAATGACAAGCACTGACGACTAAATGACTACCTGTTCAAGAGTGTCAAAGCTCCCCCAACAGTCGCTGCAACAGCCTCCTGTCCTCACTTCCCCTTCACTCAATGCATGTATCTGTGACCCCACTGAGTGAAGTGAACAGATCTAAGAATGTCAAACCTGGGCCCACTGCAAACAAGATGCAAAGCATCACCCTAATCACTCTGAAAAACTGGGGATTCGTGAGTGACGTGCAAGGTGCTCTTAAGTGACAGCTGTGGCAGCTTCTTTGGGCTTGCTTTGGTAACCCCTCTGTTCGCAGCACCTATCCTGCCATCGTAAACTTGCAAACCAGCACAGTTGGTTAAGAGCGATATTATGCATTAACATTCACAAGGAAACCAAAAGCTTTGCGAGTTGTTTGTGCAGCTTCCGAAATTGTCCAAGACAGATGTAGAAAATAAAACGCACCGATCAAGTCCCCCTGTATTCTGAATGCGGCTAACACTGTACGCTGCCTCATTCAGTGGCACCCTCCTGCCAATCAAGTAGAAGAACTAAACGTGATGATGACACACACATGCGCACATGTATGCTTTGTGGCATGCGGCAATGAGGTGCAAGCCAAGGCACAGGTTTCAGATGTAGTAGATCCAGTCTGATACTCTCCGCAAAATTGTCATGAACACTAACTACGCTACCCCCAAGCCAATTCACCTGTCAGAAACAAAACATTCCAAGGGGCACCTCTTTACCATTGTTGAGATGTTAAAAAGGATGTGTAAACCTGCAGAGCTGTTGGTTCAGTGAAAAGTCTGTGCTCTCCAAATTGCAGTTCTTCATCATTACCCTTTAAGTTTAGCCATTAGGAAACACACGCATGAAGATGCTTATATTTTATCAATAATGGAGAGTTGATACTCAGGCAGACTGATCACTTGTATGTACTAAAGACATCATGTGAAGCTTATGCCACTCAACAGAGGGTACTAAGCTCAATAAAAATATGAATAAGCACTTAAAATTTGCACTTTTCTCATGCACCTAAAATGGAGTAGGCTGGGCTTTACACTGGCCTACCAACGTGTAGTTAAACCTAGTCAAGTTATTAATGCAAAGATGCTGTGGCTACTGTCTTGGCTTTCAATTCAAAGCATCTGAAATGTAGTAGAATTTATGCTGGCTTCCTTGAGAGGGCACCAAAGTCGGAATGCCATAGAGCAGAGTGGGCTGCATCCAAAACCCATTGGCCTATGGAGGATCCACACAGAAGAGTTTGTGACAGGCATGCAGAAAGTCAGATGAAAAGTCAGGGACAGTTAAAACATGCTGCTCCCTACATCATTTGAAATGTAAAGCAATAAGAAACAGCAAAAGAAATTAAAAAATGGTGCGATGTGCTTTGGTGTCTGTTAGTATTTACTCCTAGCTCAGTCCATTCAATTTTTTATTTTTTGCTAAAGCTGCCTGCACAGTCTAGTCATAATTTGAAATCAAAGGTGACAAAATTTTAATAAAGGGGCGTGCTGTTGATTTGTTTTCTGTTGAGCGTACCAAAGTGTTGGGCTCAAATTTCAAACTTAGCTGAGCTTGTATTACAATCCTCCGTATTGTCATTGTTAAGTAAAAAAGAAGAGGTTGGTGCGAGTGTGTTAATTTTTTACTTTGTGATCTCATTCCTCAGTATGAATGCACCCAGAGAGGCAATTACTAGACAACAAACATAAAATAGTTGTAGTCCTGCATAAGCTACCATATTTCCAGCAAAAGTTTACTGCGGTCACCATGTAACTTCAACTGCAACTGCAACTTGCAAAGTCAGTGATGAGTGATACTACCCTTACATAAACATTCACTGCAGGAATAAATGACAGCAAGAAGTCACCACGTAGGGAAAAATAAATGCGTACATGCTTTTCTGAACATGGAAGCAAGCAATGAGCACCAAATTCATAGTTCATAATTACGGAGGACCCATCTTTATTCAGTTAGGGATTATTAAGCATGTGAATACTAACTGCCAGCTGGAGCTAAATTTCTTTTGGATTCATAAACTTGGAGTAATATCTGGGCGCTACTGCAAATTGGATATGGTTGCACTGCACAGCCTTGACACCTCCAATGTGACACAGGCGTAATTTTGACTGCAAAAAGAAATTGAACATTCAGGTATGGAGAGTTCCTTTTCGATGCTCTAATGCAGATTGGCAGATACACACAGAGCAGGCAGCAGCCCCTTCCTTAACCTTCAGTCTAGAAATGAAGTAGCCTACTGAACAGAAAATATTCTACAGTGAACCTTCTTTCCTACTGTCAGGTCAGCTTCTCCATACTGCAGTTTTCTCACAAATGGCACCAATGGCCTAAGTGGCCTTCATTCGGTACAGGGTGAAACACTCAATGCGCAGGCTAGTACTTGAGGGCATGCATGGTGTCAACAGTCCGACGTCTGTTATATCGTGAAGCATACAAGCTGTTTGTGTGCTTCCTGCATTAAAGGTTGGCTGTGCTGCCATTAGGTGGAAATGCAGTGTTGTGGTGGAGTTGGCCTAACCAATAGGAAAACGATGGTAGAGACTGCTCCAATTCCTGTGAGCCAGTATAACTTTTCCTGTACGCACAATCCTCAGGGAGATCGGCAAGGAGCTTGCAAGGAGGCCCAACCTGGCTGTTGTCACAGGAGGATTTTTTGGTGCCCCTGATGTAGTGGCAAGGACGTTTCATGAATGCCGAGTCAACAATGGTCAGACTGACCCACGCGTCTTTCACATCCTGCCCAAGCGAGACGACAAGGTGGGAAACCTGCTGCTGCCAGTTGTTGGGAGACTATAACTGTGGCTGGTCTTTTGCAGATATTCGCTGGCAAAGTGCAGCAGAACAGCGACGGCTCATTTGCAGCAGTAAATTATGGACGAAACCTGTTCCTTGGAAACTCTGTGAAAGAGCGTGAAAGTGCAGTGGCACGTGCTTTTGACACATGCATCGTTGTAGAAGGTATGGCTGCATGCATAATCACCAAAAGGAAACAATTTGGATGTAGTTTATACCAGACTGTGACACTTGCTTTTGTGAACAGTGGCAGAAAAATGCTGAACGTTTAAAGCCTACAGATACTGTACAAACAGCCCGTTTGATAGGCGCAGAGCAGCACAGCTTGTATTTAGCTAGATACTGTGACTACAGGCATGAGATGCATTCACTTCATCAATAAGTTCTTCTCAAGACTTTTTGTCCCGAATGCTGAGAAACTGCTAGACTGATGCTGAACTTTATTACACTACAATGCCATGCAGTAGTAATGCTGCCAGAGGTGGCAAATTCCTTGCTACTTTGAAGTTTTAACTGCCCTGAATGTAGGTGCTCAATGTTCACAAATGCAGTGATTGTGATTATCAGAATATTAGTATGCAAAATGACATTAGACTGAAAAGGAGTGGCATAATGCTCTCGCAGGAGGTCCTTGTGCAGCTCATGAGGTGGAACAGTTTGTGTGGAGCGATCACTTCGTGGTGCCTGTAGTCTCAACAGGAGGAGCAGCTGGTGGCCAGTTTGGCGTTCCCCTGAAGATCTTAGAGGTGAAGTCCACGAAATAAATGCCATCTGCCGCAACTTCTAAACTACCTCCTTTTGTATTCCAGACTCCGCACGGCATAGCAGAGGAGAAGTGGTCTGTCCTATCCGAGAAAGAAGCGCCCCCGGCAGAAGTGGCAAAAGCTGTAGTGGAGATTGTTTTGCAGCTCAAGCGAGCAATGATCTCCCACACTAAATCACACCTGGTGCGCAACAAATACAAGAAGCTGAAGAAACGTAACAAGCACTCCCGGGAACCAACTGAGCAGCAGGCAACGGACACCACACACACCACAGACTCCGGCCCTGCCCCAAGCTTGATCAAGCCCACTGTGTCATTCCGAACCATGTCTCACTGGCAAAGGATAGTGAACTACTTTCGCAAGAAGTCCACTTCCTAGCATCTGCCAGGATCAAACTAGGCCTAGGAAGTGAGTGCGACTCCAAAGAACAAACCATTCTAGTTGCAATCAAGCTGCCTCAATTGTGCGTCCTGGCCAATTAGGGTGCGTCGTGTGCATTTTAACGGCTTGGGCGTGACAGACTGTGCCAGCTCCAAAGATGGTATGTGGGATGCAATGTCCAAAAGCGACATGGACTGTGAGGGACGTTGTAGCGGGCCTCTGGAATAATTTCGATCATGTGTGTACTGACATCGTACAGTACACGAGCACCTTGCGCTTCGCTTCTATCAAAATGCAGCCTGGATTCCAACCCTCATCCTCAGGCTCAGCAGTCGAGCGCCCTAATTACCAAGCCACCTCAGCGGAGCCCGGCTCCAAAGATGAAAGTGTGAATTCCTGTGTTGTACAATGGCACTTTAGTAGCCTGCACCCAAGCCTCATCACATCCTGTAGTATTTATCATACATCCATTAGCCATAAGCAAAGCAAAATTTGTTTTGTGCGTTCAAAACTTAACTTTATTGAGGTATTCAGAGATAGCACATCTCACTTCATCTGCAACAACTTGACAAGCTCTTCATCTTTTTTTTTAACTTTTTTTTTTAAAGGCCAACATGTTATCACAGTTTGAACCAACCTGCAAGCAGTTGTAGTCATCTGCTTAGCAAGCTACGCCAAACACTGAATGTCATTATATATACACGGCCTGAGTACGCAACTGATCACAATGATTGTACATAGTGTTGTTTCCACATGAATAAACTATCACCTCTGCGTGACCCCTTTCACTGGTTGGCTTGTTGCAGAAAGGGCCTTGAGTAGAAACTAAACCAACCCGTGCTATGTACATGCGTGTCCAAGCAGCCTCTCCTTCCATCCCCAGGCTCATGTGAGCTTGAGGCGTTGGCTGAACTCCTTCTGTTGCTGTTCCTTCCACTCTCGCTTGACATAGGAGCGCTTGAGCAGACCATCCCAGTTCAAGTCGAGGAGGCCACCCTGCTCGGCAATCTTGGACTTGACCCGGTTGGCAAACTCCACTGATGACTCGTCCTCCTGGAAACAACAAAAACATGCTTTCACCATAGAAAACTTACACTAGTCCTTAAATCTTCCTTTACTTTTACACTATATGCAATGAAAATGCACAGTCTTAATCAGATTTTTATGCTGATTTCAAATATATGTAATTCTTTTTCTGATATGTCGATTAGTTTTCAAAATATTCGTCATTTTCACTCCCTTGTTCACAGAAACAACCGAGAAAAAAACGCTCATCAGAAAACTATTCTTAACATGTGGCTAGATAGTATACAGTATAAAGAATTGGTTTGGTTTGGTTTGTGGGGTTTAACGTCCCAAACAATGTAGGATCATGCTGCAGTAAAAATAATTCCTTTATCTGCTCTAGATGCAAAGATATCCTTGTTGTGAACTAGCAAACTATCAAAAATTTGTGTTTTGAGTAAATGATAAAAAATGATAGAGGTGGGATTTATTCAGTGCGTTTGTACCTCAAAGTTGAATTAATGCCCCATGGAGTGAATTATTCGGTATGTAGGAGATGGGTTGTAGATTTCCAAAATGTGATTTTCAAAAACTTAATTTTTTTCGTGATTTTCGGCCCGTCAAGAACCCAGCCCTAAATGCCACTACAAGGTAAAAGCATCTGTGTTTATGCAAGGAAAAATAAATAGAAAGCAGATATGTACACTGGCAAAACACTGCATACATTTTACAGTCTAGCCTGGTTATAGCCAAGCCACTTATAGCGAAATAGTGGTTATAATGAAGGGATTTCAATTTCCCACCCCCATTTTTGCATTTCGAATACAATATGGGTATGGTTTTAATGAAGTAAATAAAAGCGTCTCAGTGGATACAGCAAAGTAATTTTATAACAAACGAAAAAATATTCTATCACTGGGAACATTACATTTTCAGCCAAATTTTGGTGCGAAAATAAGGGCGAAACTCGGCAGACGGCTGCTTACGTGGAGTCGTCTGTACTCTCGAGAAACGAAAGGTTGCTTCACTGCATAGCTTGGCCCCTGCCCCCTTGATTTCTCGAGCTATGTCAAGTTCCGTGAGCTGATGACCACCGGAGCGGCTGAGGCTCTAGGGTGGTGACTAGCTTCAAGTCTGTCTGCTGTGGCATTGATGCAAAGCAGCCTAGGTCTAGCAACAAGCCACATGCTGCCAGGTTGCACCACAGTGTAGAACAGCACTGCCAATGCAGCGGTACCACATTCTTGAGCCTTGGTTACAGAAAGGTTAATTGCATGCCGCATATATAAAATTGCTGTCGTACCAAACTATTTCGCAATACCCTTTGAGTCCTGAAGCGACCCAAAGAATATGACGGGCGCTGCAGTGGAGGACTCTGAAAGAATTTTGACCAAATAGAGGTCTTTAACATGCACTGACCTCGTAAAGCACACAAGTATCATTTTCTTATTCGCATCCATTACAAGACTGCAGTTGTGGCTCAGCAGCCAGGTGCCCTAACCACTGAGCCACCATGGCAGGTATTATATCCAGGATTGACTGCATTATCTTTAGTTGGACAACGAACCCTACTAACCCTTTTGTGCATGGGCGGCAGATACCACACATCACAGACAATAGCCCATGATGACATCATCATGGCCAGGTAGTGAATGTAGTTCTGCTTGCTGCTGTTCCAGAAGGCATCTCCAAACCGTGCATCATACTTGATCGCAGCCGGGTAGATGGTGCCACCAACCTCAAAGCTGCCTTTCTTGAATTGCATCACTGATGTGTTGTTGATGCAAGTGCCTAAAGGAGCCAAAATTCCATCACATCATTAGTGAAAAGAAGCCACATTTATACCTGTTGTCCAATTGAAGACTGGGCAACCTCCACACATACATCACCATAATCAAGTTCATATGTCAAATCCTTTGAAGACAATGTGAGAAGTCTTTCTTTTTAATGCTATTTATATCTGTCCTACTATACTAAAGGTCTGTGTAATGCTAGTGGAAAACAATAAAACAATGAGACATTGAAGACGAACGACAAGCATAGCTAGGTTGAGTTAAAATCTCGAGATGGCCAATACATCATTTTTACCATGGACAAGCCAGAAAAATACATATATGTGAAAGCGATATAGTGGTACCCCCTACACATTCTGTGTACTTGAGCTTGATGACTAATGGCTTATCACTTTTTCATGTAACAATATTCAACGAGAAATGGCTTATCACTTTTTCATGTAACAATATTCAACGAGAAAGTACTGAATGGGAAGACCAATATGACTTACATGTTAGTTATATGGGGTTTCATGGCGCATACTAATATGACTTGTGACAGCAGTTAAAACCATGAAAGGTGTTGTAGAGCACGGCGGAGCCTACTGATACTAACAAAGGGCCTATCTGATCAGCCAGTAAAGTGGTTTCCACTTCTGCTGAGGAGCCTACTGATACTAACAAAGGGCCTATCTGATCAGCCGGTAAAGTGGTTTCCACTTCTGCTGATTTTCTCTCATCTTACAAGAACCCAAAACATCCTATGTCATTAAAATGATCACATTCCCAACATTTTGTGGCAATGTAAATGGGAGAAAAAAGTGGAGATTTAATATGCAATTTCCTCAGCAACGAAGTAATCTTTCTGCACAAAAAAGATATTGTTATATATATTTCTTGAAGAGTAATCTACAGACTAGCATAACCACTCTACTTTGTTTTCCGCCACAGTTCCTTACGTTGTATTACATTATTTTCGGTGTCCTAATCTTAATATTTCTCAAACAGTCTCATCACTCTGCGATACATAGGGGCCCTTATCTTCAACCTTACCAGAGATGCAAAGTGAAAAGACAAAAATGCGTCACTGTTAAATTACTAAGTCAAGTGCATGTGCAGTTATATAAAACAAATACAAATGTAATTTACCATGAAAAATTAATCTGCAAATTTACTTAAGAAAATATGACTCTAAATTAGCTATGAGGCACAATTTTTCATCAACATGTTTACTGCTAATGTCGCATTACTGTGGCTACTTACAATAAAACTCGAATATTATGGCTATGAAGTTTGTCCTTCAATGCAATAACCTTTTAAAAGGAAGCAGTAACAGTACTGCGTCAATGAGTAGCAAGCATTCAAAGCTTGCAAAACCGCACTAATTTACTTATTAGCACTGTTTTTGTGAAGCTTTGCGCTATATATTGTGAGCACATGAGCGAGTTCACTCTCAGTTGTTGCAGCACCTTCTGTTTATACCGACAACAACACGCACACAGAAGAAAAGTCGTTCCTCAAGCAAAGAAGCAAGTGTGGCGAACACAATAAAGCCTGGAGGACAGCAACGTCAAGATTTCTGGCATGCAGACTGCAGTTTATGCACCAAAAACACTATAAACTGCTGACAAATTTCAGCAAGTAACTTGGAAACCTCCACCCCACACTCAGTCAACCCATTCTTGGTGCAAAAAGGCAATGATTCAAAATCAGCATTCATGGGTTAGTACCTGGTCCTCAATGCAGTAAGATAGCAGGTTATCAAGGCCCACATTAAGATTAGGCAATTAGCTAAAAAGTTCTCTACAGAAGTAACATTTCTGTCAAAAAAAAAAAAAATCACTAAAGTAAAAAAGAGTAAAAAGTATGCAAGTACCTTCAGGAAATATGAGAATTGGAAGCTTTGTGGGATCTTCAACGTGCTCCCGAAGACTGTAAAGCAACAACAGAAATGTGATTACCTTTAATAAAACAAGCACTCATCCGCAATATATGTCTCACCGCTTGGCAACTGCCTGCCTGTCCTTGATCTCTGCTCGCTCAAACCAGATGTGTGATGCTGCCTTGTTGAGGGCTGTCTGGATGACACCAATAAATCCACCTTGGGTCTGGCCCACCTGTCAGTAAAGCAGCGTCTCACTTAATGTTCAATGCCTGAAAGATGCATGCTCATTCCCTTACCAAGGCGTAACAGTTGTCACTTGCCAACATGGCCACATCAATTGGGGAAGTGTGGTTTGCAACACATATGCCGCCAGGTTTGGCCCGGTTTTCTCTGAAAAAGTCACAGTTCATCACTGCATAATACAGCAACCAAACTCTGCATACTGTAAACACTCCAACAGAGTTTACAAGTACAGATTCAAAATAATTTCTTTTTGTAGCTCATGTGCATCTAACAAGCACAGAAATTCTTCCCTAGAATAATAACAATTTGCAGTAAAAACATTAATATAACAACGTAAAGAAAAGACATCAAAGGTAAGTTCAACACACTGCTTCAGCCCTTCTTCAAACATCCAAAGGCATCCTTTATGGTGAGGATTAAATGTCATCAGAAGAATATAAACAATTGTGAGCACATGAGCGAGTTCACTCTCAGTTGTTGCAACGCACACACGTTATGTGCACACATAAAAGGAGGTCTCACGGCATTTCGGAGTAATAGGGCCTTCTGTCAACCAACAGATAAGAAAATAACATAACACAGGAGTTAGACAGCTAGTTAAGAAAAACGCCACAATATACCATAGAAAAAAATTGTTGATAAAATAATTACACTCCAATACAAAACTGATTTAATAATTGCAAGCAAATGGAAAATGATTTTTCCAACTTAAAAGAAAAAAAAAGATGCTTGTTTGGTGCTTGCTGCATCTGCCATGAGTGGTGTGGGAAACTGGTAACAGAAAATTACATGCAGTATATCTAGCTGGTTTATTTCACTTGTAAAACACATTGAAAAGTTACCGGTGGTTTAAGGACATGCATGTCATGATTTGAAAACTACTAAATAATAGTAACGAGTTGGTGTTGACTATGTATGTATGTTGGTGTTGACTATGTTGACTTGGTATGTTCTATGGCTCAAGCAGCACAGGTGCATTTGTACAGAGTGGACCAAATATAGCTATGCAAATGGTCTACTCTTGCAAGCACTTATGATTTAAACAAGATGACCTTTAAAAGAATTAAATGGGTATTGAATATAAAGAATGCGATGCAATGCACCATATCAGATGACTAAGGATGAATGCGTAAACCGATGTAATTGCAAACGAAGTATGCCATGATCAAAACTTCAATTCTATCATCAATTACAATCAGCTCCCGAAATGGGACACAAATAGCGAATCTAAAATACAAGATTACTCCAAGAAGTGCAGTGTCATTAACACTGTGAATGATATAGTTAAATTGAGAGTGCGATTGCATTTGGTAGAGTTATGCTTTGAATCAAAAGCAGTAAAACAGCTTTATAATTAGTGATATTGTTTAACCTATGTGATGGCCATACTGTAACAGGTTAATATCAGGACCAAGCTCCTTGTTCAAGTAATCCATTGCTTGGCCCCTAGCAACCAGAGTAATGTACCACCACACTGTGAGAAAGGTTCACAAACATACAAGCACAAGCCACCTGCGCTTATGCATTGGTGTGCGCAGAATTCCATCGTGAATTCTAAAGAAGTTGCCCATCTAGAAATTCTTCCACTTGAGCTTTGCCACATGGCTACAGCAGAAGGCTTTGCAGCTATTTCAAACCTCCATGGTTAAGGAAACTTGCCCTAATCCATACAGCGCTGCCACCTAGAACCATTGTCACACCAAACAAGTTGCTGTACCAACTAAGAGGAAGGCCAGCAAATGGTATGGTTAGTCACCCTTAGCATTTGCACTCATGCAGAGCAGTAAGGAAGTTCTTTAATATATATATAATAAAAAAGATCAAGAACCAATCCCTCAGGTCTGCCTTTGTTGGTGTTTATAAAGCTTAACAGAGTCTAAACAATGTAAAGACCTTGTTATTTGCTAAATAAACAACTTTTAAGTACACCTATTGCCAGATAAATTGACAAGCCCACCTACTGGGGCCAGCTTAGTCGTTAGCATGACATGTGCTAATGAATCGAAAGCCTTTGTCAGATCAACACATGGAGCACCAGCTTAACCCCTTGAGCCAGTAGCATGCTGAACATTTTCAGTGAAAGACATCACTAGAGTGGACAGACCATATGGTCTAATTTCCTATATTAGTACCTATATTACCCACAAACATTAGTGAAAGTGCATTCCACTATCTTAATTGGCTTGCATATTAAACGATTTGAAAAACTCTTATGGCTCATCGGTACAGTTTTTATACTAAAAATGCACTCATGCACCACATGACCTAGTCATGAACTGATTTGATCTCCTTACTATGTGAAGTAAAGTGAAAAATCGTTCAGGTTTTTTTCCATTGCTGCCTGTGCAAAACAAATACAGCAGATAAATAAAGACTCACCTGTTGTGGTAGGTGACAATGGCTGACACGGCCCTTGACAAAATGCGGAAGGTGATCAAGCTGACATGCCAATAAAGGAATCGCTTTAACCTGAAAGACAGCAGCACCAGTATACAGAGTTCACACTTGATCCAGGACAGATTACAGTGAGAACAAATTGCTCAAATGGCCAAAAACAACACCCATTCTGTCCAGCTTTCTAGCATGAAACATTCACGTGCATATAAGCCTTGCAGGATCATATTATGAAAAGTTAAGTGCATACACTAGTGCCCATAATCGATAACATGGCCAAAAGAAATCAATGGGACATTGAGAACAGGAGTTGGCCTGTATCAATAAAATACCGACTGTCACTAAAACGGAGTTTTTATGAACTAAAAAGGACCAATAAACAAAATACAGGTGTTACCTTCACAGGCTGATCTCGCAGGTAAAATGCATGCATTAACACAAATTTCTGGATGTGGATCTCAGAAGCCACGTTACACCGCCATTCACTTCAAAATAACAGCAACCCATCTCGTTTGATAAAAATGTCACAAATGTGAATCAACTGGAGGGAAAATTTTTAAAATTTCCTTACCGATAAAAGCGTCTTTTGCTGCTGGACAAACATTAAAAGTCAGAAAGAGCCAGATAATCAATTTTTACTCAAAGCACTAATTGGTTGAAGTTGTCCCCTGTGTCCCTTAAACAATGCATATTAAATGCATATTAAATATTAAACGCCGATGCCAAACGAACACAGTGAGGTCGTGCTTCAACAACTTGGCACAAACTGCAATAGTGTAACCAATCTGACAGCTGATAGCAAAAAAACCACCACCTCCTTTACTCACCGGCCCTCTGGAAAGTAGCCCAGTATAGCAGTACAGCAGATGAGCCAAATCATGCCAATGCATGTCAGTGCCACCCTGGTGTAAAAAAAGAACCAACAAATGTCCTTCAACCTTACTGACTGCAGAGTTCAGCGATAAGCCCACAAGCAAGTACCTTTGAAAACTTTCCCAACTGCTAAAAAAGTCCTAAAAAAATACATCAATCGTCTTGTCTGCCTTTTAAAGTGAAATAATGCGAAATACCATCTGCCACAAAAGCTTTCAGACCTCATGCACTCCAGACCAAATTACTACAACTATTTTTCCAATGAATGTATGAGCTCGCACTTCAGTTACAGGTGTGACGGCCTGGAAACTTCAACAAATGGCACACCAGCACATATTCGACAAGGCAGTGATACACTACGGGGTGTCCCAGTTAACCCAGTTAGCCAAGGATTAAAAAATAAAACATCTGAGGTAGGCTAAGGAAACCACTTGCATACAGATGCCAGCCGTCTGGCACACCACAAGCATTTTTTTTATTTTGCAAATAACTAATTAGCAATTAAGTTATTTTTTCTAATTTACTAAATATTGCTTTCAGACAATAACAGTAATTTGCAAATTTAGGAGCAATTTCTGAAACCTCCCTTTCATTTATTATTGATAAAGAAAACTTCACGTGTATTTTTTTTCCCGAGCTCTAAAGAAAGCCCGCAAAATAAAAAACCATCACATGACTAGCATATTCGTGCACCACGATCATGGTGCTCCCTATCGTGGTTTGATAGAATGAAATTTGCTGTGACCGTGACTCAATGGCCCAGTTCCAATGGTAGGCTGATATATTAGCGATGGCTGCAGCAAGCACGGCGAGCTCTCTGCGACTTAAACCATCACGTGTGCTAGCTGGCTGACGCGGGCGAAGAAACCATCGCAGACATATTGGCCTGCCGCTGTAACAGGGCCATGAAGGTACGGCCACAGCTGATATTGTTCACTCAAACCACGGTTGTGAGCAGGAAAATCGTGGCATACGTATGCACCAGTCAGGGTGCCGTACCGGAACCGAAAACCAGAACCGAACCTGAATTTTTTCCACCATCTTGGAACTGAACCCAAACCGGAACAGATCGAAAGAACCTTTCCGAACCCATTCGCGGTACAGTTCCGACCCACTTTTGCTGGCAACTATTATTTTTCTTTCATCACTGCTTGTAAAGCGCTCTCCTCACTTATTTCCAAAGCATCACTGCACATCGCAAACATTACAACTATATTGAAAAATCGCCCCTTGCAAAACTATGACACCAGAGGAAAATATATTGCCACATGCATAGCACCAGTTTCTGGGGCCGGGCTATCGTTTCATCCCGAACAAGGGTAGCCGCTGCACTGCGCCATGGCACAGCTCATGGAGAAAGCTGCCCAATTCGGGTGCTTTCCTAGGCAGTAAAATAGCAGATAATTCGTAACTTGACTTATTTCAATAAATAAATATATGATCATGCGCAGTTCAAAAACGAAATAATGAATTTTGTGAAAAAAGTCTCACGCAATTCATTTTACTTTCCTACAGTTCGATGGCGTTGCAATGAGTCACATGAAACATGCATAGAAGCCGTATGCAATGTGACGCCAGCAGATGCAATTTGGTTGACCAGGACTTACCGCTGATATGTAAAACTGCTTCTGAGACTTTTTCACCCCCAGTATTGCACTACGAGGCAAAAGTGAATTTCAAAACTGAAGCAGAGTGCTTCATTCATTCGTTGAGCCTTGAAATTTATTTGATCATACTTCCTCATCAAAATAGCTACTGAGAGCCTCTCTTGTAAGCAGCACTAGGTTTTGTTTATCATCCTGGAAAGTTGGTGCTGCTGCACTTTTTTCTTGAAGTCGGAGCATATAAACATACGTCCAAAATTGTATTCAGCCATACTTTTTTATATTTATATGATGGATCCAAATATTGCCAGCTGCTCAAATTTCTACTCTTTTGCCTCTGCTTTTCTACACTTGATGGTGCTGTGATCGCAGCCACTTGAAGGCTGATCGTTCGGGTCTCTAAGGTCTTGGATGGCTACTTCTGCCTCCAAGGCCCTTAGTGGAAAAGGCGCAACACATGTACCATGTGCGCACTATATGCCTTGAACACAAGGAACTGATTTTCAAGAGCCTTTGCAGTGCCTGTCAGCAAACAAATGTAGGAAAATGCGGAGCTTCATTATGACGTACAAAGGGAGCCAACTGCCACTGACACAAAAAAAGCATAGGGCTTTTTTTTTTTTTTGTATTGGTCAGTGCGAAATATTAATTTAATCGTGGAGATAATTTATTGGCAAGCAGAAGTAAAAGCAACCTCCTCTCACTGGTGGGATACCAACCCACAATCTCCAAATCGGATTCCAAAGGTAGCATATGGTTGTTTCTTCTTCTACTTTCTAATCAACTGTATCTCCATGATTAAATTATTATTTCACACCGACCAACTCAAAAAAAAAAAAAGACCCTAAAACAAATACACCCTTTATGCTTTCCTTTGTGCCAGTGGCCGTCTGCTTCCTTCGTATGTTTGCAGTGCCTGTGCGACAGCGGTAAAAGTTTACATGGTTTGTTGCCGTTACATACTAAGCCTCCTTTGGCTGCACGCAATAGTATATAGGCGAGACTACATTCCATGATAATCGTAATCAGCCGTGGTTCACAAAATGCCTAAAAAAACTTGAGAACAAGAAGAAGCGCCTTTTCCGGGCAGCTAGAAAGAATCCTAGTACTTGTGCATGGGAAAAATATTACTCTGCCGAAAACTCATACTTATCAGCAATAAAAAACGCTAAGCGACATCATGATGACTTGACCAAAATCCTAAAAAATACCCCAAAAAAGTTCTGGCAAATCCTAAACCCTAATACCAAGCGTTCAATTACACTCAATAATGACTCAGGAGAACCATTTAGTGATACTGAATGTGCTAACATCTTTTCAACTGCGTTTTCTTCCGTTTTCACCAGTGAGCCTGATTTGCCCTTGCCCACTCTACCTAATGTCATCGCTCATACCATGCCTATCACGAATATTTCTGTTAACAGAATACTGTGTGTAATAGATAAAATTAAACTTTCGTCATCAGCAGGCACTGATGAAATAAACTCTAAACTTTTAAAGAATGCCAAGCATGTTTCTGCCAAATATTCATCACTACTGTTTGCTCAGTCTCTTTCCACAGGCACCATACCAGATGATTGGAGGAAGGGAAAGGTTGTTCCAGTATACAAATCCGGTAACAAAGATTCACCATTAAATTATCGTCCTATCTCGCTCACTAGTGTACCATGCAAAATCATGGAGCATATTATCTACTCTGAAATCATGCAGTTTCTGGATACTAACAATTTCCTTCACCCTGCGCAACATGGATTTCGGAAAACCTATTCCTGCACACAACTCGCAATATTCCTTCATGACCTACACGCAAACCTTGACTTGAATATTCAGACTGACGCCATATTCCTAGATTTTGCTAACGCATTCGATAAAGTTTCCCATCGATGATTACTGCTCAAACTTTCACAACTGAACCTGCACCCTAACATCTTAAAATGGATCCAAGAATTCCTTGCGTATCGCTGCCAGACAGTTTCTATTAATAACCAGTCTTCTAATTCTGTCCCCGTAACCTCAGGCGTACCCCAAGGCTTTGTACTAGGCCCTCTCCTCTTCTTAATATATATAAATGACTTACCAGAGCTCCTCTCATGTAATATCCGTCTATTTGCTGACGACTGCGTGATCTACCGCTCAATAAAAAACATCTCTGATCAAAACGCCCTTCAGGATGATCTTAACAGTGTTGAAAAATGGTGCGATGATTGGCTAATGACCCTTAACCCAAACAAATGCAAACTTATTTCGTTTCACCATAAACATAAACCATTTTCTTTCTCTTACAGGCTTGCTAATACTTCAATAGACCTCATCTACTCATATAAATACCTGGGTATCATTTTAAGCCATGACTTATCTTGGTGCAAACACGTTACTAATATAATTTCTTCTGCAAATAAAACCCTGGGATTTCTCAAGCGCCATTTACGTCATGCATCTACAGACGTAAGATTACTCGCCTACAACACACTGGTCAGACCTAAACTCGAATATGCGTCCCCTATTTGGAGCCCCCATCAAAGATAACTCATCGATGCACTTGAAGCCATCCAAAATAGTGCAGTTCGTTTCATTCACTCCCAGTATTCGTACGAAGTCAGTGTATCATCCTTGAAATCGCAGTCTGGTTTACGAAGTCTTTCTTGCCGTTGCCGCACCACCACACTATCTCTTTTCCACAAATTCTATTACAGCTCCCTACGCCAAGAACCATGCATCTGCGCACCTCCGCCACGCATATCCCATCGCACTGGCCACCCACTTCAAATCTCTCGTCTACGTGCCCGTACAGTAACCTTTTCCTCTTCCTTTTTTCCATGAGCCGCGTCAGACTGGAACGACTTATCCCACTCCGTCGCTGCCATCACCTGCCCATCATCCTTCAACACACATTGAAATGTGTATACCATGTGAAAATCTGTGAAAAGTGTAACATTCTATGTATCTACCCCACCCCTTATGTAATACCCCAAAAGGGGCCTTTAAGGTTAATAAATGAAATGAAATGAAAAATGAAAAAGAAATGCTACCTTTTCATCTAACTGCACTACCGACAGCCCCCTCATCCATATATTACCTTAACATTTTGATAAGGTATCTTTTAATTACAGGCCTTTCAGTTTTGTTACATGTGAATTATTTAGGGTTAGAGCTTTTTTTGCACTCAGCAAGTATTTTCCTACAGTCTGAGACAACTTAAGGACAAACCAGCAAATTCCATCAAAACAGGCCCCCTCCCCCTGCCAATGGTGTCATCTAATTCCCTCGATGTCATGGATAATCATCCTCTTGCATCTGACGGTGTGACATCATGGGATTGAGCAGATAAAAGGAGATTCACCATAGTTGGATTAGCCACAGCATCATGAAAATCAGTCAATGCCATTGGCTAAATGGCCTCTTTTGCGGGACGTTTGCTCCTTCGTTCTTGAGTTGAATTCAACTATAGCAATGATTTCAACAGTGTGGGGAATGATCTCCCATCGCTCCCTTTAAAGTCAGCCTTCCCTCACGATAGCTGCTCTAGCTACCACGAAATGGCATTAGCGTCGGTGGTTAACATTAACTACCGAGAGATGGCACCAGCGTCGCGGCAGCACAAGTGCCACAGAAGGCTTCATTGCTGCACTCGCGGGGAAAGTCAGGGGCTCGGCATCGGGAATCCGACACGAGCAAACGCATCCTCGTGGGACTCTGCAGTCGCCTCGTGTGACTTTTCCTGGCTGCTCGCCCTGTCCGGCCTTGGAGCTTATCCTCTGCCCTAGCATGGGCAAACATTCACCCGTCAACCTAGATTCATTAGCATATTTTATTACTAGCTAGCGTTGTTATTGCAACAATAAATGCCTGTTTGTTGTCAGCACGTGTTGTTCCTTTGTTCCCAAGAGCACGACCCACCGTAGTGGGCATGCACTCAGTAGCGTGTAATCACTGGGTGGGGTTGGCAGTTTGGACTGTCAACCGCGAATAAGTGGGAAAATGCATTTATCCCCCTATTAAAACACCACAACAGCTCCTACCAACTGCAGGAGCTAAACATCCATTTTGTGAACGCACTATAAAATCCTGTAGCTAGAATTTGAGCTCAGTCATAAGCATAGTGATGTAAGGTTTAGGTAAAATAAATATATATATATATATATATATATATATATATATATATATATATATATATATATATATATATATATATATATATATATATATACACAGGGCAAACAATAATGTTACCAGTTGTGTGACCACGCCTATCTTTCAGTGACTTTTTGGATCACTATTCCATGTGCTTATTTTAAAAAATGTGCAACTACCCCATATCAAAGAGCATTCATTAAAATATAAGTTAAATATAAGTTTCTTCCCAAAATAATGTCACTAGTGTCAGAAGAGGCAGAACATCATGTTTTCATTTTGGCTATTCTACAAAACATGCAATAAAGAAATAAAAGTAAAAATATTGTGATTGCTTTTCATCTAGCAGGCAGGCACTCACCTCATTGGAAACAGAATAACGTAACGGAGTAGGCAACCGATACACCAAATGACTGTCAGTCGAAAGCTGGAACAAAGGAGAACACCTCAGCTAAAATTGGAACTGATAGAGATAGTAAATAACAAAGTAATATCTGCACCAACACTCATTCAAAGGCTCTAAAGAACAGTCAAGAATAAACAACACGCAAGGTAAATTCAAATTTTGCACTGAGGAGAATATTACACTAAATAAAACTGGTGCTGCTCCACAGAAGTGCTGCAGAATGTCCTGCTTGCATGTATCATTATCAAAAAATATATTAACAATCAGATTAAACCACTCTTGGACATGGCATAATATGGGCACAAAGGTGACAATGGGAAAATTCCTGATGAACCTTTAAAGCATAAATCAATGCATCAAGGTCTACCACGGTGACATTAATGATAAAGCAAAATTTTTAGATAGATGGAGGCGAAACAAAGAGGCGTCCGTGTGCTGTGCGATGTCAGCGCACGTTAAAGATCCCCAGGTGGTCGAAATTACTCCGTAGCCCTCCACTACGGCTTCTCTTTCTCTCTGTCCACTTTAACTCCCACCTTCCTCCCGTCCCTTACAGTGCGGTTCAGGTGTCCACAGACACAAGTGTGACAGATACGGCGCCTTTCCCTTTCTGTGAACCAATTATTATTATTATTATTAATAAGGATAAAAAAAGGCGTAGAAAATTTCGGTGAATTCACAATGGCTCGAACTTTCTGAAGCTTTCCTAAATAGCAAGGATCACGAAGTAACAGTTATTAATGTAATTAAGATAAGGGTGCAGTGCTGAGCAATTTCATCCAGAGACAACACTGCCCGCTTGATAATGAAGCTTCAACAATAATGGCTTAGTGCTGCTGCCAGCTATTGCCATAAAGCCATTCTATTGTTTTTTTTGTTTTTTTTTTCATAAAAAAGAATAAACGGCACACAATTCATAAAGTTTGGGCACAAAACCAAAAATGGAATGACATTTCCAGAGTATGAGCATAAAACTAACCTGACAAATGTGTAGTTCTTGTTGGTCCTTGTAAGCAGATTCCAGGAAGGCAATTCAGCAGTTGCAAATCGCTTGGTCACCACATCATCGATTATGGCCTGACAACGGAGTGCACAGGTTTTTAGAGCATGTAATGACTTCAAATGGGAATCAGCTCACACCTCAACACCTTTCTTGATGAAATACGTGATGTCACCCAAGTGGTACTCCTTGAGTGGGATGTTGATGATGGGCTGCTCAGCTCCAACAATGACATCGTCTCTCGTGATCACTGCAGATGACACAACAGGTGTAAGTGACAGTTAGGTGCAGCTGTAACAATCTCACCTGAAGTTGTAGTGTTTGTCGGTTCAGCATCCAAAGCTGTAAGGTCTTCTGCACTTTCTTCTCGCATGAGGCGTTGCCGGTTCGCTCGTTCAATTTTGATTCGGCCATACTGCACAGAAAGCAAGCACAAAAAGTTCCCACACTGCCATCTCTACATCCTCCAATGTAGCAATGTCCCCTCGGTACACAATTTTTAATAATGGCATTAAAACCAAGCTGCCGCAAGAATGCTGCCCTGCATCATGCAAAAAAAAAAGCAATGATGAATAGCAATATCAGCACAAGAAGCACCAACTATATTACCATGTCTCACCCTAAAATTTTGGCAAAACTTAAATTCAATATGTGTGAAGCTATTACATTCAAGCCAAAACAGTTCTGCAAATAAAAGTGAAGTCATAACTCGTTTTTGTTTTCACTTCAAGCTTATTAGCATTGCACTTAAATGATACTGTAGTGCTGAAAAGAGAAGGCAACACAAAACATTTTTTACTAGGCCTTAACTATTTTTTTCTGTTCACAAAGCTGGGTGAGAACAGCATCACTATCACCACTTTGTTTTACAAGGTACATGTAAGACAAGAATGCACAAGGGACATTTTTCAACTTTGCACTTAATTAGTACCTTACACAACAGTGACTGCACCACTAACAGAGAGGATTTGCGGCATTTTGTTTTCCCCCTAGTAGCATTTTGGTTTCCCTTCAAGAACATCCTTCCAGAACAAACTAGAAAGAACTCATGATATACTGAACTGAGGTTTCTTACATTTACAGCTGGAATTGTGTTAGCACATCAACAAGAATAACATATGCCCCAATTTTAAAAACTTTCAAGTCAAAATATTTGCACATGGATACAAATTTACACATCAAATAACACACTATGTTACATGCTGCATGTACAAGCAAGAGACAGTTTTGCTGTTTTTTTTTTAATACTGACATTGCTACAATGCTGTCATGCTGTATTACAACTACAGTCATGCTAAAATATAAGTGAAAGGTGCAGCAAGGGCAGCAGCTTCTACTTAAGCTTGCCATATTCAACCAGAATATGACCGAACTACTACCACAATAGGCAACTCTGCTGCCCTAACCCCCTGACATGAAGGCTATATTGCCAAAACAATAACTGCTGTTACTTTTCTTTATTTCATGCCAAGAGCAGTCCCATATGTAGCTGCGCAACACTGGTACTTAAGCTCCTGGTCTGACCATGGCATAACAGTTTTACTATGGCGACAGTGCTTTGACCATGTAAAGCTAAACTTTATGCAAGTAAAGCTACAAGTTTCTAACACAATCTCATACCCAAAGCAGTCAACGTTCAGAACTATTGTACACCATCACCATACTCCAGATTTATCCGTTCTCAGCAAAATTACGAAACAAACTTGTTCAATGCAGACGTAAGACGGGGCTTTAGAGACCCTATGCAATCACAGAGGGGACAAGTCTACTCACTGATAAGCTGTAGTACGGGGCATCGTACGACAATATCCCTGAGCGCAGAAAAACCACTATGTATAACCTGCCTTCTGCAAATCACAAGTGGATGCCGGCGCAACTCAGGCACTGTATCCCTTCCTTTGGGACGTTTGACGAAATTAAGATAAAGGTGACTGAGAACAGCGGGCACGGCAACTCAACTAAAAGACACGTAACGATAGATCGCTCGCCTACAGAATTACGACCATTTACACCACCTTAAAGGCCAGCCAATTGAGTTGATACACAGCCGCCAGCGTATAAGCAGCTGTATGGGTGCCAGAAATAAAATTTCTCATCGGAGTATTTTGCACGCTGCGCAGTTCCACCGGATAGAGGCAACTCCGTGTGCGCGGACAAACTGCATAACCAAAATGCGAAATGCATAAAAAGTTAGCGAAATATCATAATAACGTGTCCTGGCACAGCGTGTCGAGAAGTTCATATGCTCTTTAGCTGAGCAAAACAGGTTGGTGGCTGGCGATAGGCGCAGCACATGTCAACTGTGCCGACCGGCGAACGGACCAAGCAGCACTCTGCGCAACAGGCTGGATAGCAGTAACGTTCGGAACTGCTAAGAGCTGCAAACAGTGACCAAATATAAACGAAAACTTCGCATCGCAAACTTACCTCAAACAGTTTCAGGAGACACCGTATGTACTGCTTTCTTATCCCAAGGCTGGTGTTTGTTACTGATAAAAAGAACAGCAGGAGCAACACGGAGGACGCGCAGGTGACAAACAAATGGAAAGGATGTGTCAAATACCATAGTAATGTCGAGATCGCGTGGGACTTAAAATCCATCGCCATTCACCCAACTAAACGGCAGCCTTCTCTTGCCTATCCCCCCGCTGATCCCTCGGTCTCGGACGTGCTGGTGGTGTTGATGCGTCGCGGTAATGCTGGTAATGCGTTCTTCTACTTCTATCGCGAATCGAGTCAATAAAAAAAAAAATGACCCAGAGCAAAAAATACAATTGCAGAAAAGCATATAAAAAGAAAATATAAGCGTGTTAAATATATTTACTATTTAAGCAACGTTGTTACTTCAAGTAAGTATGGAAATACATTTATTAACAAAAAGTATGTTTTGTAGCGCCACTATCAACAGAGCATACAAGTTTCGTTGTGTCATTCCTACACTCTTTTAGGCTTCTCTACATCGGCTGTGCTCGGGGAGTGTAGCCCGCTTTCGTTTGCTCCTGTGAAGTAATTTGTGATCTAAGCTTCTCATTTCAAAAACGTAAATATGGTTGAATTAGCTCCTCCAGTTTCCGTGTCTCCTTTCATCAGGGTAATTGCTTTCTTCTGGTCTCATGTTCGCGTTTTCAGTGCATCCTGTAGCATGCATCGTTAGGACAGCAGAGGTCAAATGACCGGTCTCTATCTGGAGATCGATTGTGTGACCTTTAAAGCGGCTTGCATTGAAAAAAATACGAATGAATGAGTATCATGCACTATTCCGTGGTTGTTTCAACCTCAGGAATAGTTGTACAACCCCTGAAATTCTGTACCTGTGGGTCGCGGCTTACGTTCACGCATAGTTGCATCCATTATTTTGCTGTTGACAAAATTTAAGTCGTGATTTCCCGATCAATTTTACAGATTGCCTCGTTAGTGTTGTTGATTAATGACTGTGTATGCGTATTGTGTTGCTCGTCTAGAACTGTTGGTCAGTTGTCGACCTTGTGTGCGGCAAGCGTGTGGTGCGACGCACACAAGTCGCCAAATGGACGCTTCTGGAGGCCGGTGATGTAAAGATATACCGGCTCCCGCTGTTCCTAATAATACAGTGAACCAGCTAACTCAGCAACGGACCTTTATTACAATTTCCCTTTTTTTTTTTTTTCTGCGCAGGCTTGCCGATGGGGCTTTCTCACCGCTGGAATTTTTTACGGAGCCTTTCACTACAGTGAGTTTCAGCCTTGATTATTATTGTGTCAGGGGCACGAGGAAGGGGGGGGGGGGGGGGGGGGGGGGCTCCTCTGAACACCCACAATATGGCACCTATTACTGACTGCAGCTTATTGGTGTGTGTGTGTTGTCGGAGCAAGATGAAGCTTAAAAGAACAGTCAAATGAACTCTTTTCCAGTAGCGCACACCACGGGTGGCCACCAAGCCAAGTATGTTTGATGTACCGAGCCTGGTCTGGCCGCCACAAGACCATCAAACTTAAGCCTGTGCAACTTTATACAATCATTTATTTACACTCGTGGGATGGGCCTTTTTTGGCCAATGTAGGTGGGCATGAGTCATTTATGGATGCACCTTCCACACTGCAATTTATCTATTTAATTCATAACTAAAAGACGCTGACAAACTTGACTGCGTCTTTTTACTTGATGCACTATGATGTCCGAGAAGGTGCTAGTACTGCTCCTCGTTATTGCCCCACAGTTTGGCGTGTTGTTATGGAGGAAAGATAGAGCTTCTCCTCCATTTGCACGTAGAGGAGGAGTAGGGAACTGAGGCCAGAAAGAGAGTAGAGAGAAGGGGCTATGAGAAGTGATGTCACCATAACTACCTTGCATTGCAGCGCATCAAAGGGCCCAGGGGCATGGGCGTTTGTGCTGTGTAGGACACTTTATTTTTCCTTAGCACTTGGCACTGAATGTGGAAAGCTTTTCTGAAATGACATCCAACAGCATCCAGCCAGGGAGCGTTTTCCTGGAAACTCTCAGAAAATGGCCTCTCTATTATCTTTGCTTTTACAAAAGCAGTGGAGGACTTCCCATATATGGGCGTGTTTCAAGCGATTAAGCCGGCGTGGCGTGTATAGCAGGTGATGTGACCACCGTTGGCTCAAGAGCTTGCTGCAGGTCAACTGCATCCACTGAGATGGCTTTACTACCAGGCTGGCTGGTGCCCACCAAAATCGCCATGCTAACGTTCTGACAGAAATGCCTGAAGTGTATTTTCGAAGAAATGTGTGTGTACACTTCATTGATTTTAGAACATTTGTAATAATGGTTTGGAAGGGGGAGAATTGTTGAAAAATTTTCACACAATCATTCCTGCTGCAGCATCGCGTGAGTGAAGCAAAAGAGCTTGTTCATGTATTTCCACAGAATGCTGACAAAAAGGCATGTCTAGGGGGAGTAAGTGGGATGCAGAAGAGCTACGACTTCGCCCCTGCACAGCATCTTACATCCTCAATCACTGTGACTCCCAATTTCCCCCAAACTTACACAAGCTGCTCCTGATTCTCATGACCACATACCACTGCTACTGCCGAGACATCATTTCCAAGCCTGCAGCTGCTGAAGAATTACCTAAGTTCTACGATGGACGAAGACTGCCAAGTTGGCTTGGCACTGCATTACACTCAAGAGGTTGCTGTAACAGATTCTGATGTGATGATCACTTCGTAAAAGTGCCTCCCACAGCGAGTGGATCTTGTACTGCAAATGTTTTTAATTTCATTGTTATATGCAAGAATTTGACCAGTCTGGTATTATCTTGAACCTATGGTCACCTCAGATATGAAGCCAGCAGCTTCACATGCATTTAGTATCATACAAATTTCGCACTCAGATCAGTATGCCGATTTGTTTTTTTTTTTTATTTTTTATTATTATTATTATTCTTACTTTTGAGCCTTGTGCACAGTACACATCATCGCACATTTCATGCTATGCACAGAACAAAAACAGTATGCTCGATTTTTGTGTCACTGGGTGCCTGTAGAGTTGAACGAGGCAAATAAGATGGCTACGCAATATGAAAAAGCACTGAACAAGAATAGAGTTCGCAAGCTGAGCCAAAGTTTTGACAAGGGGACTAAGACAAGTCCCCTTGTCTAAACGTTGCTCGGCTTGTGAGCTAAGGGTGCCTATAGAGTAAGATTAAGTTCCAGCTAGAAATATTTCTGCAAGAAGGTGGCTTATAAAAGATTAGAAAAGCAGTAAAAAGAATTAATTGTACAGGGTTCTTTTAGAGTGAACATATTTCTGGGCACCTTACCTGAAAATGGCGTATTTCTAGCACATTTGCAATTCTATGCACATGCCGTAAATGTCAGTTTTGATAATTTTAAGGAAAGCTTAATCTTGCAACCTTTACATTGCATTGGAATTTGGGAACGAAAGTTTGGTGCAAAAAAGAGGTAAAAGGATGCAAGCATAGTCATGCAAAGCGTACAAATGACTGTGAACCTTAGGTGGTAGCACTTTGAGCAAATGATCTAATATACCTAAATAGAAAAAATTTACAGCATGCATTTTGTCAGGAAAAAATTTATTGCAGGGCTGCCTCATGACCCAGTCTGGTAATGCTGCCAGCTGATGAAGCATGCACATTCCCACGAACCTCCAGCCATTTCAGGCGATGGGCTCATGTGAATGTGTTGCAATAGATATCTCCTCACGTACACACATCCTGTAACTTTTTGCTACCGATGATACTTGGGTAATGGAGAGGGTTACTTCATTATTTGCTATGTGTAGTGTAAAAACCAGGCGTGTGACCAGAGTTAAATTTGTTGAAGTGACTTCATGTTTTGGTGATCTTTCCCGTCTCAATAACTGGAACCAGCATTTACATTGGAGGGACACTGAAGCCAACTGCCTGCAATTTTTGTTCTTCATAATTGCTCAAATGGGGTCTCTTCAACTGTGCTTATCTTTTTCCCACCACTCGATTGCAACTGATGATGTCTTCACCAAACAGGTCTCTGTGATCATCATTTTGAAGTGAATGCTTAAATTTATCTGTGGGATCCATGCCCAGAAACTGTGTCAGTGCTCTGCAGTTTAGACAAAACCAGCCGGTGGTCGGTATCACCTGAATAATATTAGTATTTAACCCTTTGTAGCTTATTAAAACTCCATTTTTAGTTAATGTAACATGTTTGTCATTAGAATGCAGCAATCTATTGATACAGGCTGACATAATTTTTCCTCAATGTATGTTTAATACCTACGACACTTTCCAGTTCTCTGCTCTGTGAGGACTAATAACATGTTCTCTTTTCTCTGCTTTTGTGTGTACGTTGATCTTGTAATATGCTTGTAAGATTTATCAATTAAAGATGTCAATTATAAGCCACATAAATTCTGGAGCTCCACATACTTTATGCAGTTTTTCTTCTTTTCTGAAAGAAGCTGTAGCATTACAAACAATAAAGTCACTTTCGTTTGGTCACATTGCTCTATGAAATTACTGTGAGCCTGTGCTAGCTCTTCCTACAGTGCTCCTTCTCTTTAGTCACTGCTGTCATAGTTTATCACATAACGAAACATATTTTGTTTTTCCCTTTCTACAGGGCGGCTGTCCCGAAAGGAAGCAAAGGTGCGCGAGTATGAAGCCAAGCAAATGGAGATGCTCAAAGACAAGAGGGAAGCAGAAAGGCAGCAGAAGATTAGAGGTAACATTTCCTTCAGCACTATTCACATACCTACATTATACATGCCCCTTAGTAAAAGTCATCATTATTCTGTGGTTTTGTTTTTCAGAGGAAATGATCACTCTGGCGAAAGATGTGGGCGTTCCAGTTCCTCCAAACTTCTGAAAAGCACTCGCAGCCTTTATTCTTGGGATTCCCTAGTTGCATCGTACTGAAGCATTAAAACTTGTTTTCTTACCTAGATTGCAACGTCAGTTCTGTGAATTTTTCTGTAGTGGCGTTTCGGGTGGCGTATTGGAAATATTGACCAGGCTGCTTACAGTTGTTTGCACTCCCAACCATTGTTAGCAAATTATTGTCATTCCTAAGGAGAGCATATAGCCATGGTTGCTGTAATTGCACTGGTCCAAGGCGTGCACCCATATATCTGTGAGTGCCTCCTTTAGGAAGCCAAGTAGCAGCATTTGTACTTGATAAGTAAGCTAATAACAGCACAAAGTCCAGTAGCCTCTTGGAAGTTTCTTCTAATGTACAACTGTAGTAGCTGGGTGTAGTTCTGTGGCACAAATATGAAATAAGTGGATTTCAACGAGAACATCTTTGGCGGAAGTCTGCTTGGTTGGGCTTTTGAAACAAAAGTTGACAAATACGGACACCAACCAATAATGCATTTTCAACCCAATCGAATCCAACTCCCCCTTACTTCATGTATGGCTGAAATGCGAGCCAGCACCTCGGACAGCAGCCTTCACTTTCCTGTTGTTAACACATGATGAAGTCTATTAACATGTGCAGAGGGAAGAGTTCCTGAACTTTTATTCACTTGCTTTTGTGAGTTGGATGTACCATGACGTAACCTGGGCCTCTTGAACGGATTAGGCTCCATGGCCAAGACGCTCGCCTCTTCGAAAGTAGTTCTGTGGTCGGCGTGTTCGTAGTGCTAGGCGAGGACATTGCCTTCTCAGTTCATTAACTAGACATCATTTTTGTGTTGCCTGATTCATGGATCGGGGTTTTTTATTTCACCACTCTATGAGGCTGGGCACTCTGAACATGGGATTTTATGAATGACACCCGGTTGTCTTTCTCTAGCTACACAGTTTTTGGCTCATGATAGAAAGTAGACTTAATATAACAGCCGGGTTCCAATCCTCCATTTTTAAGCAGAGCTCTGTGCAGAGAATATATTTATATATACTTACTGTGAGCAAAGTTTTGGCCCCTTAGAAGTAGGAGCTTTAAACTAAAGAGAGTAACAGTCAATGGTATGAGAAATAGAGCATCTGAACACTGCAATAGAATCAACAAATTAAACTCTATAAAATGGAAGGAGTGGTTTGCCAAGTTGAATTTTTGGCTGCCTCCAGAGCTTCGCCTGCCCTACATAGAGGCAGGCATCTAATTCTATATTTCTTAAGAATTGTTTAAAAATTTATTTATTAAATGTGCCACGGTTAATATGGCTCATTGTGCTTAGCGCTGTCATATTTTCGGCATGAATGGTAATTTAAATTCATAGGAATGCCCTCAGTAAATTGCCTTGAAGTTGTGCCATAAGGCCCAAAAGGTAGGAACTGAGAATGAACAGCAATAATTGAAAAAATTGCACAGAAGTTGTCAAACACAGACTGCATGTAGACACTTGTGTTTTGCAGGGAAGTGCAACTTCTACTGCCAGTGAAACATTTGGAACATATGAAGGCATGTCTTTTCAACGAACTTCCCTGGTTCACTGTAGCAGCAACTGGTGCTTTTGGATTAGAACACCTTTTGTAACGGGGTCATATGCAGCCCTTTGCCTTTATTTTTGGTACCCTTTATAGTTGAGGCATGCAGCACAAAGGTGTGCACATCCTGATTTTTTTTTTTTTTGTCACATCAAGTTAATGTTTTAAAACACACATGTACTCATAACTTCTGTATAAAGAAGCATGCCTGTTAAAGGGCCACTGTCCATGGTATGACTTTTTAAACAAAGGAGCCCAATGCTTCGATCAGGTACCGTAGATAGTCTGTGCAAAATGCTACAGCGATACGCGCGCCACAAAGCAGCAAAAATACAAATAAAAGCTCTCTCATCCTCCCCTTCGGAAAACCAGCTTCCCCGTTCTCTACGTTGGCCTGTCGCGCCGCTATGCTGACTTCAGAAGGCAACGACATCCATTGGTCCATCTTGCTGACTTACGGGTGAAGGACGGGCGTACATGACTAATGTGCGTGTGCGCGCCACTCGCTGCACGCTTTAATCTCGCCACGGCCGGATTGAATGCAATGAATGCAGCGGCGCGTACTCCCTCACCCGTTTCGTTTTCGCGCACGCAGAGTGCCAAGCCCCACCTCCCGTCAAACGCGGAGGAGGAAGGGGATTTTGGCTGGCGGAAGCTAGATGACCGGTCAAGAGAGTGAGAAACCTTTGCGAGGGAACGGGAGGAGAGAAACACGACAAAATCGGGTGGATGCGGTGGCTGTAACTGCGTTATTATTCTTTTCAAAAACTTTTTTACGTCCTTGCGTTCTGGGGGCGAAACCTCACAGTCACCCGGGGAAGAAAATATTTTCGACCGGAAGGTGGACAGTGTCCCTTTAATTATCAAAAGCCTCAAATACTGCAGCATTATTTTGGTCACAGTGGCATGCATCGGTACATTACATACTAACAGGAAGAGCCGGAAACCAGTGCTAGTTTCATATGGAAACCTGCATATGCTCAGTGTTTGTCTAAGCGGAACCAAGATGTAGGAGATTATGTGAGGCTCCACACAAGTATGAGCATCTCATGGCAATGTATTGCAAGCCGTCTAGACACTTTTTTATTGTGTGGTGTTAATACAGTCAAGCATGGATATATCGTGCCAAGATATTTCAAATTATTGGCTATATCGAACACAGGTCGTCATGTTGAAGATTCTGTGTGAAAGTGTAGTTAAAGTCGCACAGTATACAGAACTCTAGTTTCACAGATTTTTTATGAAAGAACGGATATATCAAATGGCACGTCATGCCCTGTAAGTGGCGCTTCTAACAGCATCAGGTAAAACCACTAGAGGGGCAATACATTCTTAAATCACTTTTCTCACAGAGATAAATCGTCTGCGTGCCCTTGGGCACTTGCTAACTGTGCCAGAACTGTGAAATATTGTGACGAGGTGAACATGTAGTGTGCTTTAGGATACCTTAGGTCTCTTGTAGTCGCCTGGAACTCCTCATTGGCACTAACCACCCAATAGGCCTAATTAAAAAGTTGATTAGCGAGCTTTGGTTAATTAGCTATCTAAGAGTTTTTGTAGCGAAAGCTGCACTGTGCTAGGTTTTCAAGCCGTCAATGTGGCACTGTGTGCCGTATGCTCAGCCAGAAGAAGAAAAAGGAGACAGATAAGGTAGTTGGTAGAGGCGAACGACAACAGCGAGTTGCTAGGACAGAAGGTTCGTTCGAACGTTGCGACTGTGGTGTGCTCCGGAGTTCGACGTAGAGACGATGTCATACCACTAAAAGTCTTCTGCACCCGAATGAGAATGGTCAGCGACAAGAGGCAAGGGGTGCTCATACGTAGCACCGTGTGCGGTAAGCTGTATGCTCAGCCGGAGCGCAGCTGGTGTGACGTCACTGCGGTGCGGCACGCTGTTACCTAGCAACTGTCACGTGGTATAGACCGAGAACTGGGCCAGGAGTTCGTCAGTCTTTTTTGGAAGTGCAGAATGAAGCCTTACGAAAATGGCGAGCTGAGGAGACAGAAGAACAACGTGCCTTTTGCTACATCATTAGGCTTAACCATAGTTACACCACAGCTAATTTTACAGTAAATTATGCCCACTGCAGGTGAGGGTTTCTACCTGCAAATATTTTCTATTTCAAAGTCCATATTTAGGGGTTTTTGGAAGGGATCGCTGGAACTCTCAATATAAGCTCCAGCCATTAAAGGCACATTATATCTTGGTAGTAACCAAAGGTGGCACAAAACAAGTAGCACACACAATTATGTACACTGTGACTGAGGGGTATTTTGTGCGAGATAAAGAATGCTTGCAAATTAAAAAAAAAGTTGTATGTCATATTGCACCAGTAAGTCTCGGATAAGACCCCTCCCCAACAACGAAAAAGAAAAAACAGACATTATTGAAAGTGTTCTTCTGTAGCTTGTGCTACTCATTGGCGTGGCTAGTGTTTGGCCGCAACAAAGTATGTATACAGCGATAAAGTAAGCAAAGGGACCTTAAGTTATGTTCCTACACAGGTTGTATCAAGGCTTGTCATGAGTGTTTCACTAAATGGGCTGCAGCCCCTTGTGTTGTCATCCCCATTGATCAGTAGCTTTTCCTTGGCAAACTTCTCCCTGAGCAGCCAGGTGCATTAGAGTTGACAACATCATGAATAAAACGCTTACCGTACCACTGTGGGCTGTACCAGCAATGATGTGAGGCACCTAAGCGATACCGCTAGAGCACACATTTGCCAAAAACCACATGGTCGCAACACCAATTTCTGATTTGTCAACAGTGATGATGTCACAGGTTGTGACATCATTTAACCACTATTGCAGAGGAGAAAAAGTTGTCAAACAGGAATCGAACTGCTGCTTTTTCAGTTACAACCAGGGCGCATTACCTCTACACCTTTGGAGCATTCATTCAGAGTGATAGTTTAGAGGCCTTATGCAACTGTGTCATGCCTTTGAGTTGACAGCAAGTGCGCAATACAGCAATACTTCTTTGTAACTAAGGCCACTAATAAGCAATAAGAAGAACTGTTACTTACCTCTACTACTTCGCACTGCTAATTAGTGCTAATTATAAGATCAGCACTTAGCAACAATGCCTAACATCTATACAGAAATGCTACTATACCTACAGATGTTTGTATTGCTTTATTTTTCAAAGGATATTGAAGGAAGACTACTACATCCAAATATTTCTCACAGTAAAAATCAATCCTGCATCTTGACTTCTGGGTGCGTTGATGTTTGCTGGGCATTAAAAGGCATATGTATTGCCTAGAATACTGGATTTTAATACGTAACGTCTTCTTCCCTCCACTTGGTTGAAATTTGTGCCATCAAAGCTGGAAAGGACTTCATGATCACCATTTGGAGAGGAATGGTGCTGCAGCTTCACTCTTCACCCCAAGGATCTGCGCAAAAAATAACGTTGATGTCAGTACAGTTCCGTCATTTCCTGTAATGTGTACCAACCAGCCAAATCTGCACTTTTCTTTGGAACATTGTGCTGATGTTCTTGTGAGGGGATGCGGGATTGGAAGGTCATGTGACCTGTGCCGATTTTGATGAAAGGGTGCAGTATCTTTACACGGATAGAATGTGGCTTTAATTTCAATGTGTCTTGAGTGTCAAAAAAAAAGTTTGGCCACTTCCTCCACCGTCTCGGAGGAAGTCGTTGTGATTGATTCGGCCGCCAACGGAACAGGGAACCGTTCCCATTCACAGTGGCCAATGCGAACGCTTGTCTCTGGGTATGGCGATATTCCGCCGCGTCCACGCACGCTGCATTGACTTGTCGGGTTTAGGAAAACAATCATTTTGAAAATACTTGTAATTTCTTCAACTTTTTGGCTTAGGTGACCCCAGAAAATCAATGTATAAGACAAGGGGAATAGATTGTCACTCTATTATCAGTTTTTCTAAGTATTTTTTTGTGTCACTGCTACTGATAATTTTGACCTTCTTGCCTTTAAAAAAAAGTTATGTATAACTAACTTTTCATGTCCTTCATCAAGTTCCACTCCAGAAAGTTTCAAAGGAAATTTTGGTGTGCCCAAAAATGTAAACTCGGGGAAAAAAAGGCTGCAATGATTTGAATGCCTGTAATTTTGTTTCGCGAAGTTATACACACACACACATATATATATATATAGATCACAGCCGTTACTGAAAAGACTCGTTCGGTAGGACCTTCAGTGAAACTCTGCTCTTAGTTGAATCGCTTGTAGTTCTTGCGGTTTTTCTGTTTTCTGAAATGGTGGAAAGACCATGCTCGGTAGCTAGAGGAAACAAGCTGAACAGTAAAGATAAATGGCACAGGCAATAATAAAGTCAATGTCTTACAAAGAATAACTGTTAGAAATTCTTATTCAAAGACCACTTATTTGTTTCTGCTAATCATGAGTTAATCTCATTTTGCCAACCGCTTACACCTAGCCAGGCCGAGATTATACTGTTTTTTTCTTGCTTTAGCGTGTTTTTGCTGCATACTTGAAAAACACAGAACAGGCCAGATGAACGAAGAACAGACTGCAGTATATATGCATGTTTGCCAATGCGCTGCACTTTGAAAACGACGTCACGACGTTATTAGAGCACCGCCACTGAGGTTTCGTGCGACAGCTTTATCATAATCGTCATTGTTTATTTTCCAACATATCTTTGGGGGACCCCAGCTTTAACCGGAAAACACTATCTTCTAAATAGCGCGGGTCTTCCGTAAATATTTGTAAAAATAGTGAATTCGAAATAAAGAACTATTTCCAGTAACCAACTCAGCGCGGCGGCCACAATTTACTACAACACTATACTACCGTACTTTCTCTATTCTAAGTACCCCCCGCCCCCGCCCTTAATTTCGCAAAAAAAAAAAAATGGAAAAAGATTGCTCGCAAAAATAAGCTAGAACTTCTGGCACCCTATCAAGCCCACCCCTTTTTGCGAGGAAGAGCGCGTGCACTTCAACTTCTTCACTTAGTCGGAGTCCCGAGGTGGCGCGGCCGCGGCTGCCACAATTTACTATAAAACTATACTACCGTATTTTCGCCATTCTAAGTATCCCCTTCCCCCCGCCCCTAATTTCACAAAAATCGAAAAAATTTGCTCGCGAATCTAAGCTAGGGCTTCTAGGCGCCATATTTAAGCCCACCCCCTTTTTGCGAAGAAAAGCAGCGCACTTCCTCACTCAGTCGGAGTCCCGAAGTGGCGCTGCCACGGCGGCCACAATTTACTACAAAACTATACTAGCCACCATAACTATACTATTGTATTTTCGCCATTCTAAGTATCCCCTTCCCCCCGCCCCTAATTTCACAAAAAAATCGAAAACGTTTGCTCGCGAATCTAAGCTAGGGCTTCAGGCGCCATATTTAAGCCCACCCTCTTTTTGCGAGAAAAAGCAGCGCACTTCCTCACTCAGTCGGAGTTCCGAGGTGGCGCGGCCACGGCGAATTTACTACAAAACTGTACTAGCCACCATAAGTATACTATCGTATTTTCGCCATTCTAAGTATCCCCTTCCCCCCGCCCCTAATATCGCATTAAAAAAATGGAAAAAGTTTGCCCGCGAATTTAAGCTAGGGCTTTTAGGCATCTTAGCTATCTAAGCCCACCGCCTTTTTTCGAGGAAGAGCGCGTATAAAAGGCTGTTGTAAGCGCCCTTCCTCACTCAGTCGGAGTACCGAGGTGGCGCTGCCGCGGCGGCCACAATTTACTACAAAACTATACTACCGTATTTTCGCTATTATAAGCACCCCCTTCCCCCCGCCCCTAATTTCGCAAAAAAAATAAAAAAAAAGGAAAATGTTTGCTCGCGAATCTAAGCTAGGGCTTATAGGCACCCTATCTAAGCCCACCTCCTTTTTGCAAGGAAGCGCGCACTCACTCAACTTCCTCACTCGGTCGAAGTCCCGAGGTGGCGCGGCGTCCGCGGCGCGATCTCCGGCTTCTTGTGTCGCTGCGTTCCGACAGCTAGTGGCACAAAATGGCAAAAGCCGGCCGAAAGCGATCCTGATAACTTTATCAGCATGTTGTCACATGGACCTGGAATCAGTGGCCATTCGACGGAGCTCGGCAAGTTTGCAGGCAACTTGGACCCACGTCGCTTTGTTTGGTATCAGCTGTTTGACAGTCATTCCGGAAGTCGGAATGAGTTTGAAGAAGGCTGCCGCAGCTTGAAGTTCAATGTTTGCCTAAAAAATATTATTTCTTGTGTGTGTGTGTGGGGGGGGGGGGGGGGGTATTGTAGGTTTTCGAATCTAAGCCGATCCCCTCCCCCTCTTTGGAGTTGCGATCGTGAAAAAATGGGGTGCTCAGAATCGAATAAATAGATATTTACACGGCTGGTTAACGAACATCCAGCGCACATCTCGCGCACGGGATTTCGTTCCATGAGCATAGAAAGGAAGGCTTGCGACTTAAAGAACGACCTGGGCCCGTATTCCGAGTTTGCGTCGTTATCGAAAATGTCGCTATCCTCCTGACTTCGAGTCATCTGACTGGTGGAAACGCCGTAAGGGGATGCCAGTTTGATTGCCACCACTTCCGGTTCCGGAGCTTCCACCGATCAGATGACTCGAGGCGGTGGTGACGCTCGAGGTCAGGCAGATAATGGCGACACTTTCGATAACGACGCAAACTCGGAATACGGCCCCTGCAGCGCTGTCAGGGCTTAAAGCCAGGGGGGTCTGAGACCCCCCAGTAATATTTAAAAGGGGCCCGAGCCCCCCCGAGCTTGAAATTATGAGGACTGTATGAATACAAAGCAGGCAACTATTTTTTGCTCTTGTCCGTGGTGTAATCGGAAGATTTCTTCTCTGTCGTTTCTACGGTTTCGCAGGGAGTATTAATAAGAACCAGTAACACGTTTCGCGAAAACCAGAGATGGAGAAATATAATGCTTTCTCCCTTTTGTATAAAACGATTTGCAAAACAGGCAACCAGTCGCTTTCTCTCTTTCCTTCTATATTTCTCTTTCCACCAGTGCTCGAATCACTACAGAGCCCCCTCCGATGGAGCCAGACTTTAAGCACTGGGCGCTGTTCTGCCCATAGCACCAAGGGATGAAGCAAAAGAAAGTGCATGCATAACGTCCCAGTCAAAAAAAAATCAATGGGTCCAATTGGGAAGACCAGTCAGATTGAATTGGTTCTGCCAATCTCAAATGGTTTGTCCAATGGGTACTGTCCAACCCAAATGGTTTCTCCACTCCCAATTGGGAAGCCCAGTTGGTTTCCTCACTCCCAATTGGGACGCCCAGTTGGTTTCATGACTCCCAATTGGGAATGAAGAAACCATTTGGGGGTCCCAATTGGGATTCCTTCGCTCCCAATTGGGACGCCCATTTGAAACGAATTGGGCTTCCCATTGGTTCTAATTGGTCCTAAGCAAACATTCCCAATTGGGAAAGTCAAGTCAGTGATATCCTTGACTGAGATGTGCACAGATATACATACCTCTATTAAGAGACAACAGTGAAAAATTTAAGTTCTTATAAAAAGTATATGCCGCTTAATCTTATTAATTGATTATATCATGTTCACTCTAAGTGCAGGCATAAGTTAACTCTGAATAACAAAAATGTGTCACTGGTCCCAGCAGCACTGTTCAAAGAATGGAGTATATAACTCTGCAACCTGTGAACATATACATTGAATCTGTATTAGTTCCGTGTGTGTAATGCTTGCTTGTCTCATATATGATTTCTGTAAAGAATTGTAATTTCATTCCACTTGTATAGAAGTCGGCTCCCCTATAACTCCTGGACACAAAACATTGAAATTGCATTTCCATTCTTTTTTTTTTTTTTCAGCTATGTGAGTTCAAACCATTTGGGCTCAATTGGTATGCCATTTGAGTTCAATTGATGAACCGTTTGGTCTTCGTGGGTGACCTATTATTTTCAATTGGGAGGACTAATTCATATCAAATGGTCAGGCCCAATGGGTGGCGAAAACACAATTGGTTTTTGACCCATTCATTTCAATTGGGAAATTCCCAATTGGACCCATTGACTTTTTTTGACTGGGGTGACACAACGGCACGTACAGTTCAAATAGCGCATCATATCGCACTGCAAAAGCTCATCAGCAGATGTCGCGCCAAATGTGCTGTTTCGGTTTTGTGTGGAAAAAGCGCCGGATTTCATCGCGCTGCAGTGCAGGGCCTTTAAAAAACGCCTTTTCTTTGTTACACATTGTCACGTCCGTGACTTCGAACTTTCTATCATAGGCACTAACCGCCCAACTGAGTTAACTAAAATGATAGTCAGGTTTAGCTGCGAAATTATACAATAAATTACATCCATCGTGACAGAGATCGTATTCCTGAAAATACATATTTCTTTTCGTGATTCGGACCCAGTTTTGAAAATTTCTTTTAAAGTGTTCTGTGAAACACCCCGTACAGCTGTGTCATTATGTGGGGCAGCAGACGCAGAGGAAATTTGTCCACGCAGTATTCAACATATGTATATGTTAATACGCTATGAATTGTCATCCTCAGTACATTATGTGGGACCGTTATATGGGCCCCGAAACGTCAATGTTTTTCCTTTTTCTTTTTTATTATTTTGGCGAGCGTTCGTTTTTCTACTAGTAAATTATATGAAGTTAGCATACGAATACCTCAATGCAAGCAAATTATACCGAATAGGTGGGTACTAGCAACTTCACAAGTTACCTTTTTCAGTTCTGCACACTAAAACTTCACGATCGACAGAAATGCAAACAGACCGAGCGATCTTCGTATGCAGCCAGGAACAAAAAGAAAAAAAAAAAAAAAGACGTGAAAGCTTGTACACAGTTTTCGTCGCCGGGCTAGCTAAGCAAAGAACGAACTAAAATTCGCACGTCTTTCCTTACACCCCCACCATGGTGGCTGCTCTATGCATGCTGTGCCACAGGTCGCGAGATCGAATTCCGGCCGCAGCGGCCTACGTTTCTATGGAGGCAAAATGTAAAAACACTTGTGCGATGTCAGTGCATATTCAAGAACTCTTGGGGGTCAAGCTTCCATGTCCCCCACGTGGTTTGGCTTTGGGATATTTTGGGATCATTAGGGCCACACCGCATTTGTCTGCAATATGCAACAGATCATTTTATTCTCTCTGTGCAGTGCGCCGGTACGAGAAGTGTCAATACTTCTGGCCAGTGAGTAGGAGGCCACCGGGGATGAGGATGGCCGAGCTGCTTGTGATCTTTTGAAATGTCCAGTTCGCAATCGCTGTGCGATTCACGATCGTTACGCACCACATCGCACTTCATGCGACGCCCCGTTCCATTCTGCAAGTGGCAAGTTTCCTCCTAGTGCGAGAGTTTTTTATATTATTATTATTGTCCTCTGTGGGACGCAAGCCGTCGCAAAACCCACCAGACACTGCATTCACGCAATAAGGGGCGGATCTGGCAATGGGGACTGCAGGTCGTTGCATGCGCGCACAGCAACTTCGCTCAAAAGATAACATGAACAACACCGCTGTTTTCCTGCAAACATTTTCTCACTCTGAGAGTACAAGCAGCAATACACTGCGGGCTTGGCAGTGCAGCTCTGTCTGCAAGGTACATTTATCGGCAGCTGCAGTTCAGTCTCCCAATTTCCTGCAGTCTGATTTTCTCTCGTGGAAAAGAGGCGGGAAGAGATGACGTTTCGTATTCAAAAGTGTACGTGGAGGCTCCCCTCGTGTTATTCCACTGGCAAACAAATCGCGATATGGCTGCTAAACCGAAGCGTCAAGCGCATTGCAAAGCACCAATGTTCTCGGCCGCGTTGAAACCCGTAAAGTCAGCGGAACATCGCTGAGGATGCCGTTCGCGCGTAACGCCTGGTGCCGGCCACGTAGGCGACGCCTCGCGCTGCGCTGCCAGCCATAACGACAATGGTGTGTGCCGAATCGCGGTTTTCCTGGATCGCTTTTGTCGCACTCCACGCCCATCTCGAGATTTCGGCTTCCCTGATGCTTTCTCTTCTCAGCTCCGCATGAGCCGACCTTGGAAAGCGCGCTCAGCGCTGACCGCGTGTAGTGCACGTTGCAGACTGCGTGTGCGCGCGCAAGTCGTTGGGGACGGAGGCGATAGGGGCGCTGAAGCGGCGCACATGCGGCCGCGTGACGGGCACTGTGTGTCCTGAATCCTGATAGCCTGCGGTCAGTTGGTTCACGTCCCGCAAACGCCTCTCGAGAACCTGCCGCGCGCTTTGAGGAATTCGTGCGTGTCTGTGCAACAGTCATCGCTGTCACTAGCGCGGCAGGCCCATACCATATGGTACAAATTTGCTTTCTGTTCGCGAAATTTACGTTCCGCTAAGAAGGATTCTGGCTCGATAGCTTCAAGCCTTACTCGATTGCTAAATGGCATGGTTTGCAACTGGCGTAAATTACACTGCTCCGCTTTATATCCCTTGGCTGGGCACGGGAACGTTTGTCTCAATAAGCGCAAGGTTAACAGTGGCTCTAGGGAGTCCGAGATTTCAGGGAGGGAGGATGAGGGAGCCCAGGGGAGAAAAGCTCGGACAGCGGCGTGTGCACGCTAATTTACCTCTACACACTGATGACCTGGTACCTGCACAAACTCTAGACTGTTTCAGGATATTGCAGGCTAGCGGCGCAATTCTGCCCCGCATATAATTTCTGTGCGCAGTCTGCGAATCCATTAAGATATACTCGAAATTAGGATGGGAAGCTGCCATGGCGCTCGCCACCTCTTCCAACTCTGCAATTTTCCCGTGCTGAACAGAAAGTCCATTGACCGTCTGCCCCTGATGCATCACCGATATTGTCGAGACCCCTCTTACCTTGCCCACAGCATCCACGAAGAAGGCTCCATTTAATTTAGAGTAGTTCGTGTCCATCATCTTGGCACTCGCACTCCTCCTCGCTTGATGATATTCCCGATGCATGTTTTTAGGGAGGGGCAGTGTCCTAAACTTGCCCCTTTACTCCTTCGGAATACACCTGGCTTAAGCAAGGGCAGCTGATTTTCAAGTCTTTCAATCTTTCGCCCAGCTTTTGTTTCCGACAATCTGACACAGTGACTTGAGCAGTGGGCCTCAATCAACCCGTCTGGCGTATTGCGCCGCCCCCCCCCCCCCCCCCCCCCCCCATACTGTAGCAAGCGCTCTGTGGATGTTTTTAGCGACAATCCCAACGCCTTGTTATGCTGTTCTAATTATGACATCGAAATTATTTAGATCGCATTTCCTTATCCGCAGGTACGGGGCCACGTAGTGCATGATTCGGCTGAGTATAAAGACCAACCAAAGAGTGCCTTTCTACATTATCTCATTCTTTTTAGTGATAATATGGTTGATCATGCGCATTACTTATTCGCATACTGTGCGCAGGTTAGTAATCACTGGTGCATTGACACCTTTTGTTGTTAACAAGTTTCTCCAAGATACGCATTGTATTTACCTCAGGAATGGAAGCATCGTGCGCCGTAATTTTGACAGGGGCCTCATCTTCACTCGTACGTATAATGAGAAGCTATATGATTTTTCGGAGAGCAGCGCAGCTCGCTGCACTCTTCCGCGTAATTCTGGACAGTCGAAGCAGCCTCTTGAAGCACCTCTTCCCTCTCCCTAGACTGTCCCTGGTCACCCATATAGAAATGTCGACTGTATAGAAGACATGCCAAATTCCCTCTATGAGTTGTTCTGACAAATGCATAAGGATAATGTTGAAGAGCAGGGAAGATAGGACTGCTCCTATAGCGGCGTACCTCTAGTGCCCATAGAGATTGGTTGGGACTGCACATTGCCAATTCTTATATGTGATTGTCTGTCTTGTCGAAAGTCTCTAATATATCCAAAAGTCGTTTTCCCACACTGCGTCTTCGGTGGATTATCCAGGATTTTGGAATGCTTTACGTTATTGAACGCGCCCTTGAGATCCAAGACTAACAGGACTGGACTGTTGTTTTTGGTGTGTGGGATAACTTCCATCTTGAGCTGCAGCAGCACGTCTTGCATGGATAGATGCTCCCTGAAGCTAAACATGGTGTGGGGTATGTAATCGTTTTCATCCAAATACGCTGAAAGCCTTCTATGCACTGCTTTCTCCGTCAGCTTGCCGGCACATGAAGTGAGTGAAAGCACCTCCTTGCCTGACTTAGGGATAAAGGTAGCGTCTGTCGATTTTCACGCCAGGCGCAGATTGCTAGCTCTCCAGCACACGTTGATATATTCCGTCAGGTGGCCTATACCTGCTCATTCATGTTTGCAAATAAGCCCATCGTATACCTTTGTCACGTCCTGGTTATATCTCTCAATTTAATTCTAGGTGTATTGTTGAAGCCGCATTGTCTTTGTGTACAAGTATGCTGGTCGAATTGTTAGTTTTATGTGTACTGTATGACCTAAGTATATAGCTTCCACATTAACGCCCTTCAGCGCGATATATCCGGCTTCTCATCTAAAGAGTCCACATACTGCTGCAAGGGTTCCCGCTTATACGTTTAAGCCCCCTGCAGTTTGTGGGCGATTCCTCTGCCCGAGAGATGCGCACGACAAACACACAGCGGGCCGTGTAACAAACATATTTAATCTCACAGGGATCGTCGAAGTCGGTGCTAGGTCGTCGTCCGGGGCTGCGGCCTGCGGGTCGTCTTCCGTGCAGAACGCCAGGAGCGAAGCAGGAACGAGGAGCCAGGGACCAAGAGAGAGCGACGGCGGCGCGGGGCTTCCTTTATAGCCCCCCCGCGCGGGACCGGTTATCCCCGAACGAGCGGGGAGAGGGAAACAGGCACCGCGCACGGGGCATTGGGATAGTGGCGCGGCCTTCGAATGCGCGGCGCGCACGGGCTTTACGGATACGTGGTGCAGGGCCCCACAAGTTACACTGTAATATTTTAAGCTTAGCCTGACAGGTAATGTTGCAAATTGGAAGAGGTCAGCATTGGTTTTTCTGTACTAAGGTCAAGCGTCTCATCCGACACAATCTGCCTGCATAGTGCCCATTTTGCCTATCAATCTAGCTGTTTTAGGGCACGAGCATTCAGAAAATTCTTGCAACTTATGGTCGATTTTAATTTCGTAAGCTAATATTGTGTGTATTGCCCTCTCAGCGCGGACCGATCTGTGCGGCGAATGATAGCCGAACAAGCGGAAGGACTGCGCGAGATAATCTGACGGCAGACCTGTGAGGTTGCCCTCACCCAAATGAAAAATTTTGCTTTGAAAACCTGAAATGGAGCTATTTCTTGTAGCTAGAGAGTTAAAAAAAAAAAAAAGCGTTGTGCCGCCCCCTCCAAGAGTAGTTCACAGCTCGCCTCTGGCCCTCTTTTTCCCGATGCAAGCTTCGTGTCCTCTGCCGCAAGTCTGCGCGTTAGAACGCAGCTGCCTCTTTGTCGCATGCCACCAGGTTCATGCGCGCGAGCAGCTGGTGCTTTTCATATCGACTGTTTCCACGACCGCAAACTTGTTTTTAACCGAGGCAAAATGCCGCCAAAGTGCATCTGCTGGGCCCCGCCTTTTATCGAGCAAAATGTTTCGTTTCAAAGGGCGATGAGTTTCAAAGCTGCGAAATAAGCGCTCCCGCACGGCCGGGGTTAGCTATAGATCTGTGACGCGGATGTTGCTTGCTATTGTTCGTGTACTAGCGCACGGACACCATAGAAACCGTAAGCTGTCCTCATGCTGGAAGGCGTACGATGCACCTAACTGCGCATTTTTCAGCCAGCATCGGAATTCTGGCTATGCAGAGACGCTAATTCAACTTCGTAGCAGCTGCTGCGCATTCTCTGTCGAGGTAGGCGCTCGCCATTCACTCTACTACATAGTTTAGAGGTATCTGGTCACCTGCGCACCCTCGTCACATCTCCTTGCCTTGTGTCCCGCGGGATCACTGGATGTCTGTCCCCTCGCACTAAACATTTTTACACCTTTTTTGGGTGCAAAATGGATGCTCGAGTGTCCCTGGACTAACACCCTACGTGAAAAACGGCAATGCAGGGGTAAGGCACGGCGGTTAACAATCATGGGTTTCCAGTTGGCTACCCTGCGTTGTGTAAAATGGAAGAGGGGCATATAAGAAAAAGCGAGAGAAATGCGGTCTGAAAGGCAAAAACCGCTGCAGCAGTGTCTTCAGCACTGTGTGGGCTACCGCGCGCTGCATGCGGCCTCAGCATAACACAGCAGCTGCTTTTCGATGCCAACAAATGGCATATGCACAACGAAGGATGTTCCACAGTGAAGCAGTGTTGCTCTACTCATAGAGTGTTAGCCCGGGGACAGTTTTACACCTTTAAGGGTGTAAAAAAAGTTTAGTGTGCTCGTCATTGGCGCCACCTGGCGCGTAAAGCCAGGGCGAGAGCGGGCAGAGCTCCTGGAGGAAGGGGTAATCCTGCGGGTGATCGTTTATGATAGTAAAGTTTGTTTTCTCTCTCTCTCGCCCGACAGACTGTCTCTGCAAGTTAGCCAAAAACCACGGCTACGTTGCACGAAGGCAGTAAACGCAGCATTCATATGCCTTGTCCAACATGGCGCCCCTAGCTGTCATAGAGCAAAGGTAACATGGATATGGTGTGTGTCCTAGTTATTGCAACCTGCCATGGGAAAGCTGCAGGAAGCACGCGCAAGGCCCTAGCTGCCGGTACGCGTTGGTCCGTCACGTGTCCTTCCGCGAAACACTCTCTTCGCGAGCCCATAAAATAAGCACAGAAGTGAAGTCGTATGCTCATTCCACGAATCGGGAAGACACCATGCCTGTCAAGCAGGGCAATTGCTTGCGTCACGGATCGCCGCTAAGCACCGGGAGCCACATGGTGAGGCGCCGGGAAAACCCCGCTGTTGTGCCGCCGGTGAAAGTGTTCAGCCTTGATCGGGCCAGCTCCGCGGGGAGCCTCGATCGGGCTGATACCTTCCTAGCATCGTCACAAGATACGTCACCCGCTGCGCGAACCGAAGCGTCGCCAGAGGTGTGCGCTTGCTGCGGCCCGAGCCAAATAAACTTTGCGCGCCTTCCAGGAAGCGACGACGCTCACGGATGCCGCAACTTGGCGAAGAAAATGCTTCGCGTACTGGGGTACGTGAAGAAATGCTTTGCTCGCGGGGCGTCGTCCATACGTCAGGGTAGGACGAGCTGGGGGCCTCAGCGTGCATTGGGCGCAGTGTTGCGCACCGCTACATCGCGTAGTGTAATGCACAAGTGAAAGCGCACCATGAAGATAGATGAGCGCAGCGCACTGCTCCGTCACTACCTGGTTACTCTGGGCTTGCAGGTCGATGCGGAGCCCCCGTTTCGGAGCATGCTCCGCGTACATTCGTCGGTCATTTCTCTCGGCTGTCTCTTGTGTTGAATCCCTCGATTTGGTGTTCAGGTGAGGTCAAACTGCTGATTCTGAAGCATGTAGCCAAGATGTTATTAAGGCGAAAGCCTTACAAGGCTCATGGAGCGAAAATCTGTGCATGGGAGCTGTGCGCTGATGTGTCACTCGCAAATAGCGTACGTGTGAGGAGGGAGATCAAGAATGGAAACGATTGATGGTGATAGATAGGTAATGAATAAAAGTTATGAGTATACATCGATAGAGTTAATGACTAATAATGATAATAATAAATACTAAAAATGATTTGTAATGGCCAATATATGTCAGCATACGACTTGTAATGACCTCAACTGATTGAAATGAGTAAACATGCCGAGCGAGGAGTGGTAATGACTGCAATGACTAGGCATGGCTGCTAATTAGTAATGACTATGAAACGACCAATGTGTCAAAAGACGACTTGTAATGACCGCAACTGACTGCAGATGAGTAAATGACTAGGCATACCCATCATGACTACGAAACGACCAATATGTCAAGACTTGAAATGACCGTAACTGACTCCGGAAATTTCGACCACCTGGGGTTCTTTAACGTGCACTGACATCGTACAGCACACGGGCGCCTTGCTTTTCGCCTCCATCGAAAAGCAGCCGCCGAGGCCGGGATTCGATCCCGCGTTCTTGGGAACAGTAGTCGAGCGCCATAACCACTGCGCCACCCCGGCGGGGTGGCGCAGTGGGCCGCCAGGCCAGCAGTTAACACCTGTGCGCCTAGTCTGTCATTCCGCTAATATGCATATGCCACCCGGATGGGTGCCGAGACTGAGCCATTTACAGCCGCCATTGCTGTCAAAATTGAGGTTTACCCGTTTGGTTAAGATGGTTCGGGTAGTAGAAAACGATTCGGTACGATATGGAGCACATAATTTTAAATCAAGTTGAAAGTCAGCGTGTGTAAGGGATCGCACTGACGACCTTTTGTTCTCGAAACCGTAATGAGGGCGATCTTCGAAGGCCGTGGTGGCCGAACCAGTGGTCGCAGTGGGACAAGTCGTTTCTTGCTGAAACGTTGCCACCGTTTGGCACGTAGGAGTGGAATTCGAATATAACGAATTAAACCCATCGGATATAACGAAAGCGATTGCCGAAATGGGTTTGTAACCTTTACGACAGGTGGCGTTGGAGAGATAGTTCGCGAGCCTTAAGTTCGCGCTCACACACATTGCAATGGACGAGGAGAGGCCCGTGCAAAGCGACGGCCACGCCGCTGGTGGCAGAGTTGAAAGTAAATCTGGGAGCTGCCTCGTCGTCTGCTAGCCGTGTGTTTCTATGCAGACCTTGTGTCATGAATTCTTTTACCGCGGCGTTTGCATCGTTGCATAAACAGCATCTGCTGTCAGTGCACTGCATGTGGCACAAACTACGGGGCATCTCCGGCAATAATTTTGCCTTCGGGGTAAATGTTAGAAAGTTATAACAAATGCGCTGCAGATTGTATTTACTCGTCCCAGCTCGGCAAGCAATACGACCGAGAGCGTACTGTACGAGTTCACTTCGCGTTAACAAGCTGCTTGTCATTCCTGTCTTGTATTTCGATATGAATATCGGCGCATCATCGTAAATTTTCTGACGATCGCTACCATTCGCTTTTAGGTACAGGGAAAAAAATATGTTGGTTACTGCGTAAACCTGTAATAGTTCATCTACTTAGTGCAGTGCTGCACATTTTTGAAGTCATTAATAAGTCTTGAGTGCAAAGTAAAGACGGGTATGATGAGCGTCATGTGCGAGATTAAATGAATTAAACACGGTGCTTAAAGCGCATGGTGCGTGTATCTAATGGTCTATAAGCGGTGCCTGTTTAGAATCGCATCTCTAAACATTTTGTCCTTTTACCTAAGCGCATAAGCTTTACGAAGCGACGGTTGTAAGCTCTCGCTTTATCGCGTTTCGCCCATTTCCGACCGTATACGAACGTGTCATAGCCACGATCCAATCCATCGTTACGGCTATGCCCGTGGGGCTATGCTTGAAACATCACATCGGGGCGTTTGTCAAGAGCAGAACGCGATTGCGTTGTCGAAACCCGTTCGCATCGCAAATTCAGTAGGTATTCATTTATTCAGCTCGAACCACACCACCAACAGCCCTCGAGACCTATGAGCGTGTGTCTACCTTGCAACACGAAAGTCCTGCGTTTGACTTCCACCTCCCCCCCCCCCTCAAAGTTTACTCAGTTTTCATTCTCGCACTATAGTTACGGAACTTTCTTGAGAAACTTAGCCCTAATCTGAACATTTCAAACCTCCCGAACTTTCCGTCGAGATTTTTTGTTCACGGCAACGGCAACGACAACGGCGCCAAATTTTCTGCGACACGGGACCTTTAGCGACATCGCAATAAAGTCTTGTGAATTCGGCCAATTGAGCGATACGCCTGTAAGAAAGCGGAGCTGAAACGATTTAACGGCGAGTGGCGCCGTTAAATCGCCTCTTGAATCGGCGAGTGGCGCCTCTTAATTCGAATTCCGCATAATTCGAAAATATTTCCATCCCACTTCGAGTTCGATTTATAGAGATTCAATTCAACACGGGGCGACTTTTTTTTACATTTACTAAATTTTATTTATACGTCAGTGCAGTCTGTGCAGCTGAATTGGACAGCACGGCAGATTTCATATACCTGGCAAAGCTCAAAAACTGTACGATTAATAAAATAAAATTAACTAATCAACTTCTTTACTTCTGACTTTGGGGAGCAAGATTATATTGCAGAATGGGAAGAGAGTGTCGGCGTCGAATGTGAGCCATGTTTCTTTTTTTTTTTTTTCAATTTATAATATGTGGTTCGAAATATCGAACGTCAAAAATGCGCATTGCAAAAATCGTTGAGTTGGCTTTCTCGAATTGAATATTTATAAAAAACGCATCGCTCACGTTTATTATGTATTAAATACAAGCGGTTGTTGTGTACTTGATGATGAAGGACAAGTTAACTTGATTTTGATGATGATATACCACGCGCAGAGATGCCATTTTATAGATATGCAATGCGGGAAGGCCATCTCAACGAGCTTTCAATCCGTATCTTTGACGTTCGATATCTCGAACCACATTGGCGATAAAAGAAATTAAAAGTCATTTCACTATTGATATTCAGTGCCTTCATCTTCACAATATAATCTTGGCCCCTGAGTTCAAAAATAAAATATTTAGTTGCCTTATCTTCATTAAGCGTCTTATTATTGAGTCCACCTGCACAGACTACACCGACGTATCTTCCGCCTCTTAATGTAAAAATTTGTAAGTATTAAAAAGATCACCTAGTGATACGTTTACGGGCTCTCAAGGAAGATTAGCGGTGACAGCTGAACGCGCATACCTTCAGCAGAATGATTTTTTTTTTTTTTTTTTATCGTATGCCCTACTACCCAGTCAACAAGTGCGGGTTTACGGGACCAAGTTTTCACGTGCAACGCAGCCCGAAGGTACGAAGAAACTAGACGCAGTACACGCTGATAGTTGCACCGGTTCTTTCTGCACGCAGTCTTCTTTTTGTTATTGTTGTTGTTAATTAAGAAGCAAGTGAATTTTTTCAGCAGTCGCGTCTAGTCCATTTCGTCTATTTTCACCTTTCACCGTGCGCGAGTACACTGTAACGCGAGAGATGAATTAAGAGAGGCGCGTGCTGCTCTTGAAACCCGTAGCCCGTATTAGTGATACAAAACGAAGAAGTGAGCCTCGCACGTTACCGCGGAGCGTGCGTGCGCGTCAAGAGTCGTGCAGGGCCGCCACGGTGAACGAAATAAACTGGCTGCCCGTCCTGCCCGGCATTTCCTTCCTCGGCAATTTCTACAATGGATCTACTTCGAATGCTGCGGATACTAAGAGCACTGCTCCGTGAGCGTACGTGAGCGGGTGCCTCGATGCCTTCGTGAGTGGGTGGTGCGGCGCCATCTGTGATTGCGAATGCGCATCGCTCGCGCTGTCTTCACGGAAGATCCCGGAACTTGAACCAAGTGTCGCACATGGACACGATGCTTAGCGTATCCGTCACTGACAATACACAGTTTCCTCTTCAATGCAGCCAAGCCTCAATATATGGAATTGGGGCATATCGGCTCTCGTCAAATATTCGATATCGTCAATAATTCAAAGCAAACAAATAAAAGGGATACGACGCGCGCGCGCGCGCGCGCGCGCGTGTGTGTGTGTGTGTGTGTGTGTGCGTGCGTGCGTGTGTGTGTGTGTGCGTGCGTGTGTGTGCGCGTGCGTGTGTGTGTGTGTGCGTGTGTGTGTGTGCGTGTGTGTGTGCGTGTGTGCGTGTGTGTGTGTGTGTGTGCGTGTGTGCGTGTGTGTGTGTGTGTGTGCGTGTGTGTGTGTGTGTGTGTGTGTGTGTGTGTGTGTGTGTGTGTGTGTGTGTGTGTGTGTGTGTGTGTGTGTGTGTGTGTGTGTGTGTGTGTGTGTGTGTGTGTGTGTGTGTGTGTGTGTGTGTGTGTGTGTGTGTGTGTGTGTGTGTGTGTGTGTGTGTGTGTGTGTGTGTGTGTGTGTGTGTGTGTGTGTGTGTGTGTGTGTGTGTGTGTGTGTGTGTGTGTGTGTGTGTGTGTGTGTGTGTGTGTGTGTGTGTGTGTGTGTGTGTGTGTGTGTGTGTGTGTGTGTGTGTGTGTGTGTGTGTGTGTGTGTGTGTGTGTGTGTGTTACGACCTCCTCGTGTTTTCCGAGACGCTGTACCAACTGAATTATTACGGTGACAGCGGCTGTCTGTTGACCTATATATACTTCAAAAAATTATGTTAACTGCAAACTAATTTCGACAGTGTCCACAAGCGCCATACCAAGCAGTATTAGCGGGAGGTAGCAAGTTCTGCGAGGAGGGTGCATGATTGAACGAGAAAGGCGGCAGCAGTATGATAACCCTCGAATGGCATCAATTCTGCCAAAAACGAGATCCTTGTTATGATACCAGGACGGAGAGGACCTCCTTGCTTTAAACTTGTCCATTGAACGCTCGAGTGGTGCTCAGCGGAGGGAAGTGAAATCTTAAAGCAGGTACTGAGTTTCTGAGGCAATACTTGCACAGGCGCTTCACCTCCAACAAAGCAGCTGCATTATGGTTTCCCTTAATTCGCACTGCCACACACCGCAGGCTTGCGCGCTCTGTAGGTAAGCGTGCTCGCCTATGTACAAATGAAGCGAGCATGCTTCTGAAGGCAAAGAAGGCATATAAACGTGAAGAAATATGATACAGATATTTTTGGCGGTAACGATAAGAGAAGAATGAGTATTAGGAAATCATTGCATTAGATGTGTCTGTTTTTTGTGGCATTCTAATGCACGCTATAAAAGTCCCGCTTTAACCAAGCCATATACGACCGTGCCTGCGTGGCCTGTCTGACTTGGCACCTTATAATTAGGTCCCGGTGAGTTCCATCCCCGTCTCAGAAAAGCTGCCCGAGTTGCCAGCTCGTCATGTGCTCTCCTGATGTCACCAGCGATCAATCAGTGCACGCCCATGTCACCTGCCAACCTGCCAGAAGCATGCGCTTGATTTTTCGATCTTAATGCCAACGCCGGATTTTCTGGACAGGATGCGGTGACAGCTCATGCAGGATAAGGGTGACGAATTTAGAACACAAGCATTAACCTGACACTCGCTCTTGCTGGCGAGTGTGAGGTGGCGGGTTTGATTAGATGCTCTTAATTTTTATAGCGGTAAAGAAACATCACAGGAAGAAATACACAAAAGGACAGAAGCGCAACTTCCAACTTTAATGAGCAGAAAAGGAACCCAGGCACTCTTTTATAATCTCTGGTCTGCATGAATGTGCGATAACAACCACACTAAATCAGAAAAAAAAAAAAAAAACAGTAACACTAGGCGGGAATAAGATCATGTACCAACTAACCCGTCAAAAAGTTCTGCTGATTAGATGCAGGTCAAGCGATATCAGTGCACGATAATGAATCTAGGCGGTCGACATCGATCCGGAACCCCCCAAAACGTGTGACCTCGTGTGGCCCGATGAAAACAAGAGGGTTCTCACCAGTCCGCAGCGGCCTGTGCACAGCGAGGACTGCATGCACAACCGAATCGTCCGAGCGCAGTGCTTTTCTTTCGAGCAGAACGAACAGGTTGCCCCACGTGAATTCACTCTATTGTGAGGAACTTGATATTACATGCCTCGCACCACGGGAAAGAGGGCATGTTCGCCTTGCGCTAAAAAAGAGAGAGAGAGAGAGAGAGAAAACTTTATTGTCGGAAGGAGATGTACTGGGCCTTCTTTATCGAAAAGCCAGGTGACCGTCAGCATGGTGGCTTGCACCGACTTCTTCAGCGCAGTTTGCTGTGCCCAATTGTACATCATGGTTCGCGTTGCGCAGCACTTCCTCCCGTGCATCAAATGAGGGGGCTTCTAAGAAAGCCTTGGAAGAGGGTCCTCTGGGCAATCCAATAGGGTATGGTTAAGGTTGGCTGTTTCCCCGCACCCAGTGCAGGATGAGCTTGTGCAGTCGGGAAATATGTGTGCGCAAGGTTGACGAAGGAGTTCGTCTGTAGTGCTCCTCCAGATGATTTCTTGTCGCCCTGCTAGGGAATTGTATGGGGGTGAATGAACTACGCTAGGAAGTTTGAAATGGTGTTTAAGAAAGTTGTATGTGATCAGCCGACATGTTGAGCTCCTCGGTATGTCACGAAAGTATATCTGCGGGCTCTTATTCCAACGTTGGAGTACACATATACGTGTCAACAAACCTAATGTGTGTATAACCCCTTTAGAGAGGAAGTTAACTAGTGATCGTTGGCCATAAATGTTGGCCCGAAATCTGGAGGGGAAATATTTCATTGTTGCGACTGCTTAAAAAAAAAAAAAAAAAAAAAAAAAAAAAAAAAAAAAAAAAAGTCTTGCCGGCTAATCCGTGCTACGCTGCATGAAATGTAATGTGCTTCGTAAATACATAGGTGTTCTTCCAAATTCCAGGCGAAGCTTGTGTTGGTGAGGTGTGCTCCCACTGAACTCGTGCATTACAGCGCTAGCTGGATAGTGGTGCACACGACAATTGCACAGGCGCACCTATGGGGACAGAGGGACAAATATGATGAGAAACGGAACCCTCAAAGCTTATCATGCATTAGCCACAGATTTTGGACCTGGCCGCTTTTCGGTGCATGTCAGTGTAGATCAAATATCCCCAGGCGGTGGAAAATAATCCGGAGCTACGGCATCCATCATAGCCTGTATTAAGCCCCTCCTTCAATACCACATACCAGGCATCCGTCTAGTGCCGCGCTTTGTCCTGTTGGTCTCTTCCTCGTCCCTTGTCTTTTTGTGCGGTTTCAAGATGCATTCTAATAGTAGTCACCAACTATAGCCCGCCTCTCTCTATTATAGTGCCGTATTGTGGTCGAGCCCACTGATAAATTCTAAAGCTACATATGCAGCTTAGCCCGCCGCGAACACATTGGCCAAAGAACTTCAAGCTCGCGTGAGAAACCCGGGAGCGTCTGGAAAGAAAAAAAAAAAAAGACCGTAATGATTGCGCTCCATTGAGAAACCATGAAACAGTGTACTGAGTATTTTCTTTCAGTTCTCTTTAACGGACATCCTCACCCGTTGTAAGCAGTTAAAAAGCCATTTGCCGTGACGGCAGGAGAGTTCGCAGGAAGTGCCACTAAATGCGCACTTTGAACGTTCATTTCCACCATGGGAGTTATTGTTTTCAGTCGACGAAGCAGCTCATTCACTCCATCGATAAAGCTGTTGCTCGTCTATAAACCCAATCAGTCTCGAGGCGCGCATGCATAGCGCAGGAGCGCGCTAATTGCGCCGGAAACGGCTGCAGCCTCCTGCGGAAAGAGACGGAGAACGGCGTCTGCCCGCAGCAGATAGGGCATGGCAGCGACGGTATACGCTTCGCCTATCACAGGGCGCACAGCAGCCAGGCGCGCTCCCCGGCCCACATGTGGGCTTGCATAACTGATCTTTTCCTGCGTTGGCAAAGCTTCATTATTTCTCCCGTATAAGACTGGCGCGTTTGAACTCGAGCCTCGCTCGAAGGTCACATTTGATGGCGCTGCAATCCCTCTCGCACTTCCTTCCTGTCATAATTTGTTGTGCTAGCGAAAATAAGGATGTACAAAGGGGGCTAGCTATAATGAATCCCTATTAAAAAAAAAAAAAGCATTTCTCCGAACCGAAATTAAGTGGATGTTGTTTGGAGTTACGTAAAGTGCCGTCTAGTATGTTTTCCTTCCACCACTTCAACAATTAGATACTGGTTGGTTGGTTTGTGGGGTTTAACGTCCCAAAGCGACTCGGGCTATGAGAGACGCCGTAGTGGAGGACTCCGGAAATTTCGACCACCTGGGGTTCTTTAACGTGCACTGACATCGCACAGCACACGGGCACAATTAGTCACTGTTAGATAACTTTTTATTTCAGGCCTAAACGCTCGAGTGCTGATAATAAAGTGTCGATCGCAAATATGGTTCGACCCTGCTTATTCGGCAAAAAATTACGAGGGACTTTAGCGACTAAAGTAGTGAAAGGCGAAAGCCTGAGTGCCGCATTCTGCTACGCAACTGGCACTAATTATTAATGAATTTTTAGTGATTAGCTAATTAATCATCAAATTGGTAAATAATTAATAATTGATCATTGATTGACATGGCCATATAAGGCACGCATTCACTCATACTGTGGTGATGCTCTGTGATTGATCGAGACCTTTATGACGTCATCCCGCCTCGGCCAATCAGAGCTTCCGCAAAAAAACATTTTGACCATGACAGCGTGAGCCATTAAAGGCTTTCGTCTTAAAATGAAAGCTCGCGAAATTATAGAAACGTACCACCGGACAGACGCCCAAATGCGCCGCGATTATACAGTGCTCTCGACCGCTATGCTCGGTAAAGCGTTGGCAGGTTCGCGCCTTCTGCGCTGCCCATGCATGGCAGCCTCGCCTTGCTGCTGGCTCCGTGATAAGCGTAGCGGCTGTTGGCGCACTTTTACGCGATGGCGTATGCAACCCGTTCGGTCGGAAAGGTGCCGCTGTCGCCGCAACCAAGAATTGAGAAAAACGTGTCGGAAAAAATACGCACGTTATTCTGTATCAAAACTGTGACATAACCGCTCTCTGTGCAGCGTTCAGAGTGATGTCACACCACTTCACATTTAGCATACATCTGCTATAGTCAAGTTGGAGACTAGTTTGGGATACGGATTCGAACAGGCGACGTATGTATACTTAGATTGTATACCGTTGTGAGTGTAGGTGTCCACCTAGAAGTGAAACTTGTACTGGGCCGTTTCTTTAACAATGTGAATAACTAAAAAAAAAAAAAAAAAATCCCGCAATAAAAAGGTGGTGTGAATGAAGCTCACGACCGGCTATGAAGCTAAGGCGCGCCATTGCCACCGGCGTCCGGTGGTGCTTATCTCGAAACCAACAGCAAAATATACAAAGTTACAAAAGATACAAAAAAAAAGTGATCAGACACAGACAACACTATCGGATAGTAAATGTAGGTCATGAACAGGCCACATTCAGGTGACATTTAGTATCAGAGTCTTCCTTCAGGAAAAAAATGGAGGTAAATCGTCCTTTCCAGCAAACAGAAACCAGGGCAGAAGCTCGTTATGGTAAAATGGACATGTTTTTGTGTCCTGGATATTGAAACCAGCAGCGCCTACAAACAGCCGCTCTCGCCCGTCGTCTTCCCTTCGTTCGTCTTTTTTTTTTTTTTTTTTAGTCCTCCGTTTCTTGCTAGCTTGCTAGCTCTTGAACATAACGTTATACCCAGGGCCAAGTTTTTTTGTTTTTTTTCCTTCTGAACAGCGTGCGTCTCGGCATAACTTACTCATGTTGACGAACTTCTCGAGTGTTTTCTAACCTCGCGTGGTCGCCTTGATGCCCGGCAATGCGAAGCAACCACGCAAATAGGGCTCATGAACTGATTTTCTTGAATTCGATGCACCTACGGGCTCAGGCTACACCAATGGCTGGGAATCAGGCCCGCCACTTTTTGCCGCGTTTCATTTCACCTCGAGTATACGACGCTCGATCCTCAAAAACGTTGCGAAACTTGGGAGCTCGCGCGTCCGCATTGAGCGTGCGTAGTGAACGCAGCCTTTTACAAGCGCAGGGCTGCGAAGGAGAGCTTGTCGTGTACACAGTGCCCACGTCGGCATGACTCACACGCCGATGTGCGGGGAATGTGGAAAACAATTTCGAGCTTCGTGTCCGGGTCAGCCCGGAGTGGCCCGAAGGAAACGTAGACGACCATCGCCTATAGTACTTGGTGCTGAGCGGTTGTTGTGACGTCACAAATTCCCCGCTTGAACAGCGTACTACATGCCTTGAAACACGTTCGTACGAGACTTGGTAGCGCAGTGCCTCTCGGTCCGTTCCGTATTTACTTTGCGTGCAAAAAGACGCGCGTAAGAGGCAGTGCATGAGTCATTTGTTTTCGTTGATTCGTGCGAGACCAAATAAAGTATATACAGCGGTTAGAAGGCGATGGCTTTCGAGCTCGCGATTTTTTTTTTCTTTTCTACAAAAGCAGTGACAATGTCTAAATAGCCATTAGCAATGCGAGCACCTTGGTGAGAAGTCCTCAGACGAGATGGTTCATTTTTCGGCCGATCAAATAGGAACATGACTGCGCTCCTCAAGCTCTAAAATCTCGACAGGGCAAGGAAAGGAAAACCCCTGTGCTCGCCTTTCGAGACCTTTTTCAGGCTTCCGCATGGCTCAAATGCCTGAAAGACTTCTGACCGAGGCTGTTACTGGTCGTTGCGAAGCAGATTTACATCGTGTTCCACCTGCAGACGCGCTAAAGCAATAGTGCACTTAATTGCGGCGAATAAACGCCATTTGCAAACGTTTTCATGTTCGCACACCAAAGCCTGACCAACATTTTGTATAACGACGAGGGAACATTTGTATGGCAGCAGTTCACGTGACAGGAATAAAAACAGAGCGTATTGCTCTGAGAAAGCGGCGAAAGTAAATTAGCTATGCCCTGAATCTTAAATTTCCACGCTGTTTACTCGCTCATAGTCCTGTGGCTTTTCTTAATTACAAGAGTCGTACATTACTACACGCTGCATAACATTCAGGAGAAGCGAACCTGTGAAATTAACGTACGTGCACAGAGTACATAAAGCTACTTGATGCGTGGTTTAGGCCGCGCTTAAAGGAAAGCGATCAATGTTGCTCGAGCGCATAATCCGAACGGCTTACACGAATATGGCAGCTGAAGTAAAATGTGCGTGCTTATACAATGCTAGTCTATTCAGTATGCTTATTCAGTCTTCGTTCAAGACTATATATAAGGGATCGTTTAAAACTACAGTGACGGCTCAGCAGCAAGTCTGACAATATCTTCTCCTCTTGCGAAGCCACCGACTATTAACAGCTATTTAAATGTCTTCTGTGCCACCACTCATTTTCTTTATTTCTAATGCCGTTTCTCTTAGCATGGTCAGTTAGATGGGAACGCCCAACGCTGAGCGCGCGGTCGCGATGGTGCGACGTGCCCTGCTGCACGGCAGTGCTTCACATCTTCCACGGTGTCTATTCCCGATAGTGGTCGCTATTGTATATATTAATTGATCTTATAAGGCCAAATTTGCCTCGTGGACTAGGAGACATTTTGTACAGTGGAGAGGTTCTGGCCGATTGCGGCCGTCTGGGATTTTGTAGCCCGCACGAAAACCGCGTTAAATGAGCCTTTTAGCATTGCATCTCTCCGGCAGAAATTCTGGCGCGGCGTCAAATGCGCGATCTCGAACTCGCGGACAGTGTACCTTAACTCCACAACCAATGTGGCCTTTGAACGACGTCCTTCTGTGGCACTAAACCCAGCATAACTAACGTAGCCAACTAACCGTAGCCACTGGACCATTCATTTGCAGGAAGGTCTCTCGCCCAAACACCCGCGCCCTGGAAATGGTTGCAACGCGCTTTGAAGGAAACATTCAGATAAAGCCAGCCTCCGAGAGAAGATTCGGCCGCGGGAGGGCACAACACTAGTGCGTTCAACTCTATACACATAGAAAATGCGAAGGACGATATCGTATGTATTCTGCCTAACTGAATCAGCCCAGCTGTCATGCTTGACTGCTGCAGAAAAAAAATAATAATAATGCACTCGTGTCCGCAAATGCTGGACGAGACTACTGCAGGAAAAATGCATGCCCCTTATATCTCTTCCTATAATCACATTCACGTAACGTTAAGCATCACCTAGCTAGAGTGCCCGAAAACGCAACTAGCGCTCCGCGTGTTACTGCACCACCACCACAACGCCATTCCTCTGCTCTTGTTATAAGAGAACTCTCATATTGAAGCTCGCCTGTTTCGACGAGGTTAATTGCTTCGCCAGTTGCTTTTCCTTCCGAGATTACCTGACAACCACCACAGGCAGGTGTCTTGCTACACAACACAGTTGACTCTGGTCACTAATCATGGGAAAGAAACTCGGAGTCTCGAACTGAAAACCACAAATGTAGGCATTACATGCATTCTTGCGTTAAAAACAAAAAGTGAAAGCATCTGTCTCGCGAGTTCTGCGGCTGCTTAATGATTTGAACTCTTCGTTGTGAACTGAGCTTCTCTTTTCGCCCATCTGAAGGAAATCGTCCAAATAGCACACGGTGCAGTTTTGTGTTGCCTTTACCGCTTTGACTGCCGCAACGCACGAGCCGTTGTCGACTCCCCTACGGTCGACTCCCAACTGTAGGGCACAGTAAAACAAGGCTCCGGGGCTCCGGTATTCATGAGTTTCGTTTTCTGTCCATCAACACCGCTCTGTGACGCAAGCAAGACGCGGTGGCGCTAATGCATGTCGCCCAGCTGGGCCGAGTTGCGATGAAAAGTAGGCTTAGCGCTCATATCAATGCACAGAGAGAAAGTTTTTACTTCAGTTTTCTGATTTCACAGTGCGCCTATGATGCCACATTCCTTGGTTAAGAGCAACCATGCACATCCTACAGCAGCTGTCTTCTCAGAGCCTCATTTGATGCGTTTACAGCAGGGCTTAAAGTCAAACCACCAGTATTGAAGAGGGGCCTGAGTCCCCCTGCGCTCGAATGTATGCAGCTGCCATTTTTTTATTTTTGTCAGTGGTTTTCAGATCATCCTTCTCTGTTGTTTCCGCAGTTTCGCGGTGAATTTTAATAAGAACCATTAACATATTTTCTAAAACCTACGACAGTGAACAATAATTTCTCCCCTTTGTAAAAAATGATGTGCGAAGCAGGCCACTAGTCGCTTTCTGTCTCTCTGTCTTTATGTATTTCCCTTTCCGCTTGTACTGGGATCACTAGAGACCCCCCTCCGATGAAGTCAGACTTTAAGCACTGGTTTACAGAGAACAAAGAATCAGATTTTAGTAAATCATCCTTAATTAAGTCACGTGAAGTTATTTAACGAGCACTTTCATTGCGCAGTGCAAGAGAGTTTTTGCATCCCCTCCCCCCTCGAAATGCGACCGCCGCTACCGGGAGCCGATCTTGCAACCTTGGGCTCAGCAGACGAACGGCTAAGCCATCGCTGCGGATCCTTCCTAGAAAGTGAGCCTATACGGTGATGCCAAGCTGAGGAAGGTCTCTTCTATGGCTGCAGCAGCGAGAGTTGCGGATAGCGCCGAGGAAGATTACACTTCGCCCCCGGAGAAAACGGCTTTCGCCCCCTCTACAACGGAGGACTTCGTTCGCCATACGTATGCAGAGTACCAGAGGCGATCTGGCGCGGCCAATGCAAATATAGCAATGCTTTAGCCGACAAATAGGTTAATTAGGAACCGACGAGACAGCAAAAAAAAAAAAAAAAAAAAGAGAGAGAGACATATCAATCGGCGCGATATCTTGTCTCCCTCCTTTTCTTTCTTTTTTTTTTTTTCTAAGCGCATTCCTTTCGGCTGTGCTCGATCGTCTAATTGGGGTTGGAGTCGAAGGCGAGAGAGAGAGCGTGCGATATCCGTTATATCCTGAGCACCGCGATCTTGTCGTGGGCGACACGCCCCTCGAGACGACAGTAGCTTCGAGCTGCACTTTTGCAGCTGGGACGCCAAGACCGTGGCCAGGGCGCGATGCGTGAAACTACGCTCGGGTCGTAGTTAATTATTCCGTCCATCACTCGTTTTCGCTGAAAGCTTGCCTCGACAGTCGAGGCAATGACGACTGTACACTTGCACAGACGCCGCGCGCTGCGCGGCAGCAGCGTTGACGGCTTCCTTGAGCTGACCGCAGTGCTCGTCAAGGAACAACATAAAGCTCGTTCGTACGCTAAAGAGAGTTCGGATATGAGCGGGTGTCGGTGAAGGCTTCGTGTGTGGAGACTGCTCCAACGGGAATAAAGCGTGCCGGTGTAGGAAACTGCCGTAACATGACGCAAACCTTCGAAGGGAACGTAACCGCGGCCGAACTGCCGCGTCGCGTACGGTGGAAGGGTGGCGCAGCTCGGAGGAGCGCGCATCTCCCTCGCGTGGCTTTTGCACATCCGCCTCAGGGAAACCCGCCAACATTGCGCACCCCGCCACCGTCGCGTATGCCCTGCGGCAAGGCGGGTATATGACAGGCGTTACGCAACTAGGCGAAATTCTGTTTACCCATTTAGCTACTACTAACCGCTCCAGCTCGCTGACGCTGAAATGCAACGCAACTTTGCTTCGTCGATAAAGCCAAGCTTGACGACACGAACACTCTCTGTAGAAAAAAAAAAAATAATAAAATAAAAAAGAAAATTAGCCGGGTTACAACACCACCTAAATTGATTAAGACGTGCGAAAGCACTGTTTGGTGTGGTTTTGCTTGGCTGTTCAGTATTAAGAAACTGACTCAGCGATATCAGTGCACGTAAAAATGTCCTGTCGGAAATCCTTCCGTAGCCCTCCACTACGGTGCCTCTCCCTCTTTCTCACTCCCACCTGCCTCCCTTCTTACATGGCGTGGCTCAGATGTTCAGCGAGAAGTGTGAAAGATGCTGCACCTTCCCTTTTAAAAAGTAAAAGTCTGTTTCTGGAAACAGAAAAGCGCAGTATCTGCCTCACTTCTCCGTGGACTCCTACACGAAGCGGACATGCAAACGTTGGAAGATTTTGGTATGCTCTGAACCTCTGGATCTGTGATTTTGCACTAAAAACCACCCTACGCATACCGGGGCTGAATGCTCACCCAGCTCAAAATTCGTATTAAGTGGACGCAATCGAAAAAAATTTGCAATAGTTTGAAAATTATATAAATGATTCCAATATGAAAAATCCAATTGAATTTTGCTGAAAATACCCATTAAGTCCAAGTAGAATGTCAATTGATATTGACTATAGAACGAATTGAAACCAGTTGGAGCAGTGAAAATATAATTTGTTCCAATACATTCAAATTGGAAAAGTCTTAACTGGAACCAATGGACTTATTAAGCTGGGAAAAGCGCACGATACCCGAAACACCCCGTGTAGACTATGGTTTGCCCGCAAGTTTTTTCTCGTTCTACAGAAAACTGCTGTGCGGAGAATAAGCTGCACATGCACATCATTGTTTAAATGCGCTATTATGCAACAGGCCGTGGTGTACATTTCTGTATTATTTGGGGGCTAAAACGAGTCGGCAGCGTACGCGAATTGAGGTATATGATTGCGCAAGTTCCATACGTTTGACAAAGGAAGATGGTGACCCCTTTTTCAGCAGGTCAGTGCAATTTTAAGGAATTAAATTGCTTATGAAGTTAAACGTTCCGAAGCGGCTGATATTATCACGAACGTCGGTGTGGAAGATTCCGCACAGTGCACATGCCTTGCACTTCTTCGAAACGCGGCCGCTGCGGCCGGAATCGAACCCGGGTCCCATGGCTCAGTAGCCGAGCGTCCTAACCACTAAGCCACCGCTGCGGGCCAGAAGAACTGTGAACTTCGCACTTAGTCGGGTACACCTGATGGCCGCTGACTGAACGGCATTGGCACCCGTCTACTGGACTTTGTAGCCGCGGGTCATATACACGTGGAAAGTTCAGCGCAACCACACAGCGCGCCATGACTATTATACTGTGCACTATACTACGTTCGTACATGATACATCACGAATGTTTTACGACATTGTGATGGCTTAACCGTGCGAGAACGCCAGGAAAGGTATTTTTACGCTGCGCTGCATTGTTTTACTGGACATACACAGATCAGGATCCCCCCCCCCCAAAAAAAAAAAAAAAAACAGCGCGTACAAACGGGGACGAAAGGAAGAAACCACCGGAACAAGCGCTGTTTCTTCCTTTCGTCCCCGTTTGTTCGCAGTGTTTTTTTTTTGTTTGTTTTGTTTTTTTGATAATGTATCACCAACTCGCCCGCTTAACTATCCTACAGATCAGGAGTTATGCAAGGCAGCGCGTCGCATTGTACACCCCTCGCGAAGAAAATAAGAAAGGTGACTCTCTCCAGAGGGGTGTGAAGCTCGCAGCAGCACCATGGGATATGTTGGATGCTGAAGAGAATCGTTTGAGAATAAATCTGTAAACCTCTAGTATGGCAAGTGCGCCTGCCGCAGCCATGCAGTTGAACCTGACGAGTGACGGCCCGTGCTCAGCTTCCTTAATTGACAGTTGCGCCTTAACAGTCTTAACAGCTGCCTTAACAGTCTGGGCGATAAAAAAAAATTCGGAGAAAGCACATTTTGAATTAAATCCGCGTGTATACATTTTTGAAGTTAGAAATTTTCTTCTGCCGCAGTGCACTGTCGTTCAAAACCTGTCGACTGAGTTCGCCTGAAATTGATTGAGGAAGCCAATATTTCCCTACACCGACGCAATCACAGGGAGCACGGATGTTTATGCATAGGGAACATAACCTCTACCGCACTCTGGTGCCGACGTACCAAATCTAGATTCGGTCATCATACTTTTCAAGGGCAGCGCTATACTCACTTCTGGCTTTCGCCAAGTATTCAGGGCGCCGTCTCTAGTCCATTTCTTCGCATCCTCCTTCTCTTTTCCTTTTTTTTTTTTTTTCGAGCTACCCCCTATAAATAAACATACATTCACTCATATTATCTTGCTCGCCCTCTCCATTTAGCGGTTCAATGTAATTTTTCATTCTGTTTCCTATCGGGTAGTAACCTATTTTACTCATTAACTATTTTCCTTTACCTAATTTATTCACCTGCTGCAATTTGCCCTTTGCATTCGGGTGGTACGTTATACAGCGTAGCAGCTCTGTGCATGGGCTAAGCGTGTCGATCCGGGCGCTCGCATCCATCCATTCTAATCAATAACCTAATTAGTCAGAGCAACCGGTCTGGTGCCTTTGCGGAACAGACCTTCATTCGAGGAATTTTACGACCAAAATTTGGCGAAAAGAGAAATTTTTACGAAGCCTCGGGAAATTTTACTAACGTAAATTCTAATTGTTAAAGTTTTCAAGCTGCTGGAGTGAGAAAAGAGCCCGAAATAAGCAAATATTGGTCTAATGGAGGGAATCCTCGGTTATGGCGTATACCATCACTGTGTCGACCGCCATAAACCCTCCGCTAGCCATTGACTCGACACGCGAGCTCAGGAAGAGAAAATGCGGTATTATACGGTGACGAGTTGTCATTTTGGCCGGTCAGCCGTGACGTATACCGCCAGTAGCGTCGTCACCTGTCGCAATCCCTATACGGAAAAGGGTATATAACGTGCCTGTAGCAATCAGAAGGCCGTGCTTTTGGCAGGCTGCTTTTTGACTGTTAGTGGATACTACTGTGCGGTGCGAGTCATATATATATATATATATATATATATATATATATATATATATATATATATATATATATATATATATTGTTACGACCGTGCATCCGCATTTGCGCGCTCTATTGTTCGCCTGTGGGCATGGATAAGTGCTGTGGATATGTGGTGATGGTCCAATGGCTCTAAGTGAGCCTGTTTCCAGGAATCCTGTTTTGTAAGCCTGTTTTGCTTTGTGGACACCCTGCAAATGCCAAATTGACCCTGTCAAGAGAACGTCTGGAAAAACACAAAGAAACGTCCCCCTGCGGGAAATAGCAGGAAGTGCTTTCTTTCATTTGTTCACCCTTCCAGTCGAGAAGTGCTATCCTCCAGTGATGAATGCCTACTGTCCAAAAGAAGACGACAGAGTGACATGTCCGCTGACTTGCAGGACAAGAAAGGAGCATGACGCATACGGCCATTAAGTGATTTCCCGGGAATGCAGGAAAGATTTGCAATTGTCGACAACGGACAATGCTGGGAGCGTATGCGGCGCGCTCGTGCACTTGGGTTTCTGAGAAGTAAATCCACTTGCCGGAACCAGCTGCCTATCGATTCTTGGCTGAAGAATAGAAATGTACCTCCTCGCCGTTCCCAAGCTTTTCCCGCCAACAAGTGACCAGGCTCAACGAAACAATGCCGGGCCAGTCAGTGCTTCAGACCATCAGTGCAGTGATGTGTTCGATTGGATGCCGATATCTGAGGGGCGTGCCCTGGATTTGGTTGGTCAGCATCTTCAGAGAGGGGCTGGACATAGGGGGTTTTAAGGACGCTGCAGAGCACGAAATGTCGCTCTGAGCCCTGGGTAAACGGCTCATCCAGTCGCTTCTCGCTATGAACTCTTAACGCTTGCCATTTTGCTGATGTACCCTTCTTTTTCGTGTAAATAATCTTGTAAATAAGTTTCTCAAAGTGCCATTAAACCTGCTTGTACATATTCCACCAACTTCGAAGATTCAATCCTACTTCAACCCCGAGTCTCTGCACGCTACCAAGTGAAGGCCGGGTCGACGTAGCCCCAGCGTCACGACAATATATATATATATATATATATATATATATATATATATATATGGCGCCCCGGCATACCTCGAGCTACAGACAGCAGAATTTGTGTTGTTTCCTTATGTGATAGCATATACCATCTACAATCGCACAGTGGACAGGGGTCAATGACACTACACAAGTCGCGGTATCTCGTACGCTTTCCTGCATAACGAAAGCCCCTTCACCATGGAGGCGCGGCCCGTCGCAGGGGCGGAAGTTTGGTGCAGCACTGAAGACTAGTTTCAAGCCTGATATTTCACACACCATCCTGACTAGCAGCATTCCACTACAGTTGACGCGCAATTAGGGAAGCAGCGACTTGGCACAACACATGTCTTCAGAAGTGCACCCAATTTCGGCCCCCAAAACAGGGTTGGCCGCCATGGTGAAGGCTTTTTCCCTGTGCAGAGAAACTCGCTTCCAGAGTTTTTCTAAGGGTCCATAGTTGCTGTTTTCCTCATGCGGCAAAGAAAGCTTGCCACGCTGGAACCTCGGTGGAAACCCTGTCACAGTACTCCAAGTAGCACCGAAACTTTATAAAAACGTTATTTCTAACGTGGCTGTTACGCGCGAGCGTTATTATAATGCTAATCTAACATTATTATAAGCTCGACATAACAACTGAACAACCTTAAAACAACATTAACATCGCAGCATTGACGACCAGATCCAGAACTTGTTAACCATTGTACACTAGCAGCTTCAATCAACTCTGAGTGAAGAATATCAAGCATGAGCGATAATAGCGCATTGCAGCATAGTGTACGACTATATAGGGCATGTCACACTCAGACACTCACCTGATTTATGCTGTTAATCCGGACTCACTCTTCCACCCATGAGCAGCGCCCTCAAGAGAGTCAGTGTTAATAAGCACAGTTTTTGAAACTTGTATCTTTCTAGCGGGCACATAGCCAGTTGCAAGGTTCTGTTCGTTTATCATTGTTGCCCAAAATTGGCGAGAAAGCCCTAGAATAGAGGTAATTTAGGTACTTGAAGTAAGTTGGTGACACTTCTTTACGTTGCAAAACCTTTTTCTAACGTTATAAGCTATTGCTCCATAAACATTACTGAAACATACTTGCAATGAAGAGTTTGGCCTTGACGTCTGCTATAGCAGATCACTGTTTCGACATTGAACATGATCGAGTTGTTCATGCTACAACAAGCTTCATGTGTTATGCATTGGCAGGCTACATCTGCACTTGTTTCTAATGTTAATTTCAAGTTAGCTATGCAACATTGCTTAAGCGTTTAGAACATGAAAACGTATTATTTGCTAAGTTACAATACGTTATACAATTGTCTTATTGCTAAAGTTAGAATTAATTTTTATCTGAAACACTGTGTAAATGTTTAAACACAGAAATAACCATGTTATACTTTATCGTTTGCTTAACATTATTGTATAACGAATAAATTTATTTCAACATTCAAATAAAAATTACATTTCGTAACCTTTTGTACTACCTGGGGTACAATGCGTGAAGAATAACAGATCGGCGTCAAAATTCGTCCCTTGCTTTCTTTATTTCGTTCATTTTTAATCAACGAAACCCCACGTGCACTGCCAAATGAGCAGTCCGGTCAACTCTTTCTGCCTGTGCGCTGTATGCAAGCCCGACAGTTTTAACAATTCGCGCAGTATGTGAAAGTTTGCTTCGTATTTTTAGCTTATTTCAAGGTTAAAAAAAAATAAGTGCGCGTGGTATTTGTGAGTACTCATCGCTTTTTATCTTCCTAAAGCATTAACGATCAGAGGCCGGAAACACGAGACTTGATAAATAAGGCAGGATCCGTGAGCAAGCCGGCCACGGATCACGAACCCACCCGATTAAAAGCGTCGAGAATCTGGCCGCAATCGAATGCCAGAGACCACTCATACGTATGTGTACAGGAACAATAGGATGGCGTTACTCTTCGCGGTCGTCACCTACCGGACGCAGCCGTCGCGTGCCGTGAGTGTGGCGTCTTGAAAGCGTGAGGGCTAACGAATCACACTGGCTGGAAGGACAAGGCGACAACGCCCACGGGGTTGTTTGCCCATCCGTCCGACATCTTCCTCCGGCTCGCGGAAAACAAATCCCACGCGCAGGTGTACGCCACGGACACGCGGATTTATCTCGCAAGCCCGCCGGCAGAACAGCCGCGGGCGACATGATGCGCAGATCGTGGCGAGATTTTATAATTTTGCTCGCAAAGCAACAATGCGTTGGTTAGAACTCCAGTCGCGAAACCTTCCCCAAGGATCATGCTGTCGCAGCCCGGCACCTTATTATCTGAGTACTTTATTTCTTTCTCTTTTTCGCCATCCTCCTTTCATTCTTGCACACGCTTGCTCAATGTACCTGCGCTTCAGGCTTGACCTGCGATCCCCGGACGTGGGCGTCTCCGTACTCTGGTGCCTGGAGAAAATACACGCTGTAGTCTTGTTCAGTTGCAACCAGTTGATAACTGCTTTTCCCCCACGTATCGCCGACATGACAATCTGCTACGCTGTCAAGAAGGTAGTAAGCCGATGGAAACCATCCTCCCTGCCTGCGTCAGCCACGCAGCTTCAGGAGAGGACCTTCAGGGCGGCCGGTCTGTCGCAAGCCGGACAACAGACAACGGCCGCCCTGCCCACAACGACTAGCTTGGCACAAATATGCATATGCTGACGCGTGGCTGCCGAGCACGTGGCCACTGCACCCCTCCTCACCCAAGCTTGAGGCGCGCGCGCGTGAAGGCCGATGGCAGCGCCATCACCGATGCGCTACCCCCTCGCCTGCATAAAAGCAGCGGCGACGGCAGGCTTCCCACGTGCCATCATCCCTCGCGAGCTTCACACCCGTTTCCTTCACCGCCAAGGAGAGCGCGCACGATCAGTCTGCGGACGAGCCGCCTCGCTTTCGGCCGCCCATCGACGAACAAGCACCGACACGCGCCCTCCGACTCGCGCACCACGTCTCGGACGCGTTCAAGTTGCCGGAGCCGCAGTTCGCGCCAAGGGTTGCTGGGACGTTCCCTAGGAGCACGGTGAGTGCTAGCGCTCCTCCGCAGCTTCTGACCATCGCCGCAGCATCCAGATCCAAGCGCGGACTGGCTGCGTGCGGCGCGCGACGGCTGCTAGCGCGCGCGTAGCCGCGCAGTGCCGGAACCGTTTTTGTCATCTTCTGGACGCCGGTTCCGGGGCGACTTGACCCCTCCAGGAATGCGTCCTTGGTCGGCGCTTTCGGTAGCTTATCGGAAGAAGCCGCGCGGATGCCCCCGGCGCCGTTTCGCTCTCCCTCCTGCGCATATTTCACGTTTCCCGTTGGTCAGGAATTCCGGGATGACGGGCATCTCACGGCGCAGACAGCCACTGCGCGGCCTTGGCTTGCCGAGACCTCTCTGCGTCCGTTGTTGCTTTGGGTTAGTTAATCGCCGCTACGAGAAAGGAAGTTTTCGCGGTGTGCGGTCATGTGTTTGTGCTTGCGAGATTTAATCTGCATGCTTTGGGGACAAGGCTGCGCGAGTCCTGCCTCTTTCCGTTGCTTTTCATCTCTGCTCGCCGGCCCGCACGCTCGAGAGTCACGACGGTCAAATGTCAGCACATCCTCCGCGGTCGATGGACCGGTATACGCCAGCCTGTCGACAAGCGCGCGCAAACAGCGCCTGTGGCTTGCGCGGAACGGCGCGGGAGGTGCAGGCGTATTGCTTTCGTCGACGTAATGCCTCTTTCATTTTTCATAAGCCCCGCCACCAGCCCTCCACGCTTCTTCACATAATGGGTATTCCATGAGAATCTCGATTCCGTCGTCGCGTACAATCTAATTGCCAAGGTACCACAGTCCGCGGACAGTGCCAGATCAGATGGTGGTAGTGGTGCATGAGAGCTAAGGCCCTGCATTTTTCTCTAGAACCACGCAGAACTGTCCGAAAATTCGAATCCAAATGGTATCGGCGCCAATGATCGGTATTGAATAATTTGTCGCGTGCATGCCGCAGTATACCGTATAAATGTTTTTGCCTGACGTGGTGTGCGTCTCATGCTGCTAGTTGTGCACCGTTTCTACGGCATATCTTTCGACAATGCAGAAGGGCGAGCACAAAGGAGAGGATGAAAAGCAGCAGCCGCTGTGTTTCCTCTGCCGCGTGCACGTGCTTCTGCTCGGTGGTTCCTTCGACCTCATTTGGCTTTGGGCGCTTTCAACAACGGCTGATACCTCGGTACCACTTGATAAGTAATCGCAACAAAGCAAAGGGCAGATGAGCACCGGTCTCAGAGAGAAACAAGCCGTTTGTTTCCTCGCGTTGAAGCCGTGGCTGTATCCTGCTCGCGACAGTAACCCGTGAAGAAGCGCCCGTGAGCGCTAAAAGGTCGCTTACGCCGGGTTTCGGGCACGCCTACTCGGCGGCGGCAGCCCACACGGAGTCGGCTGCCCAAGCTATTCGCGTGACACACACACTGGCGGTCGTGTTTCGTCCCGTAGGACTGGAACGCTCCGCCGCATAGTAGACATTCTGTCGAGGTACACGAAACGACTGCCTTGAGGCCCGATGAATGTCTGTAGCTGCAGCTTTCGCGCGGAGAAAGACGAAAGCACCAGCAAATATTCTGCATGCCTAGAGGCATTCGCCCGGAGTAAGCTGCAGTTGCCACAGCGGCGTTTTAGGCAAACTCCGATGTGGCGGTGTGCGCGACAGAGAAGGCGTCGTAGCCGCATCCGATGGCGCAATCCTTTCGAGAACGCCTCCGAAGAGAAAGGACGCGTTGTTCCAATAACGATAACGGCGGCGGCGTCCCGGTTCGGCTGCAGCCACAGCAGCGCGACCTTGAAGGAGCGGAGGGCGAGGCGTTACGAAATGTAACTTTCCTGGGAGAAGAGCTTCGGGCTGCGAGCAACCCTTAACCCGGAAACTACTGGAATGACATTTCTGCTCAACTGCCTGCCGTGTTAGGGCAAGAAAGCACGCGCGCCGACAGCATGTCGCGTACGTTTTGTGAAAGAATGACGGGGCTCAAATTACCCCTTTGGCTGTTGAAAGAAAAGGAGCGGGCTCATTTTGTTATTGGATGGCAATAAGAAGCTCGATGTTTAGGCCCGAGTGTCGATGGGGCGTCGTTTACAATGGTCAGCATTCATATGCAGCATTGATACTACGATGCTCCCGTGTGCTACCCAGTGGAGCTGGCTTTTTTTTTGTGTGTGTGTGTGTGTGTGTGTGTGTGTGTGTGTGTGTGTGTGTGTGTGTGTGTGTGTGTGTGTGTGTGTGTGTGTGTGTGTGTGTGTGTGTGTGTGTGTGTGTGTGTGTGTGTGTGTGTGTGTGTGTGTGTGTGTGTGTGTGTCTTGCCATACCATACACTAGGGCCTTCAGCTTCGCAGGAGCATTTGTCACGCGTTGTTGCAGATCACTCAAACTGGAGTCGCTACGTATGCCGCTGCACGTCGAACTTCCTGCGGCAAGTGAGCGCAAACGGCGCACATTGTCGGAGGGAACACCGCCGTCCACACCCTCAAGTTCTACCTACATTCAAGGACGTCGATTAGAGAGCGTCTACACTTTATACACCCTTGTTTAGAAAGCGACCGTTTCGCACAATGGGTGGTATTCATGAGTTGCACTTCACCGTGAAAGATAAAGCCAGAGGAAGCGCACGTAGCAAAAACAACGTGCAGTTTTATGAGAGCCTAGCTTTTTTTATTTTAGTCACGCGTCTTCCGAGAACGCGGGAGCAGCCGTGCCAAAGATGGCGCCTTTTGTAAGCAGCGCAGGTTTAGTTAAACGACCGGGGTGCGCGCTAATGCTAAAAACAAAAAAAAAGAACATGAAAGTAACCACAAGTTTTGAAGCTTTCGTGGGAAAATGAGACGCGCCTTCCCTTAGCACACCGGCGCGGCCAAGCGGGACCGCCGGCCTTAGTAATGTCACGCGCTGGAAGCGTGGCCCAGACAGTCATTCAGAAGCCATCAGCCACAAAGCGAGAGCAATTTGTTCGCGAGGTCGTCTCGCACAGGGGCAAACAAAGTTTGGTTACTTATTGCGCGAAAAAACAACAAAGAGGAAGCAGCGACGAGACTTAAAACGGTTGATACTCGCAGCTTTGTACTAAGACACATTGCTGTAAGTTTTGTTCGGTTGCAGGTCCAAGGTAAAGCGCTGAGACAAATCGCGTTTTGTATGTAAGCTGACTTCCGTAGTGGCTGCCAGTGAGGGCTCGGTAGGTAAAGCATGGTTTTAGGCTCGCATGTCCGGCTAATTGGCAAGAGCGAGATGCGTGCGCCCTGCACTCCGCTGCGGCTACACGCATGCAGACAGCTCATAGTATATTTATACCTCCTCCTGCTCTACAAGAACAAGAAAAAAAAAATTCTAGGCTGGAAAACTATCTTCCCCACCCCTCTCTGGAGAAGTCTCCGACATGCAGCGTTAACCGCTTTGGTACTACGGGCGGCCGCCACGCGAGCACTCTGTCCGTGGTCAGCCAAAGGGGTCACGAGCTCCCTTTCGCAGGGAACAGCTTTGGAGTGAAAGCAGCACTTTTATCACCGCCGTGGCTAGCCATATCCGGCACGAAGAAAGCGATGAAGACGCCGAGCATGCAATGAACTTTCGTGCCCGGTCACGTCATGTTAAACGGCGCCACTTCTTTCGCTGCCCATAAACTGTTGTGGGGCCGTCCAGGGCGCGGCGATTCCGCAAGTCAGGAGGAGGCCTGTCAGCCGAGGGCATCCATCAGCGGGCCTGGGCCCCGCGTGAAAGGGTGGGAGAGGTGCTCGACCGGCCGACCTCCCGTGGGCAGCGCGCGTCCGTCCAGGGTCGTTGGCCTTGAGGTCTCCCTCCCGCGGCCTTTCCGGGCCGGCCTTGACTCGGCAGCAGCACGCTTGCAAATGAGCGTCGCTTCTTTGCCCCTGGGCTGCCGTCGTTGGTGTCACACTGCGTTCGTTAGACGTCTTGACGCGGTAGCCGCCCTCTTCGTCGCTACACCCTTCGATAGCTAAGCCAGAGCGCACTGAGCACTTCATTGGTGGGCGAATCAAGAGGAAAAGGAGTGATATAAAACGTCAACAAGCTCTGCCCCACTTGTGCAGAGACGTCTCTGAGATTACCATGTCACGTCCGCGCCAAACTTCGTGGCAATCTAGAAGAATGAGCTGAGAGGCGATGTCCAGTAAACTAGTTGGATTCCGAGCGCTGTGAGGTCCTGAAGTTCATTACTCTTAGGCTACGGGTTGATAATACAGGCTAATTATCCCGACCTATCAAGACTGCGTCCTATGTATTCTCACTGAGGGCTTTGGTTGAAGCCAACACATGCCCAAGGAGCGTTGGCTTAATCTCTTCACTGAGCGCTCGTACGCGGTTAGTTTCGCACGTGCGACGGGAACTGCAGAGCGATAAATCAGCAGTAACCAGCTGAGCGCGTGAGGCGCTTTCCGAGAATCTAAACCGGAGGACCGACAGCGCCGTCCACTCTCAAAGGGTTGCAGATTAATGACTGGCGCCATATAAAAGGCGGCGCTCACGCGGGAAGTCTAGCAGGCGTGTCCGCGCATGTCCTTGCCCTCTCGGCGCTTCCAGGCCCTGTTCTCTGGGTCGACCGTGACTGGCCGGCCTGCAGACTAAGCACTCTTACCGAACCATTGCCGCGGGGGCAGCTGCAGAGGCTGCCTAAACACAACCAAATCGCCCCATCGGTAGACGAACGCGGAGGTCGACGTGACCGTGCGCTCACTGCAAGCCATCCATGCGGTGGTCGACCTGCACTTTTTTTGCACCCACGCCGTGAGAAGCGTTGTTTTACGGCTCTCCGTGGTGCACAAACTTTCGCCGCTGGCAGAAAAAAGAACCAGCGCTTTCCTGAACACTCCGGGATTAACCTGCTGGTATATATTGTTACGACCAAGCATCCGCAATTGCGCGCTCTATTGTTCGCCTGTGGGCATGGATAAGTTTTGTGAATATGTGGTGATGGTCCAATGGCTCTAAGTGAGCCTGTTTCCAGGAATCCTGTTTTGTAAGCATGTTTTGCTTTGTGGACAACCTGCAAATGCCAAATTGACCCTGTCAAGAGAACGTCTGGAAAAACACAAAGAAACGTCCCCCTGCGGGAAATAGCAGGAAGTGCTTTCTTTTGTTCACCCTTCCAGTCGAGAAGGGCTATCGTCCAGTGAGGAATGTCTACTTTTCAAAGGAGACGACAGAGTGACATGTCCGCTGACGTGCAGGACAAGAAAGGAGCATGACGCATACAGCCATTAAGTGATTTCCCAGGAATGCAGGAAAGATTTGCAATTGTCGAAAACGGACAATGCTGGGAGCGGATGCGGCGCCACGTGCACTCGGGTTTCTGAGAAGTAAAACCCCTTGTCAGAACCAGCCTGTGGTTTCTTTGCTGAAGAATAGAAATGTACCTCCTTTCCTCGCCGTTCCCAAGCTTTTCCCGCCAACAAGTGATCACGCCCAACGAATGAATGCCGAACCAGTCAGTGCTTCAGACCATCAGTGCAGTGATGTGTTCGATTGGATGCCGATACCTGAGGGGCGTGCCCTGGATTTGGTTGGTCAGCATCTTCAGAGAGGGGCTGGACATAGGGGGTTTTAAGGACGCTGCAGAGCACGAAATGTCGCTCTGGGCCCTGGGTAAACGGCTCATCCAGTCGCTTCTCGCTATGAACTCTTAACGCTTGTCATTTTGCTGATGTACCCTTCTTCTTCATGTAAATATTCTTGTAAATACGTTTTCTCAAAGTGCCAGTAAACCTGCTTGTACATATTTCACCAACTTCGAAGATTCAATCCTACTTCAACCCCGAGCCTCTGCACGCTACCAAGTGAAGGCCGGGTCGACGTAGCCCCAGCGTCACGACAACTGGTGACTAGCGGTGGGATCTGGATCTACAAGCTACAACAACTGGTGACCAGCGTTGGGATCTGAATCTGCAAGCCACAACATCTAGTGATCGGAGGTGGCATCTCAAGCAACAAGCAGGAGCAACAATCGGCCAACAAGAAAGCAGCTCGGAACATCGATCGCATGTGTGGGTGAGTGCTTGGCTTTTCTTCTGATGTGGACCAGGTTCTAGAACAGGGTTAGATTTTAGAACTGGTAAAAAGTGTTGAAACGCCTTTAGGTTTGGTAGTTTGCACTGTTGTTTTGGAAGTAGCCGACACTCGGAGCGATCATGGACCTACAAAAGCTGCAGAAACCGGAACTGTTGCAATTGTGTGAGGAATTGGGAATTGATACAAGTGGTTTGGCACGAAAACCCTTGATTATAAAGGCAATCACTGATCTGGGAACCGATGATGAGGAGCTCAGTGAAGCATGGAACCTCATCGGTCAAAAAAAGGAGCAGCTCAGACAGCAGAAAGAGCGGGAAAAAGAGGAAAAGAGGCGTGAGCGTGAACTTGAGAGGGAAAAAGAGGAAAGGGAGCGCGAACGTGAGTGGGAAAAAGAGGAAAAGAAGCGTGAAAGAGAAGCAAAAAAGCTGGACCAAGAAATTGAGCTCCGGAAATTAGAACTAGAGTTGAGCAAGAGGTCGGGCAATTGTCCCCAGCTAGCGGTACCTCTTCTCAACAAGGAGGCAGATTTCAAGATGTCAAAGTACATGCAGCCATATGTGATATCAGGGGATATCGGTCTGTATCTGGTTAACTTTGAGCGAACCTGCGAAAAACTGTCCTTCCAGCGAGACACGTGGTCTCAGAGATTATTGACGGTTCTGCCCTGCGAGGCAGCGGAGGTTGTCGCGCGGCTTAGCAAGGAGGACGCGGACAACTACGAGAAGGTCAAGGCTTGCCTTCTGAAAAAGTATAGGCTTAGCGCCGAGGCGTTCAGACAACGTTTTCGGAAAGCTACTAAGTCCAGGGACGAGAGTTACCCTGAATTCCTGTACAATTTAAGAGTTAATTTGGGCGAGTGGCTAAAGAGCACTGATTCCTACAGTGATAGGGACGCTGTAGTCGAGCGAATTCTTTTGGAGCAGTTTTATAACTGCCTCCCAGAAAAAGAAAGAAATTGGTTACAGGACCGAGGCGACATTAAGTCGGCAACTGAAGCTGCCGAAGTCATTGAGGAGTACGCTTCGCGCCGACAATTCAGCAACCCAGCAGTGGATAGGCTCCGCAATCCCAAGTTGAGTGTAAATAACCGTCAGAAAAGGCACTTTGCTAGATTTGCAAACGAAGAAAGGAAGGCTTCTTCAGGCAAACGCCCTAGAAAGGACGGCAGTGAGAAAAGTGGGGAAGTGACCAACGCGCAGAACACAAAGAACAAGCTTGGGGCTAGGAAGCCGCTCACATGCTTTAGGTGTAATGAGCAGGGTCACATTGCCGTCAACTGCCGGAAAGAAAAGTTTGCTTTCTCGTATGTCAGGGACTGCGATGAAAATATGCAGCTTTTAGAACCCTACCTGCATGACCTAGTAGTCAACGGGAAGCCTTGCAAGGTACTGCGCGATTCGGCCGCAACGATGGATGTTGTCCATCCGGCGTATGTATCGCCTTCCGACTATACAGGACAGTGTGCATGGATCCGACAGGTAGTTGAGGAACAGAGTGTGTGCTTGCCGATCGCGAACGTGGTCATCGAGGGCCCTTTCGGCGAATTAACAACCGAGGCTGCCGTTTCAGGAAAGCTTCCTAAGTGCTATCCGTATTTGTTCTCCAACAAATCGGACATGCTGCTGCGAAAGAGGGGCATCCTTTTCGGAGACAGAGTTGTGCAAGCCTTAACACGTTCAAAGGCGCGAGAACTAGCTACACTGCTCATTCCAGAAAAGTCCACAGCGGAGGAAACGGCAGTTAAAACAGTGGTAAATGCGGAAGATAGCAGGTCAGAAAACTTTGAGAGCGAGGCATCTCAGATAAGTCAACTTGAAAGTGAGCTTGATGAGACGCGGAATGAGGACGTTCTTGAGAGTAACATCTTGCCGCCAGTGTCTAGTAATCTCACGAGACTTTTAAGTGGAACCCGAGAGGACTTAGCTATGGAGCAAACCATGGTAAATCTAACGTTAAACCTTCCCGAGGAGATGGGGGATAACTTGATTTGCCTCAGCGGAAAAGGAAGCAACGCTCAGGAGCTTCTCAAAAAGACAAAGCAGAGAGGAGAACTAAAGAAATCCCAGCTGTCCGATCTGGGCGAGATAATAACAGAGTTTGAGGCCTGCTTCGTGGACAGGCCAGGCAGAACTGATTTGACTGAGCACGATATTGAGCTGACTTCAGACGTGCCAGTGCGATCAAGGTGCTACCGATTTTCTCCAAGGCAAAGAGAAATTCTGGATAGGGAAGTAACTCGCATGCTGGAATTGGGAGTAATAAAACCCTCGGAAAGCGATTATGCTTCGCCTATGATCTTAGTAGAAGCTCCAGGTAAAGACCCTAGGCCTGTGGTAGACTACCGAAAGCTAAATTCTCTCACCAGGGATCAAGTGTATCCTATTCCGAATATTGAGGAGAGAGTAGAACAGGTCAGTAGAGCGGCATATGCGACTACGCTGGACCTTACTCGAGGATACTGGCAAGTACCGCTCACTGAACGCGCCAGCAGATACGCGGCTTTCGTCACTCCGACGGGCAGCTACCAGCCAACAATGATGAGTTTCGGGCTCAAAAATGCTCCATTTTGTTTTTCCCGACTCATGGATAGGGTTTTAAAGGGGTGTGAAACATTCGCGGTGCCTTATTTAGACGACATTGCGGTTTTTTCCGACTCATGGGCGGACCATATGGTACATCTAAGAGCTGTACTGAGCCTTTTGCGTCAAGCTGGACTAACCGTAAAGGCCGAGAAATGTTGCCTGGCAAGGGCGACCGTGGACTACTTGGGTCACAATGTAGGTCAAGGTTTCAGGAAACCCAGCGAGATTAAGATTTCTGCGGTAGCAGACTACCCGCGGCCGAGCACGAAGACGGAAATTCGGGCATTCTTAGGGCTGACGGGATACTACAACCACTACATCCCTCACTATTCATCTTTGGCTAGCCCTCTGACCGACGCTCTCCGCAAGACAGAACCGACAAATGTAGTCTGGGACGAACAAAAGGAAGCCTCCTTCGTAAACCTGAAGGCTGTGCTGATTAGCCGTCCGGTATTGCGAGCTCCAGACTATGACCGAGAATTCACGGTCCAGTGTGATGCCAGTGATCGAGGGCTAGGTGCTGTTCTCTGCCAGAGAGATGACGACGGTAATGAGCACCCCGTGCTCTACTTGAGCAGAAAACTGAGTTCTAGAGAGAGGGCTTATTGCGCGTCAGAGAAAGAATGCGCTTGCATTGTATGGGCCATTCAAAAATTGCAGTGCTATCTTGGAGGGGCCAAATTCACCGTAGAGACGGACCATTGTCCCCTGGCTTGGCTGCAAACTGCGACATCGAAGAACAGTCGCCTTCTTAGGTGGAGCTTGATTTTACAGCAGTACAATTTTGAAATAAGATACAAAAAGGGGAAGTTAAATGGGAATGCGGACGCGCTTAGCCGCTCTTTCTAAGCGGTCCGAGATGTTCCTCACCATGTATCGAAATTGATAATCAGGTTTTTTTTTTTTTTTTCCGTGCGCTTGTATATGTGTGACTATGTAAAGCAGCACGTTTGGTTTTCTAGGAATACGTGGGTCCTGAACGTCTTGAGAGTGGGCTTTTCTCGAACAACAATGGCAGTTTTCTTTTGACCTGGTCTCTTCAGACGGGAGCCGAGTGCTTGTTTAGACATGTGGTTGAGTTTCAGACAGCTCGAGCAATTTGGCCTACAACAATCAAGACAACGCGACAAGCAACAGCGAGCTTCAAGCGTTCACGTGCAGGCCATTAAGTCGTCTCTTCATGCAGCAGCTGGGACTGCTGCCCTCCGAGACTCTTCTGGCGGGGGAGGAGGCTGTTACGACCAAGCATCCGCAATTGCGCGCTCTATTGTTCGCCTGTGGGCATGGATAAGTTTTGTGAATATGTGGTGATGGTCCAATGGCTCTAAGTGAGCCTGTTTCCAGGAATCCTGTTTTGTAAGCATGTTTTGCTTTGTGGACAACCTGCAAATGCCAAATTGACCCTGTCAAGAGAACGTCTGGAAAAACACAAAGAAACGTCCCCCTGCGGGAAATAGCAGGAAGTGCTTTCTTTTGTTCACCCTTCCAGTCGAGAAGGGCTATCGTCCAGTGAGGAATGTCTACTTTTCAAAGGAGACGACAGAGTGACATGTCCGCTGACGTGCAGGACAAGAAAGGAGCATGACGCATACAGCCATTAAGTGATTTCCCAGGAATGCAGGAAAGATTTGCAATTGTCGAAAACGGACAATGCTGGGAGCGGATGCGGCGCCACGTGCACTCGGGTTTCTGAGAAGTAAAACCCCTTGTCAGAACCAGCCTGTGGTTTCTTTGCTGAAGAATAGAAATGTACCTCCTTTCCTCGCCGTTCCCAAGCTTTTCCCGCCAACAAGTGATCACGCCCAACGAATGAATGCCGAACCAGTCAGTGCTTCAGACCATCAGTGCAGTGATGTGTTCGATTGGATGCCGATACCTGAGGGGCGTGCCCTGGATTTGGTTGGTCAGCATCTTCAGAGAGGGGCTGGACATAGGGGGTTTTAAGGACGCTGCAGAGCACGAAATGTCGCTCTGGGCCCTGGGTAAACGGCTCATCCAGTCGCTTCTCGCTATGAACTCTTAACGCTTGTCATTTTGCTGATGTACCCTTCTTCTTCATGTAAATATTCTTGTAAATACGTTTTCTCAAAGTGCCAGTAAACCTGCTTGTACATATTTCACCAACTTCGAAGATTCAATCCTACTTCAACCCCGAGCCTCTGCACGCTACCAAGTGAAGGCCGGGTCGACGTAGCCCCAGCGTCACGACAACTGGTGACTAGCGGTGGGATCTGAATCTACAAGCCCCGACAATATATATATATATATATATATATATATATATATATATATATATATATATATATATATATATATATATATATATATATGCGACATTCGTCCAGAGCCGCAACAATCAAGAGCCCCGCATCTGGTCGCTACTTTCATGTCGGGACTCAAAATGCTAATACCTGTAAACTGTTCATTGTCTAATCTAACTCTGCATAGCGTGTTATATAGTCTGATTGATACGACTCAAGACCCAAACACCCCGCAAGTGCCAAGAAGGCTACAGCCATTGGTGTCGACCGTTTGTAATGAAGTCGTGGTTAATCCCTTTGTCCCTGCTAGCATGACACCGCAGAAGCCGGCAGATGCAGAGGCATTAACGACACGTCGTGACAATCGGTCTACGCGGCATTGGGCGGAGGGTGCTTTGAGCGTGCATTTGCTGTTTCGTTCTTGAGTTGTATCGCGTTACAGCTGGCCCAGAGTTGTACAGTACTGCGCAATTTAAGGCTCAAATCCCGTGCCTGCAGCACTATATCTGCCTGCATGCAGAGCTTCTGCGCTGCTTTCCCCTCGCAAAATTACTTTTCTCTCTCAAGAACTGCTCAGTAGCCTCCTCAAACTGTCGGAACGCCCAGATACTATCTCGCACACTCGAGCGAAAGTTTCCCTTGCCGGATGATTCGCACGAGAGCTAATCTCTCATCTCGACTGCGCGCTTCGCCGGGCGGTTATATCGGCCCAGCACCCTTCCGCCTGCAACCCCGCGGCCGCAACGGTCCGCGGAGGTTGCGCTCATGGGGGCTTCCCCTGATCACTCGCGCGATCTGGAACGCACTGTGCCGTGTCCTTCACGAGTGGGAGCCCCTTAATTGATCAAGGACACTCTCCCTTTCGTGTCCTTCCCCCACATTCTGTCTGCGTATTCCCGGTCCAATCGCGAGCCATCTTGGCTGGCAACTGTCTTCGCATGTACAGGTAGCTTATACGTGCTCCGTGTCTCAACACTGGTGAATCGGGAAGCATAGATCTGCACTGTCGGCACGTGGCTGCCAAACTACCAAGCAGCTTCACTGCCTTTGGGCACGTTTGTCACGTAGACTTTCCCGTAAAGAGAACAGACAAGAAACTGGAGCATTTTTTTTTTTTTTTCGAAAGCATCCCCTCACCACCCGCTGGCCCACATACCGCTCACCACGTCAGCTGGTGACGGCGCTATATAGCTGCTGACAACGTCCAGATTGTGATGTTGTGTTAGGCTGGCCGTTCTTCCTAGCAGCAGACCAGCTGCAAGTTTGACTTGATGCGCAGAGCTTGAAGAAAGCTCTGTACAGATCATTCACCTTGGCCAGTGTCTCGAAATCAGAACTGCCGAAACTCGTCCTCAATGAACCTCATCACAGCTCACTCGCGTTGATTTCTCTTTGCTATCATGGCCCGCTGGAAAACCAGTCTTTTAAACAGGGGATAGCTGTAAGGTTCTCGTTCGGCCATTGTCCCGTCGGCGTCTGACCACGAAAAGCCTGCTGGTACTAGGTGACGTCACAGCCGCATTGCCTCGCGTGGGGATTTCAGGCGCCCCATTTGTTATGATCACTTTCATTCCTCATGCGGGCAATGAAAGTGATCAAAACAAATATACGTAATGCGAATTAAGTCGTTACATCTCTGATTATTTAACTTTATCAAAAATAATTTGCCGTGAAGAAAAAAAGATGTCAAGAATTTGACTGCAGGTGTGATTCGAACCCATGAGCTTTTACTTGCGAATCCGAGACCCCCAACCAGGCATCGCAAGGCACTCTCGTGCGGCCTCGTAACAAACTGGATTTATATGCAAGTCGTGTGGTCTTTCACATAACGTGGGACCTTACGACTGTATGCTAAACTTATAATGCGATTTATAAAAAAAAAAATCGGAAGCCTTACTTGGCTCATGAGTGGCGTCCGCAAAATGTGTTCACAGGAAATGGCAACAGGTAGGTACCACGTGATTTCGTGTGAAAATTGTGACGCAACCGTTTGTGCAGCGTTCGTGTGGTGTTATGTCATCATTACTTCGCTTCCCATTTAATCAGCATCCATATGCTAGTCGGTCGGATGCTAGTTTGCGATAAGGGATTATAACCGACGACTCACGTACCCCCATCTGTATATGTCGTTAACTGTAAAAGTGGTGTCCACCGAGAAGTGAGACAGACAATGCTGTGCCTTTCGTTTCTTCAAAACCAACCAGTTTTCATTTCGAGGAAGGCACATTTTGCACGTCCTGTGCCAGTTTCTCAGTGCTAAACGATCAAGCAAAAACATCCCAAACAGTGCTTCGCACCTCTTAGTCGCTTTAAGCGGAGTTACGCCCCGGCATCTTTTTTTTTTTTTTTTTTTTTTTTTTTTTTTTTGCGTGTTTACTTTTCGTAGAACAGCAGCGGATGGGACATGCACAGCCTGCAATGAGCCAGGTTATGGGCGCCATACAGCACCCCTCAGCCGACTTTTCTACTGGCGCTAGAAATCACGCCGTTTTACAAGGAGTGGCGCTGATCAGGTTAATCTCGGGATTTGCACTGCCGCTGGCCGCGCATGCGCAGAGGGGAAGGAAACGAATTACGCGTAGTAAGGTCTCTCTGCGCCGCGTGTATACGGGGGTGTCGTCCCGCATCAAAAGTGCAAAGCTTGCTGTGGCAGCTTTAGTTGCGACCCATAACCTGGTCCCGCAATCACTGCCAGCGATGCCAGCTTGGTCCAACCACATTACAGGCTGGGTTATAAAAGTAATCTTTGCAAGTTAAAATGCTTTAACAAAGCTCTTGTTCTGTGCAAACGAACTGCCACATTAATTCGACAGCAGGGTTTAAAAATGACATTGTTTGTATCCCAAGTGCTGTTCTCTCGCGTACTGTTTGCCGCGGGTGTGCTGCCGTCCGCCCAGTAAGAATGATTACGAAAACTTAGCGTGAGTTTTTCTGACAACTTACCGTTTGCTCGCAGGTTGGCGAACGTCATCAGGCTTTGAAAATGGCACCATCGCCGACCTTCGGAGTCCTTTGTGCGTGCGTCATGGTAGGTGCTGATCTCCACACCTTATCTACCGACACCCGTCGAGGAAGCCATACACACATAACGTTTCACAAGCTTTTTGCAACACTACGAAAGCTGAGAGCGATCTGGGCTAATAAGGATAGCACGCATTGCATGACTTTGTTCCTACGTGCCTACCGCTGATGACGGCACAAAAGATAACGAGCACAGCTATGCAGTGCGCACCACCCTCATTGGTTTTCGTAGTGCTGCAAATAGCTTGTGAAACTGAGTTAGTACGCCCACGTCCAGCGTGGGGCGACTCTGTTGTGCCCAGTGTCCTACGAGCGCCAAATCTTTACCTTGTCACTCTCGTCGTGCGATAGTGTTACAAAAGAACGCTAAGGACTACAAAATAACGACGAAACATGCGAAGGGAAATAGCTGCCGCCCGCGTAACGGTCTATAAGCGGGACATCGTCTGTTCTGGGACAACTTGTAAAAACAAAAAACCCGCCTGGCAGGCCGCACTGTGGGAAACCGTCATGGGTATACGATGCATCTGCGGCCGCATTCTTTTCTTTCTTTTTTTTTTTTTTTTTTCTTGTGGGGGAGGGGGCCTGTCTAGACGACTGTGTACACACGCATGCGGTGCACGCGAATGAGCGCGCGCGCCCCGGGTGAAAGTGAGGTCTCCAGTACGCGGAGTCGCTTTGGGTCTCGCACACCTTTGAGCACATTTAAAGCAGCGTGAGCTTCTGCACCATAGATTCCGTAAGTCATCCGCGAATTGCCACAAAGGAAAACTGTGCAACTCTCTCCGAGAAACCGACAGCCAAGATACGCCCGTCCCGGTATAGTCCTCGAGTTCACGATCTTTTACTGTTCTAATAGCCGTTTGTCTCGGGCCAGGTCTAGACAGAGGCGTATAACTTGCCTTACTACGACTCTTTCTATAGGCTAGCGAACTTACGCGGTAATACATCCAACAGAGCTTGGTTTAAAGGGACATTGAGGACAAATAAAGGTTCGCCTGCATCGACAGGGTATACCGTGTTCTAACCAGAAATCACTCTCACCGAAAACATATCTTGTGTAAGCTGGAAAGAGCGAAAAGAAAGGGAATACAGATATCGCCCATCGCTGACAGATTTTGCAAGGAAATTTATAGGTCGACCATGATTTTCACTCGAGCCTGATCACCGTTAAATAACCCTTCTGTCGCCGGACATAGGGCCAGAAATGTGCAGAGCATTAATTTCTGCTCAGGACGACAATTCGATGCAGCTGTACTGTAACGTTCCTTATCCCCTTCTGAGAGGCTTTGCATGTATGTTTGTATATGCTGGCTATGTGCTGCCATATGGCATTGTGTGCGAAACTTCTACAAACGGATGTTCTGCATAGCATAAAAGGCCGCAATGTTTCTATTCGGCAGTAGAGCCTACATTAAATGAAAAAAAGGAAAACAAAAAAACAAACAAGACAACCCACTTCTGACCATGTGGCAATGCGGGTCATGCGACAGGCTCTGTAGTGTCTACGACTGCCTGAACGTCCGTTCGCTGGGCCCTCTGACAGATCCAAACAAAACCTATTTGCAGAAATATGAAGTCGTTGTAGACGACCGGGCCGGGTCGTCTACAAGTCAAGTTTTTTTATTCACATAAAAACGATGTGGGTATGTCTCGACAAGTGAAAAAATATATCACTTGAAGGCACTCCGGGACCCCTTGTACAAGGCAAAAGCACACAGCAAAGGCAGTGCAAAGTGCTGAACAACAACGTCAGTGTTAATTTGGAAGGAACAGTATAGTAGGCTAAATGTCTGGATACAGTGTTAAAAAATGTTAAAATAGCACAGCCTATATGTCTCTATACAAAGACTATCAAGACTGCAAAGGCTGGTACGTTACAATCGGGAAGCAGAAAGTTCACCTTGGCGCCAACAATAACAAAAATAACAAGGCACATACGCATACATGCAAACTAAAATTTAACTACCAAAGCATTACAAACGTCATACAGGCTACATTCATCCGCGCCCGCGCATATTCCTGTGCTTAGCAATTTAATAACTGCGGAACAATGAAGCGCAGCATTGAGCGTCCATATTCTGTCCAGCGAAGAGGAATGCACCAGTCTGGTGCGTTAAACAAACAAATCACGAGACCAATGACAACCAGCAGCGTGAGCGTACAGTGCGAAGAAAAGCTGCCAGCCATTGTTGCGAAGAATAGAACAGCTTTTGTCTTATACCATTAGTTATACCATCAGTATACAGGCCTCTCGAGTTCCTCCAGTTCAACGCAAAGCTGATCTCAGAGTTGTCGTGCCCGTACCCACTGCTTCGAGATGCGGCAGCCACGCATGAAGTCTATTATCTGACGACTGGCAGATGAGCTTACGACGCCGTTCTTGGGTATCGCTACTGTGTTCGCCGAAAAGCCATCTTGTCGACGGGCCGCACGCGTGCGAAGCCCTGAAGCGCGGGGCCGTCCTCACCCGCCGCTGAGACAGGCGACCTTCCTGCAGGGAGCGTGCATTCTCGGCGCAGCTAGGAATGCCGCGAGCGGTACCGTTTGCCACCGATTGGCGCATCTTGCGAGCGCTTACGCACGTTGTGAAGAGGCGTTTGGCGGAGAGCGTCTCAAGGAGCTCTCTAAAGACCGCGGTGAATACCTTGAAAAAAGTCTTCCACTGGGAGGTAGTGCGCCATGTTTGTGCAGATGGAGCATGTCGGAATTAACCCATTTCACGCGCCAAAGCGAAGAGTCACGGAGGACTCGGGACTACTTTCAAACCAGCTGAAATCGTGTGCCTAGAAATATCGTATATGCATTACAATTATAAGGTCGTTGTCACACCTGGCCTCCGTCGATACGTTGCCGCAGGGCTCACATTTAACCACCCCGGGCTCGCCCTTGTCCTTCTCCTTGTCTAGCGTGAGAATAATAGCGATGGCGACGACGATGCTGTTAGTGATAATGATGATAGTAGTGATGATAATGGCGCTGTTAGCGATAATGATGGCAGTAGTGATAAATCAGTGACGATGCATTCATTGGATTGGTACTGAGGCTTCCTTGTTTTACCAGGTGGGCCAGAAAGGTCCTAGCCAAGTCAATTCCCTACTGTGACGGAGTCTGTCCCGCCATGGCGCAACGCCACCAGCATTATCTAGTATGCCTTATCCAGCTCTCAAGACGTCGTTTGGTTGCCTCCACAGCCACAGCCCCCTCATCCAGCTGTGATAGTGATTCAGGTGATAGTGATAGTAGCGATAATGATTAACAAGAAACGTAACCAAGCCTAACGAAGTTTTCGCTTCGTCTGGGTTTAGCAAGTTTAAACCACGGCAGTTTTTCGACAGCAACTGCCTGGTTCAATTATTCGATCGCCTCCTTTGAACCGCTGACCAGTGCGCTACTGCTCGCATCAGCACATATTTGTGCCCAACGTGTGTGAAGTTACGCATGCACCAGTGTTTCCTGCATTTTTAAAGCTTCGTATGAAACTGGTTCGCGATATTTCAAGCAACTTTCCCACGTACAAGATGGCCAGAACGAGTTGTCAGGACAATGCTCGGGTACTTGCGCTTTATCCTGACATAACTAAAAACTTGACATTTGTGAGTGACGCACAAGTTTCGCGAGCTTGCCACGAGTCTCTCCGGGCCTGTATCTGGCGCGCCTCGAGCAACGCAAGAACGACCGAGCCACCACGAGCGCCCCAGAATCGTCGGAGCCATCGAGTGCTGTGCTGTTTCCCGTAGTAGTACGTCGTACGTCTACGAAAACGTTAGAAACGCGTAGTTTCTCCGAGACGGTGCACGTGGGCGAGCGCGCTCTGTCTGAGCGGCTGCTCGGGGAAGTGCGAGTCCCGCCTCCGTCGCAAACCCTCGCACCTACGCTGCTTCTGTTTCTAGTTCTCTAAGCAAGTTCTTCCCGCTGAAATGTGCATACGACCGATCGGCAGCGACAGCGTTAATTGTGCCCCCGCTGCGCCGCAAATTGCTCAGCAGAGCATGTGTCGTCGTGAGGGCGCTCCACAAGCACAGCACCAAAACGCCACAATGGAGATCGTGTATATATAGAATAGAATAACGGTCTCTGATGCTTCAACTGCATTTGAGCCCATTTCGGAAGTGAACTAGGTCCAGCATAAGACGGACATCCTGAGAAAAAGGGCGAAGGCGAAATGCCTGAGTGTCGCGAGGAATTTCGTGTACGAGACAAAAAAAAAAAAAAAAAAAGGAGAAATAGTTAGCATTCTTTTACGTGATACACATGATGCAGCAGCAGTAGTAGCTCGCAAGTACAGTCGCAATCAATATGAAGGTGATCGCTCGAGCCGCAACCGAGACAAGAAGCAGCGCCACGTTACGTCATCACCTTCCGTGGCGAGGGAAACATCTTATAGCCCCTCTCTTTTCGCTGTTCCTTTAACAGCTAACACTCCCCGCGAACTAGTAACATTATTTTTTTTTTTTTTTCTTTTTTTTTTCTTTTTTTTTTTTTTTTTTTTTTTTTTTTACGCGTCATCAAGGAGGGTGCGGTGACAGGCTCTGATAAATCTGGAATATTCGCCGAAAGATAGCGCTTCTCGGCGATGTTTTTCTTTTATTTTGTTCTATTTTATTTTATTTTATTTTAAGAACGTTAAAATGCGTTCTGTTCACCTTATCAGCTTGTCCACAGAGGCGTCATTTTTAGCCAATGTATGAGGCAACGACAAACAAGATTGTTATGATAGGGAAGAAAACACAGAAAAAAAAAAGCCAGCAAGTTAGTGTGTGGGGGGGGGGGGGGGGGGGTTGATGCTTGTAGCCCGGAAAAGCGGAGGGCAAGAAGGCAGCGCAATCATTATCTTCGCAGTTCCAAAATCGGCTGCTATGCAGCTTGAAAGGCCCACAAGCTACAATGAGGGTAGCGCTATCCACCGGCAGCCATAACTGACCACCTACCGCAAGCTCCCGCGATCACCTTATATTACTGCTTCTTGCTAACTAGCTTGATGCTTGTAGCCCGGAAAAGCGGAGGGCAAGAAGGCAGCGCAATCATTATCTTCGCAGTTCCAAAATCGGCTGCTATGCAGCTTGAAAGGCCCACAAGCTACAATGAGGGTAGCGCTATCCACCGGCAGCTATAACTGACCTACCGCAAGCTCCCGCGATCACCTTATATTACTGCTTCTTGCTAACTAGCTTGAATCTCACGCAAACACCTTGAACATTGCCTCTAGACGTGCCCATTTGCCACAAAATTCAACCTCCTATTACTGTTCTTCCTTCTGAGAGCCTAGTATCGACTGGCCTTGATGGAACCATCTCATTTGCCCCCGGCGACTAAAAGCTGTCAGATAAAATGTCTTATCTCTGTCTTTCAAGAGAAATTTGAGGCGGGAAACCTTTTTTTAAGAAAAGGAGCCCAGTAGGCGGGAAAAGGAACTGAATACTGGGTCATTTAAGCGAATAACCATGGTAGACTATTAAAAGCAAGGTCAGTTTGCTATCCATGGCGTCCCTTATTGCGACTGAGAAATGGCGAACTCCACGTAATATAATCGGCACATGCATACATCATTATATCTCATTCTTAAATAGGGCAAGATTATCTCCAAGTGGAGGGCGTCGAAACAGTAGGTGACGCATTGCACGCCGTGGGGGAAGTAAAGACGTTAAAAAGGATCGCGGAGGTGCCATCTTTAGGTTAAATTAATATTTTCGGGGACAAAATGAAGAAAAGCATTCGGACTATAACGATGAGCCATACGCGATAGCCTTTCTTTTCTACAGTATGCCACATTGTTATTACCGCCTATATGCAAATAAATGACGGGTATATTAACGATCGTGTCTGAATGATTTAATGTGCTGTGGCAATTTATTTTTAGATGACCTAGACCACATGCGATATCTAGTAGCCGTCTGGTTTTCTTCTAAGCCGCCTAAAGTTTTCATTTTTTTGCCATTGAATATGTTGTCCCCCCACTTCAGTAACAGTATTTGTATTTTTGTATAACCGATTTGATGCGTTTGCGCGGGCGCTGTATGCATGTGTAAAATGTTGGAACAATTTTTTTTTTCCTCCGTTATTTCAGGTGGGTTCCCTGTGGGCCTTCCGGTTGCCGGATTCCTGCACTGGACCACAAGACTGCCTCCCTGACGAGTGCTGCGTTGTCGGTAAGCCAGCATTCCTGCATAGGCAACGGCTGAAGCACGGGCTTCGAAAACTCGAAATGACTGAGCGACTTTATGCATTGTTTATGCAATGCATTGTTATGCATTTCTCCTCGGAACAGATTACAGATGATTATTGCATTGGCTTACGCTGGTATGTGCAGCGAGACGAAAGACACAATTTCGTACACAGAATGCTTGTTTCAGGGCTAGGCTAAAGGTATACGTATGTATGTGTATAGTAATATATTGTGCTTTCTTTAGCAATTGTGGAAGTCTTATAGCATTGGAGAGGGTAGGACGAAAAATCTTGTCTTCAGCAAGTTGGGAAACGTGGGAATGCATTACGAGCCACGTAGTATGGCTCAAAAGTAGAGCCCCTGGGCTCTAAACTATACACATACCAACGTCGGTCGGACCCGGCAAATTTCTTTCCGGGCAAGTCGGACGTACAGGTGCGGACATAAGTAAACGGAGCACGTCTTTCCCTTTAAATTAAAATCACGCCTCTGCACTACAGATGAGCAAACAATATTTGTTCAAGTGAACGGTCACTGGCGTCTACAATTGTAGAAGGAAATAGCGTGTTCCGTTTACTTTTGTCCGCACCGGTACGTATCCGATATCGGTGTTTTTTTAGTTCGCGGTCCTGAATGTAGTAAGGTACTCTGGTCGGACCCGTTATATTTCACCCTCGGATATGTCTACTTTCAAAGTCCGGTGTATCTTGCAAGACTTTCCGTTCGTTGTTTGGGCAAATTCAAATTGTCACGATTGCAAGTGCGAGTCGCGCGGTTGTTATAGGTGTCTATGCCGTGTCTATATATACTCTGCCCGGAAAGGGGGACGATGGGCGTGTACTTCGAGTGTGTCAACAATAGACTGTGCGCTGCTACATGCATGACAAACACCATGACTTTCGGCTGTGAACCGGTCGTTACACATCGTCGTGCAAAATTATTCGGTATTATTTCCATAGTGAAGTCCGGCGCTGGATAATGACAACTCTACCAGCTAGGGGTCGGTGAAGGATCGCAGACAGCGTCAATTCTAACGAATTGTCTTGCTTAAATTACGAGCAGATCGAGGTGACAGATTGCGAGACTGTCTACTAAGTGCGAGGCGAAGGCATAGAGTGAATATGCTCATGCTGGAGTGCATCGCGTCGCCTGCTGCCGTCACTGCATATGCAACCGGTGCGAGTAACAGCGGCACTCGCTGCATGCAATCGGGATTGACGACGACCTCTCATTTGTGGAGTGCAGAGATTCAAGTATTGGTAAACTTCTGTTTGCACCTCCTCGAAAGTCGCGGAGGATGAGCTCTATGTGAGAGTAGCGGGCCGAATGCGGGCATACGTCAGCTGCGATTTTAGCCATGGGCCTACAACAACGTCCATCGTACCTTCAGCAAGGATCGAGTGGGTACGTCAGACGTATCTTTATAGACACTTCCATAAATCAAATTGATTCAAAATTTTTCAGCGTTCTCTCAAGGTATCGCGGTGGCTCTTGCGACGTTGGCATCGGGAGCAGATGTATGTACCTTGTTCCTATTGGAATTAAGTTAGCTCAACTTTTTTGTTGCAGTTAGGCGCTCGATTGCAATTGATGTTTTGTGGTCGGAATTGTCTGTAATAGCCATATTACTTTACAACTAACAAGGTGCGCATTACTTCGACACTGCTGCTACGTGCTGCTCCTTATGGAAGCCGCGCGTTTTTCAAAGAACTGATGGTGGTGAAAGACATTTATTGGCTCAAAAGAGCATTCACAGGGAGGTATGATTGCACTAAGCCCTTAAGAGGTCAGTCCTCACAAGCACTAGGTGGGGTCCTTAGTACGAGACTCCAGTGGCGTCGGCCGCTGCCCGGGCGCGCTCAACCAAGGCCTTTTGGGCCTGAGGTCGGAGCATCCGAGCAAGGTCGCCTCCCAGTCCTTCCGGGTGGGGTTGGGATGAGGGGCAGGCCCACACCATGTGGTAAACGTCCGAACACTTCTTCGTACAGTGCGGACAGCTGCCCGAGGAAGAGTGGTCGAAGTGTTTGAGAGCTGCCGGGCACAGCAAAGTATTTGTACAAAGGCGGAGCAGAAGCCGCTCCTCCGCCTTTGAGAGGCCTTTACACGGGCGGGGATAAATGCCGTGGCCAGATTGATATAGTAAAACATCTTTGAAAGAATAAGCTGGAATGAATTCGAGCTCCTGATCATCGGGGTCGGAGGGGAATGCCCGGTGAGAGAGTGCGCGGGCGGCGGCGTCAGCTGCCTCATTTCTCTCAAGGCCCATGTGAGCAGGAGCCCAAATGATATTCCGGTGAGCGGGGCCCCGGTGTAGACGCTGTTTTGGAGAAGGTGATAGGCTAGGTACGGTACCCAGCCCTGCTCGACGTTCCGACAGGCCCCCCGCGAGTCGGAAATAATTGTTTTGGAAGTGGGATGAGCTGCAGCTAATGCAATGGCGACCTCTTCCGCATGTGTTATGTTACGGGCTCGAAATGTAGGTCCGTTCACTAGTTCGGACTGGTGTACGACTGCAGCCGTATACCATCCCCCATGGTGGGGACCACAGGCGTCCACGAATACGCCGGGTTTCGATCCATAGTGACGAGCCAAGGCTTCCGCCCGCGGCAGGCGCCGGCCATTATGGTACTCACGGGTCATGTTTGCGGGAAGAGGGTGCACGTGGAGGGCGCATCTCCAGTGGGATGGAATGCGTACGCGCTCTTCCATGAGAGTGGTGTGTTGGATATGTAGTCGGGCAAGAAGGCGGCGACCCGACGATGTCTTCGAGAGACGTGCATATTGGGTTTGTCAAGTGGGCTTCCCGGAGCTCCCGAAACGTGTTCACCATGCCCAGCCCCAGGAGACGGTGGTTGGAGGTGTTCACGGGGAGGTCCAGGGACCGTTTAATAATTTTGTGGAGGATGACTTCGAGTGCATCCTCGTCTTGCTTCCGCAGGTAGAGGTACGGATCGAGTCGAATATAGAATTCGACTCCGTTACAAATGCATGCGCCAGCCGCAAGGCGTCCTTGCACCGTAACTGCCGTAACCCCCCGCGCTTATTAGAAACCCGGCGGACCATGCGGCCCACCTGGTCCTCCACCTTACGCAGTTTCGCCAATGTCGTTTCTGACCGCCTGTGTTGATGTATGAAGAGCCCCAGTACCCGGACTTCGACATGTTCAGGAATTGGAACTGTCTCAAGAGACAACGCAATTTCGGCTGGACACTTTGGTGATTGGCGTATGTGCACAAATTCAAACTTTTGGGCATTGGAGGCCCCAGCCCCGCAGCGACGAGCATAAAGGTCCACTATGGTCGCCGCGCCTGCTGCAGGTTGGCCTCAATGTCTCCGAGGGAGCCCTGCGTGGCCCACAGGGTGATGTCATCGGCGTACAGTGCATGCTGCGCACCGGCGACAGCTCCCAGCTGGGCCGGCAGGTGCATCATAGCCAGATTGAATAACAGGGGAGAGAGGAGAGCACCGCGCCCTGAGGTGTACCCCTGGTTCCTAAATGAAAAGGTCCGTGTTCCTCATCCTGGATTCGAATGTAAGATTGTCTGTCGTTCTAAAATTGCCGAATGTATTGAAAGGCGTTTTTACCGCAGTTAGTTTGAGCGAGGTGGGTGAGAAGGATTTCGTGGGTAACGTTGTCGAATGCTGCCTTCAAATCCAAGGAGAGTAGAACCCTGTCATTATGGGGGTTTTCGACGGGGTCGAGGACAGCCCGATTTAGTTGTAGCAAGACATCCTGTGCAGATCTGTGTGGGCGAAACCTGAACATGGTGTCCGCGAAAATGTGTTGGGATTCCATGAACTCGGACAACCTGTCGCGTTCCATCGTCTCCATTAGTTTGCCCACACAGGAAGTCGGAGAGATGGGACGAAGGTTGTCCGTGTTGTTAGCCTTGCCAGCTTTAGGAATGAAGGTGACCAGGGTGGTCCTCCATTCGAAGGGGAATGGCACTTCCCCAAGCCATATTGAGTTAATGTAATCCAATAAAGATGCGTATGCCGTGTCGGGGAGGTTGGCTAACAATTTGACTAATTTTGTCACGACCCGGAGCAGTGCCACGTTTCATTTTCGCCAGGGCCGCCCTCAGGTCGTGGAGCTGGAACGGTTGATCTAGCTCAACGTTCTCAGAGCCTGCATAAGAGTACGTCGGTCCGCGGGGGTCCTGGGTGGTGCACAAGTACTGTCTCGTAGTGCGCCAGCTGAGTTACGTTGCCCTGAAAGCTGTGTATTGCGCGCGACGTGTAAAGCGAATTTTTAGCTATAAAGTAATACGGACCATTAATGCCTGCCGACCACACAAAAAAGAAAAAAACATTAATTTCAAGCGGGTGCCCGCTGCCCGCGCTTCGGTGCCCGTCGCTGCGCCTTGTGAAAAAGGGGCGCGTGACGGTGACGGTAAACACCCGGGTAATTGAATCTTCGAAATTATAAAGAAGTGTTGCTGTTGTTAACGGCTGGCTAGAGACTTGTAATTGCGACCAGGTGCCTGCGCCTAACTGCATGCGAGTTTCTAATAGCAAAAATTACGAGGGACTTTTGTAGTAAAATGCGAAAGTCTGAGTGCCGCATTCTGGTAAGCAACAGATCAATAATTAGTCATATAATTAAATTAATTAGTGAATGATAGCTAGTTATAAATTAGACTTCAATTATCAATTATACACTAACTAGTCATTGTTTAGTTACTGATCATGTCATTGATTAAACTGATCCGTCATTAATTAGTAATTGCTCATTGATTGACATAAGGCCATATAAGGCACGTATTCGCGCATACTGTGGTGGTGCTCTGTGATTGGTCGAGACCTCCATGACGTCATCCCGTCTCTACCAATCAGAGCCGCCGCAAACGCGGGACGCATTTTGTCCACGATAGTATCTTGTTTCCTGTTGTCCGCTAAAACTGGTATTGTAACGGCGAAGAAGGCAACACAGCTAACGTTAGCGGCCTAGAGCACCAATCAGCCTGAGCTAATTGGTATATCTGCTGCTGAAATCTGTGGAGTGGTAAGAAGCGCTGGATTTAGGCCGGGAGTTCCGACGGCTGCTTCATGGCAGAAGCGATAAGTTGGCTTAATTTCTGTGGTAAGGAATTGGAAATGAGGTACGGCAAAAATGTTTGAAGTTTCCTCTGATGGCCTTTACACCACCTAGACGTTGCTCTGTGAATAGGGAAGCTGTGCGGTGGTAGGTATGGTCTCCTCCCGAATCTGTAGAGTATTCATGGTGTGAGGCGAGTAATATTCGCTATGGTGCATTAGGCAGCCTAGCGATCATTATTTTACTGGTGGCCTCCTGTGCACGCACTGCCACTGCACGTTAGTACGTCCCGGCTATGCTAAAAGCTTCTCTAATCGGGTCAGACAAGATTGTCTCGCTATTTGGCCGTTAGGCGACGCGACCACCATCCTGCTGGGCTTGTTGGGCGCCGTAGTTGCTTGCATTAGCGCACGGGCCTTCTATTTGGGCCCCGTAGTAAAGGTGCAGTGGTTAGGGTGCTCGACTACTGTACCCAAGGATGCAGGATCGAATCCCGGCCTCGGCAGCTGCTTTCCGATGAAGGCGGAAAGCAAGGCGCTCGTGTGCTGTGCGATGTCAACCCCAGGCGATCGAAATTTCCGGAGCCTTCCACTACGGCATCTCTCACAGCCCGAGTCGCTTTGAGACGTTAAACCCAACAAACCAGCCTCCTATTTGGTTGGTGCATGCTGTTACATGCGCCGCTATGATCGCAGCGATATTTCAATTGAGCAGCAGCGGTCCAGCGGGTCTACAAGTACAATAAAGTTGTGACGAAGTTCCAACGCTGCTTGCGTGCATGGCTTCTCGGGCAACCCGCCCACCAGGTGCTTTCTGTGACTTGCGTCCTAATACGTGCTCACCCCGTGCTCTGACCATGCAGGCATGCAGCGCTACAGCGTGCCACGCTGCGAGAAGTTCGGCCAGATCGGCGACACGTGCCGGCCGTACAACGCGCCCGAGAACCGCACCCTGTGGTACCCATACAATGGGGGCGTCCAGCAAAAGAACATCGCCACCTACACGCTGCTCTGCCCCTGTGCCAGCGGCTTGCAGTGCACGGCGGCGCAGTGCCAACCGGCCACGCTAGGCGACCACGTCGGCAACGACCTCGCCGGCGCTTATGAAGATTACCAGTGATCGCCTCCTCGCTATACCCTGAGGCGCCTCTTTGGCACCGCATCGCATTACGTCATCTGGTGTGCAGCACTGGTTGCTGCCCGCGAATGCCACCCTCGTGCATTTGGCGACAGCTTGCACAGCGCCGCCGCCAGGCACGACACATTCCACAAAGATCTGCTCCTGTGAAGACACAATCGCAGCTGGGTGGAGAAATCTCCTCTATGCTAGCACTTTTTCTTCCGAACCACGTCGTGCTCAATGCGCAGGTTCTTATTTGGCACGCTGAAACCCACGAGCTGGAGCTAATCGCTAGTATGTATACATTGCCAGTACAGCAGCCACCATATGGCCAACTTCAAATCTCTTTTCACATACGTAGCCACAGATTGACTCAACATCTGTATACGTGCCACCAGATGAGCATTTCAACTGTGATTACATGTTTTTGTTTAGTTGTAATGGAGTTCATACATGTGGAACGAGGCCCCTGCAAGGTTCCATGTAAAGCAGCCCGACAGTGGCTTATTAGATGGGCCTGGGAAATTTGTCTGCTGTTGCCCATGGTGCTGATATAGTAGTCACTAAGTGCTCTGAATTGGAAGAGCACTTATGTTTTGACGGGAACTTCTATGCTTGTATACCTGCCTTTTCTGCCTGCTTCTTTTTTTGTTTCCTAGATGTCTTCAGCAGAGGTTGATTGCATCCCGTTGTTACTCTGTTGTCACATGCTGCAGGACAGCACTGTATTCATGCTTCAGACATTCAAAATGTAGTCTCTGAACGATCATTACTGTGTACCGCACCTCCTTAAGGTTACCATGCCTGCATCACATCAGCAAGTTGTCATGCTGCCTGCCCCTTCAATTTATACCGTAGCATGCTGCAAGACACACAATGTATGGAATGTATGGCCGTAAGGGACTATCAGCACTGATGACTGCTTGAACCAATGGAAAGCTTTCAGGGTGTCTGAAGAGGTAAATTTGCAAACTGACAGCAAGCATAGAGACATATTACAAATCTGTCATTAGGCAATACCACTAGAAAGAACAGTGTAATTTCAAGGTGCCAATGTATCGCTTCATCATGGTATGCTTCTTTCTGCAAATTCTGTGCACTAGTACTTTGTAGTCTGTTGTAAGCAGGTGCGGCACTATTCCTACCTCCACGAGGCCATGAAATTGTTGTGGTCTGTCGGAACTTCATACTAATGACTAGCCAAGACTACTAGCTCAGGTCCTTTATATATGGAAGCCAGCAGTAGTTTTTCCTCCACTGCTAAGATGTGCACAGCCAAAGCAAGATGCAACGCAGGAAGCGAGTTTTCGAAAATGGAACAGTGCTTGTAAACAGAAGCAATATTGTGGATATGCTGCTTGTCTTCAGTGTATACTATTTCATAATTTATCTCAAAACACTGTTCTTTCTCATGAATGTTTGTAAATAGCAATGTCCATGTGTCTATATTTATTTTGTATGTCCAAAGATAGCATGATTTTTCATACTATGATCAATAGTGGCATTTGTAGGGTGATACCAGGCTCCACCCTTTAAAAAGTGCTTGGTTGCAGTCGAGGTTCACAGAACTTGTTTCTACGTACTGACTGTTCCAAGGCCTGCCAGTCATTGCTTCAGTAGCAGGACAGTGGAGATTGAAATTTGCTTAGTGTTCCTCAACTGCTCATGCTGTTCCTTTTCAATAAACTTTCATGTATGACTTGGAACAAAAGGCAAAACATTTTTATTTCGATGAATTTGTTATGAACACCTTTCACATGACCATATTCCTTCATATCTACAAGATACTCACAGTAAATTCAGAGTTCTGTGCTGTCACTTGCATCTGAGTACAGCTTTGGAGTGCAAAGGGAGTGCAGCACTAATGTGGAGCCACAGGACAAGACTGTACATCTATCAATTGTCCTCTAGCAGCCTTGTGAAGCATATTTTCACCGGATTCCAGCAGTGCAACGCTACCAGTGGTGGAAAGTCTATATTTTAGGTGAAAACCTTTGCAACATCCAAACCTTGCCTGCAGCAATACAAAGCAGACAAGAAAGCAATGGTTCTTGAAGATTAAAAAAAATTGTGAAATACTACATTAGCAGAATTACCTTTGCTATGCTCTGCATACTAGGAATTTTGTGAAAAACAAAATGTATGTCCTACGCACCCAGCACTACCAAAAGTAAGATAAGATGCCAGAGATGCAAAAACCATGATGTATGATCACTCTGAAAAACTAAGTCCTTGAGCCGGGAGAGCTAAGCACTCAATTTCAATGCGCATCGACACACCGTCGAACAATTTCATGTACTCTGCTCCAAGCGCATGTGCAGATTGAACTAAGGGGGTATGAGGGTCTTGAATATTCCTATTTTTCAACATCTCTTTGAAATTTAGTTTGCAAGTGCAGGATAACATGCTGATTTCAAAAATGCATTTAGATCGCAAATATATGATCTCTAGGAGACGTGGCAATATTTAATAACTTCAAATTGATCATTTTTTATGGTTCATTACAGTAATTTCTCATTAAAAAGATCCCTTTTAGGAACAGACATTTCAAAATGCCCAGCGTACATCCTGAAGTTTTCAACTAAATTTTGGCTAACTACTGCCACATAATTTTTTTACTTTCCGGCTTCGGTATTTATTTGTGATCAACAAAATAAAATGACATGAATTTCCTTAGCTTCGGCATGTGCAGTGGACCTTTTGAAATGGCTGCATGTTCATAAAAGCGGTCTTTTTTTTTTACAGGAAATTGCCATAACTACTCGTAAGAAAGAGCATGTTATTCTGCCATATCTTCTCTTCCTGATGAGATGTTTTAAATCTAAATGCAGATTTGAAACTAGCATTCTGTGCTTGCATGCTAAATTTCAACAAGATATGTGGAAAAATAGTTTTTTAAGGCCCTCATCCCCACTTAAACTATATGTAACATTTTCTTCAAGAAACCCAATACCTTTTTCGCACCTCAGTAACGTGCTTGCCACAAACAAAATGCTGAAAATTTTGAAATTTTATCTAGCATTTTTCATAGCCGTTCACTCGTATGAAAGGATAGTGTAACAGACAGATCTATTCTGGTTACCAAAACCACGAAGCACTTGCAAAGCTCAATTCAGGAAAAGCTTGCCAGTGCCCTAAAGGCACATAAGGAAAAGGCAAAGCAGGCACCCTTACCACCTAGTATCTCACACAAACAGGCTGTTCAGAGGTGAGCATATCAGTTCAGCTGACTAAGCGATGAGCTTAGCATCACAAAAGAAAAATACATTTTGGCATTCTTTTTTTTTTTGGCATTTCCACCATCAATTCAAAGGTTCTGTGCAGACTCGTTCCTCACTTATAGCACACACAAGCAGTACTACACATATGAACAACATAACAGTAACATTCCAAGCTCTTCTGTGAAACGAGCTTCAAGGTGTAGTCCTTCACATCGATACAATGCTGTCTGACTATAAGCCAGAAGGGGATTGTGTGAAGCATTTGCACCTCTTGGCTTCTAGATATGCTTTCAGATTGCACCTACAATGCACAAACAGCTGTATAAGAAATTACCTGCAGCATGTACAGTCACGTACAAAAGCTTGTGATGCAAGCTGGGTGAAAAAATTTCTGCGCAGTCTGGCATACCAGCTCCACTGAAGGGACACTGAAGATAAAAATAAAGTTGGCTTGTATTTACAGAATACTAGCTTATATTCACAAAACCAAAACTCCAGCTGAAAACAAAGTTCTTATAAGGTAGAAAAGAGCGAGAACAGACATACAGGTACCGCTTCCACAGCCTATTCTCGCAGGTGCAAACACCATGATATGCAAGGGATCACGAAGGCTGACTAATGTGCATTACGGTTACGTGACCGAATTGTTAAGTAAGTTTTCTTAATGCGTAAGCATTGCATGGCTATTTAGGCAGGTTTCACATGGACGTGACCTTGTCAGAGCTGTAAGAGTTGGTATATCGAAAAAAGAATGCAAGTGACAAAATAGTTGACGTGGATTAATTACGTAATTAATTAGAGCCAATTAGTTGTGTAATTGGGAGCAAGACGGCCCCCAGCCAACTTTCGGTTACAGTTCTCAGCTTTTTGTCACGTGTCTTAGTGGAGAAATGCTAAAGCCTGAGCGTTACTGCTGCACACGGTACATTGTGCCCCTTGTCGAACAAAGCAGCGTTCCGTTGAACGCATCAAGTTCACCAGCATTCTATAATTGGTTTACAGAAAAGGAAAGGCCCAGTATCTGTCACTTGAGAAATCCCGCTGACAACACAGCAATGCTCAGGCTTAGGCATTCCTCCCGTGCAGATTCTGCAGTGTTCCTGGAAAATGTTTTTCGAAACTGCATGTGCACTTTTATCATGTAAACAAAATGCAAAAAAACATGCGCTTGGCGACACTACAGAAGGCCAGTTCATTTAGGTACACTTTGGTTTCGACGGTTCGCAATCATGGCTATGCACTTTGTATGCCCCGGGTGGTTTCATTTTTGAGGTGCCTCTGTGTTTACAGGCGTGGAGCAGCATGGGAAGTCCAAGTTCTGCTCTGATGGAGTCGTGCCTCAGCAAGCGCTTCGCTATTGAAAAATTTCGCATGAAATTTATACAGGATTGGGTTTACTGTGCAGGCTAAACCTGCACGAAACAGGGTAAGCCTGTTATGCAGGTTAACCCTGTATTATTCATAAAAGGAAAAATTAACAGCGCAACAAAAAGACACAAATAGGCACACACACAAATGGCACGGGTGCTTATTAAAAAATAAAGCAAAAGACGATTAACTGCACCGAACAGGATTTGAACCTCTGCCCTTCAGAGCTCTGCTTGAGTGCCTTAACCACTGTGCCATGCCAACCACTGAAAAGTTTCACCTTATTTTTACTCTTGTAGTGTAACTGCACTTTTTTAGATATTTTTCTCAGGCACTGAAATTTCCTACCGCTGTTAAACGATTCCCCCCCTAAATGTGCAGAATCTTTTGGCTGGCTGGCTGTTAGTTGGTGCCACCATATCCCACATCTATAATAAGCATCAGACTTTGCCAATGCGTCTCAGTATATGTGATTTAACGTTCACTGTTCTGTCGTTGCCTCGGTGCGTATGCACAGAGTTATGTGGTGCATCAGTTTGTGGCATAACATGTACTTCAGTGTCACATGCACCCAGTAAAACAGTGACACTGAGAACTTTCGAGCAAGTCACGTGAGGTATAAACACCTCAGGAAACGTTGAAAAAAGGGCAGTTCAGATGGTTCATATTAAGAAATACAACAGCGAAGGAAACGGAAGAAACTGTGCAAAATAGATCCTGGGTTCTTCTTTTACCTTCTGCCACAATGCATAGTTTACCCCTTGCTACTTCTGAAAAAACTCCCATATGTTCAATCATGACGCTGGCTTGGGGCTGCACTCATAGCTTCGCTTGCTGCCGACACTACCGCCTTATTGGTGCTTGGACATTCAAGATATGCCGCTAGCTGAACCGCGTCAGCTCTAAAAATTGTTGCTGTTGCATACCCTGTGGGGGCCAGGGTTACTGAACTGCAGGCCTGCGTTTTGGCGCGAGAATTTTGTTGTTGGGCTCGGGAATGGAATCTATGGCTGGTGCAAACGAAGCGACGGCTCCAGCCAGCGGTAGCTTTAATTTCGGTTGCTGCTACAGCGCACCACTCACCAAGTGACGGCAATCACAGATTCTGTGTTTACAGCTTAGTTTGCATTATTTTCCCTATCTATATCCCTATCCCTATAGTTTGCATTATTTTCCCTAGCGAACGCGATGGTTAGATGGCATCCTCGAGGCACTGCAGATGAAGTTATGTGATGTTAGGAAGATAGTGAGAGACCGGAAAGCGTGGCATGACATGGTCCATAGGGTCACGAAGAGTCGGACACGACTGAACGATTGAACTGAATAACGGGAAAACAGAGTTTGTGTCGCAGCAACAGAGAGAAAAAGAAAGGAAAGTTTGACTTGAAATAACTTAGCAATAAATGTGTCTACTTGCTGCTGTACAAGCGACAACAAAGTCACAAAATGCCGTACTACTGAATTTTGAAGACATAAAAAAATTGTGACAGCTGTCATCAGTGTCCCTTTAAAAGCACAGATGCATCAAGGACCTCACTGTCCAGCTGACTGAGTGGCAAGGCAACGCAGAAATTTTGTTCTGCAAACCCACGTCTCATAAACGTTTATCCATGACTGTACATTATTACTAGCATAATACCTCCAGCACTTCAAGGCAACTAAATTGAAAACGCTCTACATGACAAACATAATTTGTGAACTTTTTATAGGCAAATAAATTAAGGACTGAAATACCGTTTCTTATAGCTATCTGCCAATTTTTTCTTTTCAAGTGACGCAACAGCTTGACCAAATTGGAAGGTTGCTAGAAACACCACAACAAGCAAAAAAAGAACATCTGCAGGTACTAACAGAAAAAATAAAAGCTATGACAACAAGGAAACTACAACACACTGACTGATATGTCAATGTGCATCTTGAACATTTGCACAATAACAACACGTTTTTGTTCGATTTATGTCTAAAGTGCACAGAAAAATTAGGAATGCAGATAAAAGTACAAATATATATAAGCGCTTCACTGCGAGAAGCACCTAATTGACGACCATGATGTTTATTCTTCCTTGCACCTACTTTTAAGGTAGATTTCTGCACAATGCCCAACAAAATATGAAAATAAGGCATGCTGACAGGCATTCTAAGCTAACACAATGAGCAACAATTTGCATATTGTACAAACTGAATTGCTGAGGAACTTGCTTAGGTAAATTGGTTGCATGCTTGACTATATGATATAAAATGCATAATAAAAGTGCAAGTCAAAATTAACATGCAGTTTCTGAGCATTACATAATGCTCAAGCATGTAATAATTTTCCATGTATAATTGTCAGCACAACAAGGACAAGTGCACTGAAAGCAAAAGCTCTCATTCTGCATTTGATTGCTCAGTAAATAGTGAACATTGTGTTGCCAAGAAACTAATACCAGCATGGTAACTACTTGGCTCAGACATCATTTGCCATTATTCATACAAGACACCAACAATGCCAGAATCAAACTATTGAGCAAAACACACTTTGCATGTGAATCCCTGGCTTGTTTTGCAGTCGAGCTGGCAAGGTTAGAATATGAAAGAATTAGTGTGACAGTGGCATTGTGTAATGATGGCTTCTTCTTGTCAGGTCTCTCTTTGAAGAGAGACTTGATGACAATGAAACCTCATATCCAGGCTGGCTATAATGCTGACAAAATGTCACAGAACTCTACCATTCCAGCTGTAGTGTCTTTTGATATGCAGCACATACTGATAATATTTATAAATAGCTTCTTTTTTGGCAATAGTTCAGATAAATGCATTTCAATGCCAGCCACAAGACAGGTCTTAAACGCTCTTCATTTAAAAACTGCCTATTGGCATGATACTATTCTTCAGCTGAGTATTTAATGACCTTATGTACTTTTTCTAGCTGCTACAATCTGCTAAATATGACTAAGAGAAAACATAAAATAGGAACTAATTGACAGTTGGGGAGAGTCGGGGTGAAAATGTTTCGAAGTTTCCAACCTCACTGCATAAACAAGGTGCAAGAGAAATGGTATAATACAGTTGGGGAGAGTCGGGGTGAAAATGTTTCGAAGTTTCCAATCTCACTGCATAAACAAGGTGTAAGAGAAATGGTACAATATGAAATAAAACTTGACTAGGATAAACATTTACTTTGATTAAAGCTAAGTTTTGCAGCACATTAGGACCAATCATTAGGCTGCCTTCTGCAATGCTGCATCGATTATCACCACTCGCTTGACAAAAAGCACAGACAATATGGATCTATTACTAGTTTTGGCATTACAATGCAAAGGTGGAAGCATGACTTTCACAAAAATAAAATGCAGCATTGGTAGTTAAAAACGTTCCCAAAACATTGAATTTTTCAAACTTCACCAATAATGTATTCCAAAATCCAGTATGCACTAAGCTAACACCACATCTGCATCTGGTGAATCAAGATAAGACAATGAAATAAATGCACAAGTCTCCAAAATGTGAGTACTTTTGCATTTGTAACAGCAATTGAGTATGCTATTTAATACACTTTTAGGCGACATCACTGAGATTTCCATCAGATACACAATTTCAGTGTGTCCTATCTCCAGTTATAGTTAACTGAAGCACTTACATGGCCCCTCTGTGCTGAATGAAACTGTTTGTCGCATCCCTTTGAAACTGTACAGACATTAAGGCACACTGCACAAGCATAACAGTGCCATCTATCTGCAGACAGAATAAACATGCAGGTCATGGAATGGGTTGCCCAAGAGGGTGCCTGCCTGCCTACCTTCAAAATGCTCCAAGGCTATTTGGTTTTCGGTGCCGTTACCATAGATACCTTTATTCTTGCATAGAAAGACCTACAGAAACACTATCCAATCTCACTGATTTTCTATCATTGAAACACATAAGTGCTGTGCTTTTGTAGAAAATAACATTTTGCAAGTTTGCCACTTCCTCAACCACTATCGTCCAAATGACACGACTTTAGCAATGCTTATTACAGCTACACATTTGAATATTTTTCAAATGCTGCACTGATGTCACAAATAATGTCACACTCCGATTGAGTGGCATGATCAGTAAAATGTGAAGGACATGAACTCCGTGGCATTCACCTACGAAAGCTAAGTAATTTATAACTGAATTTCTTCTTGGTGCTGTTTCAGTTCTGGCTTCATCAACCGAACGACAGCTGTGATGTGCATTTGGTCAGGTCATTTGAGGCATGAGGAAAATGGCAATACACTGTTCATACATTGCTTGTTGTCATTCCCGCTCTTGAAGCAGGCTTGCTTAGCATTATGCGAAATTGAAACCATGCATCAGTGATTATATTCCAGTTTTTTTTTTTTTTTACCAAACATATCCTAAACACTAACTGCCCATCACAGCCATCACTTGGTTGATGAAACTGAAACCAAAAGAGCATTGAGGAAGAAATTCATTTACAAATGATTTTGTGGTTGCAGGCAAACACCAAGCAGTGATCCATGTATTCTAACGTCAAACGTTATCATTTAAAAGGAGAAAACATGCAACTAAAATTAGCTCCTTAAGTTGAGATTTACCAACACCGAAAGTTGCCCTAAACATGAATTTACTGGCCGTCGGCAGAACAAGAAGAGCAGAAGAAGTGTTGAACACACGTTTCTACTTCATACATACACGTGTGGTTGTCACAGGAATCACGTTAGCTTACATCATCATCATCATCATCAGCCTGATTATACCCACTGCAGGGCGAAGGCCTCTCCCATATTTCTCCACTTAACCCGGTTCTGTGCTAGCTGCATCCACTTGACCCCTGCGAACTTCTTAATCTCATCTGCCCACCTAACTTTCTGCCACCCCCTGCTACGCTTTCCTTCCCTTGGAATCCAGTTTGTTACTCTCAGCGACCATTGGTTATACTCTCTTCGAACTACATGTCCTGCCCATGTCCATTTCTTCTTCTTAATTTCTACTAGAATGTCGGTAACTTGAGTTATTTCTCTGACCCACTCTGCACGCTTCCTATCTCTCAATGTTACCCCTACCATTTTTCGTTCCATAGCCCTCTGGGTTGTCCTCAACTTAAGTAGAACTCTCTTGGTTAGCCTCCACGTTTCAGCCCCATAGGTGAGTACAGGCAAGATGCAACTGCTCTATACTTTCCTCTTGAGCGATACCGGTAAGCTGCTAGTCATAATATGCGAGTGCTTGCCAAATGCGCTCCATCCCAATCTTATTCTTCTTGTTATTTCCTTTTCGTGGTCCGGATCTGCGGTTACTACCTGTCCTAAGTAGACATATTCGCCTACTACTTCCAGTATTTCGCTACCTAATGTAAACTGCTGTTCCTTCCCGAGGCTGTTGAACATTACCTTAGTCTTCTGCATATTGATTTTCAAGCCTACCGTTCTACTTTTCCTGTCTAGGTCATCAATCATTACTTGCAGTTCATCCCCCGAGTTGCTTAGCAAGGCAATGTCATCAGCAAATCGCAGATTACCGAGGTATTCTCCATTTACCCTACCCTTATCCCTAACGTTAGCTTACACCAGTTAGCAAAACACAAACTATGGCTATATGTCCCATTTTAAAAGTTTCATTTTCTACTTTGATCATAACATTCATAAACTTAAAAGTTTATAAATGGGGTCCATTGTTGCTGATGCATCGGTAAAACTTAGGCCAGTTGGCTGAGACTAGTAACAGATTCATAGTGATGTTTGCTGTAACAACTGCTTTGTCCAACCGTGAATTAGGACAAGATTGACACAAGGAACATGCGCTGCTCCGACTGCGGAGCTGGTTACGAGGGACAACGCCGATGACAACGCGAAACGCAGGAACGGGCGCCAAGGAGCTGTACTCTAAAAAGATATATGCAAAAAAAGTTGACCTCTGATATGCCTGAACACATCCATGTATTCTAACGTCAAACGTTATCATTTAAAAGGAGAAAACATGCAACTAAAATTAGCTCCTTAAGTTGAGGTTTACCAACACCGAAAGTTGCCCTAAACATGAATTTACTGGCCGTCGGCAGAACAAGAAGAGCAGAAGAAGTGTTGAACACACGTTTCTACTTCATACATACACGTGTGGTTGTCACAGGAATCACGTTAGCTTACATCATCATCATCATCATCAGCCTGATTATACCCACTGCAGGGCGAAGGCCTCTCCCATATTTCTCCACTTAACCCGGTTCTGTGCTAGCTGCATCCACTTGACCCCTGCGAACTTCTTAATCTCATCTGCCCACCTAACTTTCTGCCACCCCCTGCTACGCTTTCCTTCCCTTGGAATCCAGTTTGTTACTCTCAGCGACCATTGGTTATACTCTCTTCGAACTACATGTCCTGCCCATGTCCATTTCTTCTTCTTAATTTCTACTAGAATGTCGGTAACTTGAGTTATTTCTCTGACCCACTCTGCACGCTTCCTATCTCTCAATGTTACCCCTACCATTTTTCGTTCCATAGCCCTCTGGGTTGTCCTCAACTTAAGTAGAACTCTCTTGGTTAGCCTCCACGTTTCAGCCCCATAGGTGAGTACAGGCAAGATGCAACTGCTCTATACTTTCCTCTTGAGCGATACCGGTAAGCTGCTAGTCATAATATGCGAGTGCTTGCCAAATGCGCTCCATCCCAATCTTATTCTTCTTGTTATTTCCTTTTCGTGGTCCGGATCTGCGGTTACTACCTGTCCTAAGTAGACATATTCGCCTACTACTTCCAGTATTTCGCTACCTAATGTAAACTGCTGTTCCTTCCCGAGGCTGTTGAACATTACCTTAGTCTTCTGCATATTGATTTTCAAGCCTACCGTTCTACTTTTCCTGTCTAGGTCATCAATCATTACTTGCAGTTCATCCCCCGAGTTGCTTAGCAAGGCAATGTCATCAGCAAATCGCAGATTACCGAGGTATTCTCCATTTACCCTACCCTTATCCCTAACGTTAGCTTACACCAGTTAGCAAAACACAAACTATGGCTATATGTCCCATTTTAAAAGTTTCATTTTCTACTTTGATCATAACATTCATAAACTTAAAAGTTTATAAATGGGGTCCATTGTTGCTGATGCATCGGTAAAACTTAGGCCAGTTGGCTGAGACTAGTAACAGATTCATAGTGATGTTTGCTGTAACAACTGCTTTGTCCAACCGTGAATTAGGACAAGATTGACACAAGGAACATGCGCTGCTCCGACTGCGGAGCTGGTTACGAGGGACAACGCCGATGACAACGCGAAACGCAGGAACGGGCGCCAAGGAGCTGTACTCTAAAAAGATATATGCAAAAAAAGTTGACCTCTGATATGCCTGAACACAGTGAACTCATCCTTCTGTGATTAGCTCGTTGTGCAGTATTAAGCACACTGCAGAGCAGCATATTTTGTTGTGACACTCCTAGTCTCAATTAGACCGCATTGCAGTAGCTGCAAAAATGTGGCTCATACACTGAGCATTGCACTGTTCAGGACAACAAGTATTAATATTTCTGTTAGCTGAACGACTCATTCAGTCCTGTTCGTTACCCACCCCCATATGCCACAGAGGTGCTACACAGTGATGGGTTTTGCTTAATGTTACACTTGTTACAAAATATTATGCTGTCTACAGCAATGTCAGTACCCCACTTTCCCTAAAAAAAACAACTTCAAACCGAAGGAATGGTATGCCATCTGCTGTTACAGGTGCAAAAGTACACATAAAAACTTTCCTTTTGCAATCGAGACCACCACAGTTGCATGTGCTGTAAAATTCTAGGCACAGCTGTGCACTTAGACGCATTTTGTAGCAAAAAAAAAAAAAAAATGAAAGGCAACTATGCTCTCAAAGGTGGCATTGTACAAAACCAAAAAACTTATGCCATCTATGTATAAACCCTCAGTGGGATTGAATATGCAAGTTAACTGCATGAGTTGTAACTATTTGCCTTCTTGAGCAATGCAACATTTGGTGCATGTTAGACTACCTTGACACCTCTTCTTCAATATTTGCTAATTTGACAGAAATTAACTCACCATGTTAGCAGTGTACTAAATAAATCAGAATCATTTGCAAGAAAAATCAGGCATCAAAAAATAAATAAAACTGCACAAAATGTTTCTTTTCCTCAAAAAATAATTTTGAACAACAAAAAAAAAACAACTATTAAACTGTGATGTTGGTAGAACATGATTTTAGGAGAAAAAGAAAAGAAATACTACACATTTGGCAGATAAAGTAGGCTTTGGCTAAACTGTCAGTTAAAAAAAACAGGAGGCTAATCATTCAGAGAAAATGTAAAGACTGAAATTTCTGAAATTAGGAGATCATCACTACAAGGAAAACTGAACATTAAAAATACATGATGCATTTACCTCTTCTGTTGGAGATTCACAATGCACAAGCAGACCCTACCAGGCTTGGACCAAGGGTCCAGCTATAGCAGTTGAGGTCAAGGAGGAACTAGCAGACTTCCATCAACTGCCAGTGTGCGCCAATTACACCAGCTACAGACAGGGAAACAGGGTATGGGCATGAAACGCCTACAAATCTTGTCTCCAGAATTAGGCATCACTCTGAGCAGCAGAGTAAGGTGGTGGAGGAAGTGCTCGAAGCTTGAGTGTCCCTTGCCGAGACCTGAATGAAGCAGGGGAAAAAAAAGAAAGGAAGTCAATCTAGGCAAAAATAAAAAGAAAATAGGTCTTAATCCCATTCAGCCGCTTTTTTTGTTGCGCTCTGTTTTTTATAGACCGTAAGTAGCCAGCGGCTACCATGACTAAATGAGAGGCAAAAAATGTGTTAAATAACCAACACATTATCAAACTTACAATTTCTTTAAGACATTTGTGTCGTTTAGAAACCTAAAAAAAGAAAAAAAAAAATACGCAGAAAAAGATGACAAGTGCACTTTTACCTCAAAGCAGCGTTTGGTGAAAAGGAAACGAAATAAAACATTTTTGCATTCATTGCTAGAATGTCATGCATGATAATAAAAATATGGTTTACTGTGAGCTCGTATCCACACAGAGGTTTGCCTTGCTTTGTCAGTCAGAAGTTCTGCATCTGGTGTGTGTGTCTAATGCCAATGATGGTATAAAATTGCTTCTGTGAAGTGTTCCTCATTCCCCTGAAAATGGGCTTAATGCTTTTAGGCTAGCATTATCTGTCTTAGGTGACAAACAAACAACTTCTGCTCTATTTAAAAAAAAAACAAACATTCAGAGCGACGTTAAGGGGGGTAGTGTGGGGCTGCTGAATGGTCGTGTTACATCAATTTCGATAAAAGTTTCAGGGATGGCTTATCTTACTCTTATTAGAATATATTCTAAGTTTCATTACCTCAGCACAAATAGAAAAAAAGTTGTAGCTGCCGTAATGAGTAATTAATTGCGTCAAATTAGGAAAACTATAATTTCAAAGCTTATGAAGATGTACTAATTGTTTGTGCTTAGATAACTTCTGGGTAGTTCATTGTGCAGGATAAGGCCAACTGCAGATTCTTTATGACATTTTTGTTAAAATCTGAGCACTTCAAAAGTGAACTTCTTTTTTATCTTAGAAAATAATTAGGAATCCAAAAAGTACCTCTTGTTCCCAACAAAATTTTAGTGCATAAACTATCTTAAAAGCAGCCTTTGGCGAAATAGTTTTCAAATGGTAGTTTTCCTAACGGTTGTGATCTAGCAAAAAGTGCAAACTGAGAAAAATGAGTTCAAAGACTTCAGAATATGCTATTAAAATTCATGACCTAAATTAATAGATCACAATGGCCTGGTGCATATTTTGGGCCATCTCTTTCAGCATTACACTACTGCGTGGCAATTACTTCGAGTTGCCTCTTTTTTTTTTTTTTCAGATGTATAGCTGTCCAGAGCTCTTATCTGCGCTCGTAAAATGCTTTTCTTGGTTGCTTACTGGGTGTGCCTCTTCATCTAGGCTTCATATTCTATCTCCAGCTTGTCGAGCAGTTTGGTTAGCCAGTCTTCCAGGGATGCGAAAAGAGCGTCTGAAGGTTACGTGCTATTTTTTAGTCAATCCAAGCTTCTATTTCGGTTTACTAGCCAACGCACTGTCTCTACAGAGCAAATTTTGCCTTTTCTTCCCATTTTTTTTTATTTTTTTTTTTAATGTCAGCTGCACTCTCCATAGCAGGTTCTTTTTGGTTACAGAGTGCAAAAAACAATAATCCTAATTTGGGGATGCATTTCGCGTTTAGTTTCTTGTTCGCCATCAGTTGCGTCTTGAAATCAGTGTTCATAGGCACTTGTAGTGGTGAATGCATCCGATCTCGCAAAAAAATTAACTTTTATTTTTGTACTGAGCAGATGACAACCAAACTTCGTGAGAAGTTTCTTTAGACAGGCACAATCCAAAACGTCAGAAATTTAAAAACACCTTTTTTTATGACAAGATGCTTACTAAGGCTAGAAAACGTGCAAAAATGATTGGTGTGCTATCCTTTGTCTCCAAAATGCAAGATCTTTTAAGCTGGTTTCACTAAAACTAAAGGTAGTAGGTGATAAAAAATAATTACACAATGAGAGGGGGCACCCTGATGGCCCTGTTTACGTCAATAGAGAAGGAGCAGCTAAAAATGCGTGGTGAGGTGTCACCCTAATCATATTTAAAAGGCTGCGAGGAGCAATCTTTAGAAATTTGTAAGTTATAGGGTGCAGAGCTTTTAAATTGACTTTAATACACACACAAAGACCGTTTCTATGGATCTGTCGCGTTAGAATATGAATATTTTCAGGCTCCCTTTAACAGGCATAACACATAGTTCACTTAGAACTGAAACTTCTGTATACTGAGCCTAGCATTTCAGCCTTGATAGAAACACAGCCTAATTTGGACACTAATTCTTCTCACTAAAAAGTGATTCTTCAGTTCTTTCCAGATATGCTGACATTTGTTTGGTAGCAAAAGACATATTTATCACTGAGAAAATTGGATTCAAACTTGTAAAGGCCTTACCGAAATGACTGGTTGCCACCATTTCAAAGCAAATGACTTAATAGTGTGACCCCCAAAAAACATTGCTTACACACGCATTATGCTTGAAAAATTGGCTGCTGGTGGCGACACCGGCATTTCATTTTCTGGTCTCTTCTAGTTTATTACAGCTCCGGTTTTCAGTAAGAGTAGTCGCTCTGCGATTTAACACGCAGTAATCCATCGATACAGGCCGACTGCTATTTGCCTTTAGTGCCCATTTCATGTTTCAAAGCTACACACTGACTACAAGAGAGGCCGTAGTGGAGGGCTCTAGATTAATTTTGATCGGTTGAGTTCTTTATTGCGCACTGATATTGCACAGCAGATAGGTGTTTTCTCATTTTAGCCCCCATCGAAATACAGTTCTTACCCCATGCCCCTGTAACTGATAGCTACACACCACAGCCACCAAGCCACCAGTGCATATCAACCTGATTCAAGGCAGCAGTCAGAATAGAAGTTCAACACAGAAAGAAACTTAGTGTAACAGGACACTGCCTCAACTGAGCTGATTATCATGCATCAATTCTGGAATACTTATGAAACAGCTGTTGCCCCAGAAAATTTACAACCAAAGATTTGTGAACTTCAGCATTAGATAAAGGCTTTCCTCAATACCAAACAAGGGCACATATATCTGAAGGCCTTATGTATATTAACATTTAATATGGAGAAGAATGCCACTGGGTACAGGCTGCCACAGTCATACATACGTCACACAGCTACAAGATTTTCTTCACAGCCCTGTTTCCAGTTGCATTCCTTCCTAGCATTAGCATTGCCGTGATCGTTACGCTATCAGTGTATCCGAGTGCAGAGAATTTTTTCAGTTTCTTTATAAGTACAACTAATCTTTATGAAAACCCTAGAAGAGAGCAGTACGCACGGCCGAGGAAGAGAGGCATCAAGCGGACTGCCAGCTCGGGAGTGGACTCGGGAGGAAGCTGCTGATGAGAGGTTGCGCTTGGTGGCCATCTGGCGCAGGGCATTTGTGGCACGCTCAATGGAACTGTGCTGCTCCAGCTGCGAACTGCACGCGAGGTACACACTGTAGTGCACAGGCAAGGCACCTGTGCAGCAACCACCCTTACCTTGGTACCTCCTCCCTGGACAGAAACAAGAGAGAAGTAAAAAAAAAAAAAAAAGGTGTAAAGAGAAAGGATGGCTTCATGTCAGAATATTCCTGGCTTACACTGCAACAGTGAACCAAAAGTACCTTGTTCAGGTGAAGTAGTACTGGGAGCGAAAATTGCTCGTTATATCTGATATTTGTTTTAAAAGTATGCACACACACAAAAAAAGCGCTCTAATATGGACAACAGAAAGGGACGAAAACACAGCATTTTCAAATTAAAAGCTTGATATAAACATGAAATCTCGTCTTTCGTTTATGTTGCGAGGGAAAAATTGAACACATAAGTAGGAATATTGTCTCCACACACAAACAGATTTATTTAAAGAACAGCACAATCTTGGCCATGTCGGTGGCCTCTGCACTGCTTAGAGCTCACATTACTTGCATCCTGTCATTACTTGCATCATCTGCAGGAATCAGATGTCTGAAAATTTGGCGCTTCGACCCCGCAACCAAGTTGTCATCAGCAGTGACAAAGTCTACGCAACACTGGGAAGAACCAGTTGACGTGCTGACAATGCTCACGCACTTGCAATCATTCTTCGTGGCTCCTTTGCAGTGGATGTCTTCAATGAACACTTCAATCTCCTGCCTCGTGTGAAGGGTGTTGACCCACTATATACAACAACAAAGTCCGAGACAGCATCCACTTTCCGCGCCCACTCTCGACCATCCTAAATGTCTCGATTTTCGCCACAAGAGAAACTGCTTTGCGCTTTGGCATTGACATTTTGCATGACAGAGAAAATGAACTCGCGGAGCGCAGCGTGCACACATGGCACGGCAATGGCGATGGTTCAATCACATGCTGGTTTCATGCCTGTCAGCAGTTGATGTTAGTTCTGTTGCTGCGACTAGATAGTGCAGCACGCGAATGTGCAGGCAGTTTAAAACACTTTTGCGGTGGATGATTCAACGATTGAAATATTGTGCTTTCTGAAGATCTTCCTGGCTCCTTTACACATATTTAGCCATGGAAATGCAAAGGACTGCTTTGTTATAACAGATCGAGTGTCAAATTTTCAATTTCTTTGCTGAGTTATATAGATAGAGCTCCCATAGAAATAAAGCATAGATTAACCAAGCCTTGATTTTACTTCATTTTTCCAATAACGGGCTATCTGTGTTCGTTATAATGAATGTCAACTAAACTATGTGTCATTTTTTCATGCCAGGGCAGGCAAGTGCCTAGCATTACTCACTCGTGCTGGCAGCACATGAAGCAGGTAAGCGTGCTCAGGAGCATGGCTGTGATGAAACCTGGCAGCAACAGAGAGAGCAAAAAGTCTGCCAGGAGGTCCCTTCGGGGCAAGTGGCCCATGTCAGGCGGGTCATAGCTGTCCTCTTCCAGCGGGATGGGCGAGAAGGCAGCGTCTTGGTGCTGCATCATTCCTTCACCGTCCACCTGCTCAGGGAGCTGCACCAAGGACAAAATGGCAAACACAAGCAAGGCATCAATGAAACGGCTAAAGGTTGCCTGTTTGAAGCATGCTGGCTGATGAAGCTGCCCCAAATTAATATATACAGCTAAAAGCCAAACTCCACTGCACACAGAACAAAAGCCCACATAAGATATTTTCTCAAACTGGCATTTCGCGAAAATACAATCACAGCATCAAAAGGCACTATAATATAGGAAGAAAATTTTTCTTACAGAGAGCTTCAGATGCCCTTGAGGTGCAGCAATTGATGCATACAAAATCTAGAATTTTCTGTGGAGGCAAAAAGCTAGGCACGTTAAAGAACCCCAGGGGGTCGAAATTTTCTGAAGCCCTCCACTATGGCATCTCTCATAGCCCGAGTTGCTTTGGGACGTTAAACCCCACAAAACCAAAACTAAACCAACTCTAGAATGTACAGTAACATGCCCAGCAAAGAGCATGCTACTGTCCTACATAGCACACTTTGTTCACAAGAAAAAACTAAGCAAATCCTTATTTCCCGTCACCTACAGCACATGCCTGACAAATTATGATGTGCTATGCAACATCATGATATCATAAACGGATAAGCCAGGCACAAGAGAGTACTGGCTGCTCATGAACAAGATGAAGAGACATATACTCGCGGACAACTTTTCCTGGCTATGTAGCCAAGGCTACGGGGGAGGAGCCTACTCACGGTGTTACTACACCATGTAGTTCTGGCATATTGGGCCTCAATTACAGTTTCGGTTTCATTTCCGCCTATACTTTAAATAACAAATTTCGAGCCACCAGCGAAGCAGAACTGTGCTTATTTACAATACTGAAGGCCCAAGTGAACGTAATTTCGAGGTTAATAAATGTCCCATGCTTGCACATTGCCGAAACAAGCACATTGCAAAAGCGTGCAGAAACCGGCGGGTAAGCTCAGCAGAAAGCCGGCGTACGCTTTTTCATGAATCCCGACAGATGGCGCAGCCACCCTGTTTGCACTACGTAGTGTACTCATCTTAAAATGCACTGCATTAACACTGTACTGGCCTACATGGTAGTAAAACATTGATATAATAATAACAGGAACATTTCTGTATTGGGGTAATAATCTCGAGCTCAATCCGCAAAATTTACGAAGGCACTATAGTCTGCTGCGCCCTTAGCTGATGCGTTTCGGCTCTGTAGCTTTGGCTGCATAGCCGCAAAAAGTTGTCCGGGAGTCAGGAAAGGGAAAAAAAGCAACTGTAGAGCTACGATGACCAGGTTAGTGCATTAGTCACCCAGATATGTTATAGCTTTGATTTAACCATTTAGCAGCACACCAATTCTCATAAACACTCACTTCTTCAATGTAATGCAAGACGAGAGTTTTGTGATCACTAAAGTGAATGGAGATCACATCACGCGCTTCTTCAATTTTAACTGTCGTCCCCTTCTTGTCATCATCATGAAGTATGTCACCAGTACATAGTATAGACACCTGCTGGGCTGTTCCTGTGGTAATCAACCTCAGTTTCTACACTTCTCCACCTGCATCCGAGCCTCCTTCTCCTTCACCCATGGTAGTCACCCTCTGGGTTCTTCCTGTGGTAGCCTCCTTCCTCTCCCCTACAACTGGCAAGGGGATTTTCCTCTCTCCACTTTGCCAACCACTACGGAAGGTGGCTTATGTTTAACTGCAATTTGAACTCAGGCCAAATGATTGAATTTAAGTTAATTATGCAATTAAGCTGTTACGGTTCATGCTGTAAATTCCAGGGTAGAATGCTGGGCTATTATATATGGCTACACAAATCCTATAGCTTTCTTTCATGTAAAATGCATCGGCGGCAAAGTAGCTTGATCAGAGCAGAGCGAAGATCAATCCTGGCTCAGCCAGACGTACAAGATATAGAACAAAAAAAGAAAATTTCGTCTCCAATAGCCTTATACAAACTAGGTACTCTGGAGGGTTTCTGCCATGACAACATTCTTGAAGAGAAAACAGTTGTTCTTTTAAAATGACAGCAAATTTTGAAAAAGTCAGTAGATCCACCTGCTAGGCCTGCTGATATGAGAGCCGCATGACATAGATGCTTCGAGCGTATTTCGAATTTGCCAACCAGAAGGCAGGGAAAAATAAGGTCATCAAGCAAGCCACATCACTATTATTTACACCTACCTGTTATGAACTTCCAAAACAAAAACCTGGACAAAGCCAGTGACCGATTCCTGAAGACTAACAGATGGCAGCATCTCCAGTGAGCTGTTCAAAGCTATACAACTACTCTGAACAGCTTGGAACAGTACATGTAAATGCCACAACTGGCATCTCAAACCACTAACCTATAAATTACATGGCCTTCAGGGTGATTTTCGCTAGCTGTAGGAGCACAGAGCTCTGAAGCCTTGCAAGCTGGTTTGCCTGGCCTTTCCATGCACCTCATAGGGCCTTTGTGCATGTCCATGTGAGTTTGCCAACCCTCTGGGCTCTGGAATTGTCTGTTTATGCTTCACTGTGAATGCACACATATAGGTGCACAGACTGCCGGGCCCTTTTGGCATCTATTTGCCTCAGCGGTGAGCTTACGCCGGAGGACAGGTGCATGCAAAGTGATTACTGCAGTCGACAAGGCACTGCACTGTTTTATGGTAATATTTTATGTCTTGAATAAGAAAGCAAAGCTGCTCAGGTGACACTGCAATTGCTGTGCTGCACATTTAAAATCTATTGTCGACAACCACTTTAGTTATGACGAAGGTGTGGCCATGTTTGGAATACCCAGAGACTTGGACTGACTGCGTCCCTTGTTTCGGTGTTCGATGTTCGGCCGCAAGGCCTCGTCGAGCATATGTATGCTGCTGTGGCTTCGGCAAAACGTGAATGACTGTGCCTCCAGAAATTTCTGGAGACTGGTGTCATGGAAGTGCTGCAAAATTGCAAGCGGTTTGCCTGGCCTTTCGGTGCACCTCATAGGGCCTTTGTGCATGTCTACGTGAGTTCTCCAACCCTCAGCAATCAGCATCAAAAACTTCAATGCTGGTTCGCTATGCAAGAAGTCAGCAGGTGAGGACGGCAATGCCAAAGCTGCACCCATGGCCCTACTTATTGCAGGAGATGATGGAGAAGTGGACTGTCACTGTTTTGTGAGTGTACTTGATTTATGGTGGTTATTTGTGATATTATTTCTACGTCATGACCCAAGAATCCTAAAACTAAAGTGACGTCAAGAAAAAAGTGCTTTATAGGATAGTTACAGTGCACTGGGACATATCTCTTGCACTACTATTAGCATTCCTAAGGTCCTGCACATCGTTATCCTTCTCTCTCTCTCTTAAGTGCGTACGCACACACAAAAAAAGGAGAGGTAAAATTTTGATCCCTCTACTTTTTTAAAGTATTTCCTGGTGCCTCAAGGATTAACAGAATAAGTACAGATGACTCACTGTGATCAGCCGAAATCCACACCAGTCAGGCAGAAAGCTCCTACTCCGAAAGCGGTACTCTGCAGAGGTTCGCTTGTAGTCCCGGGGACAGGAGACTCTGTTTCGCAGTTGATTGGCCTCAACTTCTAGAGTACGCAACTCCTGAGAGAAGTTGGTTGTCCCTCCAATACGCACCACGATGCTGAAAACATGGTGCTTTATCATGAAATATACACAGCACTCTTTTCATGACAGTTGGCTCCAAAGAGAGGATATGAGAAAAGTTTAATATAATTTCTAATGTGAAGACAAACAAATATGGCAACCCAGACAACTGGCAAGCACCAGAATACAAAGGCCGGTATTAAAAATACACAGCCACAGCCTCCTGCAAGAACAACCTCCCATAAAAGTGAGTTTCAAGGAATAACAACATGTAAAAATTTGACCCTTGAAAGCACTGTCCATGTTATAACAATTTCATTTATGAATGTGGAAAGAAAGCTGAGCAACTCATACCACATGTACCACATTCAACCTATGCGTCAATCAGCAGATGTTAAACTTGCTAGCCAGATCTCCCAAAGAAAAATAAGGGGTTTCGTAAAAGCTTGACAGAGACTGGCAACAATGCACACAATATTAGTTACAAGTAAAAACAAGCACTTCAAGAGGTGTTTTTAAAACTTTTTTTCAATGCGAAGCATAAGCATTTATCATCACTGTTCCCATATTAACCTCAAACCCTTTCCTTCTCCACATTTGCATGACTCAGATGAGATTACTGATGTGCGCCGTGCTGCAGTGTCTGTTAGCTATGGCAACAGAAGATGAGGCTCCAAACAAACAGAAGCCGTGATGGAGCCCCCAAATCCTCTTAATTGCTTTTCCCTGCATTTCTTCCAGTGTCTCTTTCATCACACTATTTTGTTAGATAAAACTCTATTCCATCAAAGCATACAGACATCACTTCACTGACTCTTTTCCTTATGCAAATGTTGGGTAGTTTGTAGGTCTCCTCAATCTGGCTGCACTTTCTGCCCCAGTTCAGGCAGTGCGGCCCACTTGCATTCAATTTGCCAATGCAGCACCTGCACTGCAGCACTCGATTTGATGCCATGTTGCGAGTTGCATGACGCACCCCACATTAGACAAGCAGCAGGTGACTCCGCGGTCATGCTTGTTTTAGTAAACGGAGTTTCCCATGTTTGCCACATTTCCTGCGCTCTAGGACCATGATAGTCATGTATATAGCACAACAGTGTTATGATATAAAAGGCAGTAGGTGAGCGCTGTTTTTTTTTTTAATATGAGGGTGATTATAATGTTTGAAATGCCACGCTACAACCTGTCTTTTGCCTAGGTGGTCTTCGCATCAAACGTCAGCACGTGGCAGCATGAGTGGCACTTCTGCTTACAGTAGCGTCTGGTTTTGAGGCCACCAGTCAGCCTGCACCTTTGCTTGTTAGTCTGCTGCCCGCACAGTCTGTGACAATCACTGTGTGGTCACAGCTAGCCAACATTGAGCGCGCGAGTTATGGAGTTCAATTAGGTTGAAGCCCACAGTTCAGGCAACTCTTTCAGCTGCAAATGGCGGACATCTGGCGATGCATTTTGGTTAGAACGCCGACAACCTGAACAATGCACACAAACTAAGATTCTATGCGGCAGCCTTAATATAACCTTGAAGTCTAAGTCCACACACAGTGACAGTCGGTCTGCACCACTTTGCGCAAGATGCAAAAAGGGTGGAGTCAAATTCTTAATTCATCGATCACTTTTGGAGTCTGGAAGTTTTGTAAGGTCACTGCCAATTGAGATACGTCACTTTGAACAAATACCATTCGACAGAACTACCACAGTCTCGAAAACATGACAAACATACAGGTTTGCAGCAGACGAACATGTCTGCACTTCTGCACTCATTGGACAGCTGCACTGACAGCAATAGTGCCCGGCTGCACTCGCGCTGTAAGAACTGGCTCAGCACCGGCACAACACTTTTGTGAACTAATGCAGAGACCATATGTTCACAAGTGCATTGCCATGAAAAAAAAAAAATTCAAACAGAATTGAATAATTATGGGAAGCACTGCACATGGCACAGTGGATTATGCATGAACACAGACTTTGCCTAGACTACACAAAGGCACTGTACTGGCCAGCAGGCCAAATATTCTAGGAAAAGAGGGAAAACATGAAAGACAAGAAACACTGCAGCCTGAGGAACATATTTTATGGCCCCTTAAAGAGCATGTCTAATATGTTCAAGGACAGTAAAAAAAAAAAAAATGTTTTTATATTTCAGACTGCAGTCTAGAAACGTAACACTTTTGCAGTTGCAGCAGGATCTGCAAAGCTCAGTATTAAAAATTACTAATGAAAATTTAAATAGCAGCCAACTTTTTATCAATCTTGGGGGCCATTTTAACAAAAGGGGGCCATGCAGTCCTTCTATAAGCACACACAGAATCTGGCTGGGTCTAACCACTCAAAACCACAAAAAAACTGCACTGTAAATGCCCGGAAAAACTGTACGAACATAAGCCATAAGTTTCGCAGCTGAAGATGGAGTGTGCATACCCCTCTTTGTCCTTCGGATTCACTGGTACCCTGCCTCCAATGTCCACAACGGAGGCCACTTTGGTGACATAGATTTCTGGACTTTCTTTCCACAGGTGATCGCGAAAAATATCTTCCAAGTCAGATAGCCAGTCCCCTTCAAAAAAGTCCTCAATATTAAGATTTAAGAACTTCATCTCTACCTCATAAAGTGCTTCTCCTGAAAAAAGAACAACAAAATAAATAGAAAAGCGAATAAATTAATTATATCCGATTTTAAGACTATGCAAAATGACAGAAACAGCAATGCAAAACTCACTTAGTCGCTTCTCAACCTGCAGACTAATAACCCGGAGAGATGTTTTGTAGTTGTATTTGTTGATGGCAAACACCTTAAAATGAGCACAAAGAAACCACGTTCAGACACTGCTCAGAACAGTAAACGCCCTGAAGTGCAGACACAAACAACACTGGTACTCACCTCAATATTGAGTTCTCCGTCGTCCTGGTATGAACCATACAAAAGCGCTCTATTTGAATGGCCTGTTTGTCGTAAAAACATCCATTTTGGTAGGTCTGGCTTTCCTAACAGGGCTGCTCTAAATTCTGTATAGCCATAGCTATCTGTGAAAGGCAAAAACAAAAAGAAGTCAGCCAGGCAGTGTCCTCATGTAGGACCCCATTACTGGTAGCGTTCAGCATTCGAAGAATGCAAGAGTACCTATTGATGCGTCAAACATCCCTTTGTCGATATAAAAGTGGAAAACTTCAGTAGTCTGTAGGACCTGGTTTCTGAAATCCTGCAGTTTAGCACCTGTATGTACAACACGCCATCGATAACGATTAACGAACTTCAACTTTTGAAACGTTGAGAATAACTAGCAACTTCGGGCGCACAGTACTCACCAACGACGCTACAGCTGAGCAAAAATATGGCAGGGACAAGTGCCTGCAACAGCGACATGGTCATGTGCCGTGTGGCTCGATCCTCCGGATGTGTACAACACTATCGCGGACTGATGCGCGGAGGTCCAAGAGCAGCTCCACTGTATCCAACTCCTTGCCAATGTTTGATCGATTGCCTCTTTCACGACTGCCCGAAGCAAAGCTTCTGGATACGGAAGCTTGAGCTCGCCAAATTAATGGCACTGACGTTCACATACTTCCCTCCCTATCCAACGGCACAGCGAAATGTACGCATCTCTATGCAATATAGACCTTCAGAAACCAATCGCGCCAATCTGGGCCAACTCACTCTCTCCTCACTCGGTACCTGGAGGAAAGAGTAATTTCCTTCCTCCATGTACTAGAGCACTAGATGGGTTGCTAGGAGTGGTGTCGTTCCCTAGCCCCCTAGCGACCATAGACCAAATAGAGCTGATAGAGCGACTAAATTAAAACAAAAACGAAGCTAGACCGGTTAGATAAGATACACCGGTCTTGGCTAGGCCGTAGATGAAAGTTACGAATTCTAGAGTTCTTGAGTAGCAACTCTGCAAGTTCGGAAGGCACTTCTGAATCTGAAAATTTTGGGATTTTGGTAACATGCAGTTCGGGCAGTTCGGCTAGTTCGGCCGTCCCGTCGCCGCCGCCGTCGCAGTCACCGACGGCCGACGCAGATAAACAGATGGCTGTCGACGCTTGACTTGCACGAAACTTGTGTTGCAAAATTTGTTTAGTAGGTTGCGTCCTAATGCTCAGAAAACCATCTTTGCTCCGACCATACAGGACAAGATCTTAGGAAGTTCCCCAGGGTGGTATTTCAAGGGAAGCTAGTTGAAGTGGAAAGGGTAGCAGTGTGGTGTGGTTTCAGAATAGTTTGGTTCTACGGAAGGCAGTCAGTATGATGTGAAATAAATAAATAAAACAACTAGGTGCTCGATTCCGCGTTAAACATCGAACAAACTTCTGACCCATGCGCCATAAATCGCGCTGTTATCAGAGAACGTCATGACGATATAACGCGGGTGATATAAGCCTTGCATCACACTTTGCAGAGCACGTATCGCACCAACAAACTGCAGGCAGAGTAGCAGTAGCAGCGCGGAGCCAGTCATTTCGGTTCACGTTTTTTTTTTTTTTTTTTTTTTTTTGTTTCCGTGGCGCGCATTTTTCTTTATTTTATGTTTTGAAACCAAACACCTGTGGATACGCATACCACGTCGACCGTTTTGTATTGGCTGGTAACAATGAAGGTGTATGGAGGCGTCGAAGGGTAGGTTGATCAGCAGCTTGTTTAATAATTTCGCTGTACTTGGCTCTACGAAATCTTGGAAACCGTTCCGGTACTTTCCGAAAGTTTTTTTTATTGAGGCATTGCGTCCCTGGTAATCTCCGACTCTCCGGAATGAGAGCGCTGAATTTTGCATGGCGAGGGCACAACTGCGTTTCACGGTTTTTTCTCGCAACGCCTGAAGTATGTGCAAACCCGAGTGGCGCTTCCTGTACTCTGCGATTACCATTTCTAGTCGTCACTTTATCTCGAAGATAAAGCCGACAGAAGGTCAAGAAGGCACGCATGCTTGCGCCCACTTGGCTCCGAGCGCTACAGTTGGCGGGAAATTCGTGACGAGCGTCTTCAGGCGTGCTACAAATTTTCCAAATACGCGCATGCTTCGACCTTCGACCATTTGACTGCTGAGAGTCCACCGATTTGTTTTTCACTTTTTATTGCCTTTTTTTTTTCGATGGCAAAGGGTACGGATAAATGCGAGGCCTCTGGCGTCTCTGTCGCCGAATCATAGCTGTATTTACGGCAACGTGTTCAGTGCCGGATTAAGAAAAATAGGGGGGATCTGGACTAAAGCGCATCCCTCTCCCATCCATTTGGCGATCCTTCCTCACTTCCATAGTGTATTTCTGCGATGTATAATTTTAACTACACGAAACTAAAAAGAACAAGGTGTGATCATTGTGATTAGTGCAAGGTTGATGCGTTAGTTTTATAGTGCACATAACACAAGTGTAGACATTAACGTTCACAAGGAGGTAGCAATTAAGGGACTAGTCTGGGACTCGCCCTGACACAGCCTATTTTCCTCTCCTAAAGTGGGGGAAAAGAAGGGATTGGACTATTAGAGACGTAGGGCTAATTAATGGTGGCCCCCAAACTCTCATCTATTGTTCCAGTTACATTTTTTTTATGTCTACCGCCACAGGAAAGAAGGATTTAGAAAAAACCATTAAAAACCCTTCTCTAATTCTAAGCAAGTGCATGCAGATCACCTCACAAGAATGGGCCCTCCCAGAGTGGTGGGGAATTCCTTTTTTTTTTTTTTTGCAGTGTGACAAGGTCTTCTAACAGCTAAACAAAATGAGTTATTTGGGCCTCCGTCCTCTCGTTCTGGTTTTTTCTCTTCATACCTGTTGCTCAAAGTTCCATTATTTGTGGTTCAGTACATGAAGCAGGTTGGAATAAATGGCCCCTTCCTCCTACTAATCCTCGGAGACGAGGCTCTGGGCTGCAACCTCCTTACCCCCAACTTTAATCCAGCGCTGAACATATTTGTACGTAACCCACGACATGCAGTCATTAAAAAAAAAGCCTGGTTCCAAAGGCATTTATGATGCGTAGGCTAGTATGATTGCGACTGATAAGTGCATGTTTCTTGGTGGCATTTTCAGGGGGGCCACTTTATCCAAGGCTGTGCTTTTGGATGAATCAGGACAAGTGCTCGGGTGGTCTGAAGGCCGGCCAGTAAACCACTGGGTACGTTTTATAGCCTTTGCTGGCCAGAACAGAATGCCTAATGGTGTCACATATTTTCTATTTGATTTTTTTGCAGTAAGACATTTCTATTTATTTTTAATCTCACCTCAAAAGGGTGTCACTTAACTGGGTGTCAAGTAACTGGAACTCACTGGGAGCTTGTCTGCTGAAACGCTTGGCTTTCTTACAGGAAATCTTAACTGTTGAGTGGCAATACATTCGAACAAGGACGATCGCCCTTAGTTATAAAGTCAGACTGCGAACTTTTGTTTGAAGAGAAATAATTCTGGCTTGTAGCTCTTCACCTCTAGGCAGGCCACCAAAATCTTAACTCTTGAGCTGTGATATAGTTGAACAAGGGCAATTGCCCTCAGTTAAAGTCAGGCTGCAAACCTTTGTTTGAAGAGAAATAATTCTAGCCTGAAACTCTTCACCTTTAGGCAGGCTACCACTGGAGAAAACTGCTTGTCTTCATAAATATGTCAGCAATTTCAACCTTAATCTCTGACTGGTGCCGGATATGTTGCACTGTGTACATCTTATTTGTAATTCTTTACATTAACAGGAGGCAACTGTCGTAATGAGCTGTTCAATGCTGAGTAATGATATAATCCTGTTTCACATATGTGTGACAATCATGTGCGACTTGTGAGGCTTGAGCAGTCAAGTGTGCCTTGCAAAGAATTTTCTAAGATTGCTGCTGTTTTGTCACATCATTTTTAAAGTATGATTTGCCTTTTGCTGAATTTCATAACTGTTTGCATACTTAATCTACTGTGAAATATAATTAGAGCCCATCATTGACAGGTAATGCTGATTTTCCTAGCTTCTGCAGCTTTACAGAGTTAACAGAAAAATTTGCTTAAACCCAATTTCTACTTAAAAAATACTTTTCTGTAATAAATTTCTTTATGTGGACTGCTGAACTGAGGAACTGTGCGTAAATTTCTATGCAGTTACTTACAAATTCAGTTCTTGTTGCATGGACAATGTCGGCATTTTTAGCCAAGTGTCACTGGCACAGCTATCACAGTAAAACACAATATGTACCCATATTTCGAACAAGTTACACCTTATATTACCTCCCGAATTGCAAATATAAAATGTGAAAACAAAGGTGCAACTCATTCTCTACTCTCTTCCCCATCTACTCTTTCTTCCTTACCATAGAGGTGCGCGATATGGGCCCTTGGTGTGCATATACTACCTCACCACATCTACTGCATTCCCCTGGATGACATAAAACACTCGTATTCAAAATGCTCTAAATATAATGGAGCATTCTTGCTGTAAATAGCTATGAGCCGCTATCACATTCATACATGCTATACAACTCCTGATTAGTAATGATGACCTTGGTGAATTGTGTACCACATTTACTATATGAATGATAAAGCATGCAGGTAGAGTTACTGGCACTCAGAGAATAGGTAAATATGGAATTATTTTCTTCGCTAGGTAGGGCATCACTGGTTGTAGACAGTGAAACCTTACGGCACATTTTCTTTGTGTGAGGTACTTATAGGTACTTATTTATATATTTTGTATTCTAAGCACCTTTTTCTTTTGGAATTGCAGGGGAAGGAATAGTACTGAAAAAATAAATTATTAGATAGTAATATTTGTATACAGTCTTAATTAAAAAAATATGTTGTCATGGGATAGGGAAAAACACTTGTATTCATAATAACAGGGGCTATGTAAACAACCCAGTACCAACCAAAAATGCCAGAATGTTAGTACTTGCATACAACTTTCATAGTGAGACAATATAAGAAAGGAAACTTGGTGTTGTTTGGGAAGAGAGCATGAAAAAAAAAAAAAAAAAAAAAACACAAATTATACAACATAAACACACAACTACTAACTGACAGACCCAAGCTGCAAACTGCATGAAACTGCAAAGAGAGCAGAATAAGATGGGAGGCTTTAGCATGGTGTCAGTGTCTGGAAAAACTGGCATCAAATCAAAGTGCCTTTTTTTTTTTCTTGCACACTTCTTTCTTTTACAATTGCTGCTTGTCTACACTCTTCTAGTTTGACTTACTGATTGTGTCTGTCTGTAAAATATAAAAGTGTGACACATTACAATAACTTTCATTGTGAACAAACATGTATAATCATGTTTTGTATGAAATAAATTATGTGGAATTCCTGTTATTTCTTTCACATAATGTTTTATGCCAGCATTCATGTTTGAGCGTGGCAATTTCCGAGTCATTTGCGTGCTGTGGTCAATGTAATGACTCTACAAAACTGAAGTTGCATACTTTGTGTGAACATGGCCATTAGTTAACATAGATCATCATGTTATGATGGAATGAATTTAATGTAATAATGTTAAAAAAACCTAATGCAGTGCTGAAATCCTTTGCCCCCCACTGATGTGGCTAAATGTTTAGGGCACTTGACTGCTGAGCCCAGGGGCTCGCGAGGTCAGTATCGGTCATGGCGGCCACATTTCATTGGAGAAGAAAAGTAAGGTGCCCATGTACTGTGCGAAGTTTGTTAAAGAACCACCCTCCACTACAGTGTCCCTTACAGCCTGGGCTGCTTTGGGATGGTAGACCCTGTAAACCCAACCCAACACAGTCCAATGCAACCCAGGAATGTACTACCTATTAAATGTGGCGTTTATTTATATTGGATATATTTCTGCAGTGTCCATGTGTTTGAAAATTCTCACTTCACCTTTCACTGTTTCGCTATTTTGCATTGACTTTATGTAATTTTTACTCTATATTATAGCTGATTGGAATGAATGAATGCCAAAGCCGTGTCTATGAACTTGTTTTGGCTGCCAAGAAAAATGCTGGTCTTAGTGAAGAAGTTTGTCTTGCATCACTTGTAAGTTTTTGTTTGTTTATTGTTACTATTTTTATTTGTTTGTTGTTACTAATGCTGGAAGGTCAAGTCTGTGTTGTAGTCTTAAGTTGTGGGATGTACTCTTTCATTAGCTAAAAAATGTTCTGCTGTTACAATCTAACTGTTGAAATTTATCTTTTTTCTAAATTTACTCTTGTTAACAACAACATGGGAAACAAAACCAAAAACAGATGCAACATCACCCCCATCTATTTTTAATTATATTGTACCAACTGGCTCAGCTATCCAACCTGTTAATTTTACTCAGTGTTACTCTTTCCATGTGTGCACAACCTAGTAGCAGAACAAGATGACAACATTAAAGTATGTTTTCATTCACTACTAAGTTAAAGCATTTATGATGTGTATTAGTGGATGATGTGCCATATATTTTTGCAAACAGTGATCTGTGGAACTTTCCAGAGTCTCTGTTTGAGTGGCTGTGAGCAGGAGACAAGTAATAATGCTCTAAAGGAACTCATCTTGAAGGAACATCCAAACATTGCTTCATCTGTTGTTGTAAAAAGCGATGTCATTGGGGCTCTCAAGACAGTTGCACCAAATGGTCAGTATTGTGTGAACACAACCCTGCTTCACTCTATGAAAAAAAAGTTAATATTGGAGTTTCAGCACAAGTCTACATTAAAAGCATCTGTGTTAATTTTCATTACACATGTTCAGCCCAGCTGTTAACATTTTAGAATGGCACTCAAGGAATACAATTAAAAATGCAAGTAGCTCTTTTATGGTTAATAAGTAATGCAAGGGTGCCTGTCCAAACTAGGTTATTTCTGCCTCATTAAAAAATACCGACAGAAGACCTGCAGAGAAAGTCGTGAGACACTTTTTAACAAAGCTGCAGCCCCCTTTCGCTTGGCAACGACAGATTTGAAGGTTTACAAAAGAACACAATAACAATCTAGACTTTGCCACAGAGCTATGAGCAAAACTACACAGGCACATAACAATGATGCATTGTACTGAGTTAAGTAGGTACAGATACATTAGCCAGAATAGCAGCTTGGGCATGTTGGTTTTCCATCCTGAGGTAATAGCGTAAAACATGGACGGGAGAAGCCTTGTGCTCTCTTCCACGTTTTGTGCTTTTACCTCAGGACAGATACATTGTAGAGGGTTTATGCTGGCGGTAAAATACAAAGGCCGCAAATGACTGTTTGATGAATGGACTAGGCCGAATTATTACAGTAGTATGTGTTTGCCAGTGAGCAAAGAATATAATCCAAATGTTCTCGGCCTAAATTAAAAGTAGGTGTGGGTACAGTTCAAACCTCTGCATTTCTAGTAGCATAACCTGTGCTTGTAACTAGTCAAGATTATATAAGTATTGTATATTTCTGTGATTTTTAGGTTTTAAATTTGACACTCAAGCGGTATCTTTACAGATTATGTATTTTTATTGCCCTACTCAAAACAAAGTTTGCACTTGGTGAGGGTATACCGAGTATGTGATGCAGGGACTACTTTATCTGTAAGGTGCATGTGCGCGGAAGACAAGTTACTATTGCTGTGCCCCATATGAACGACAACAATTTTAATCAAAGTCAAAACGCAAATACTAAATCAGTAGTTCTGTTGAGATTGGAAGGCCATATCTTAGGCAACGAACAGGTCTAGTTATTTGTGCCAAGTTTATTGCAATATGACAAATGGGCCTTCCAAGGTGGAGAAAACTACCCAGTTACTTAAACTGGTTGATGATACCAATATGTCTCAAGTTTAATGCAGTCATAATGCAGGAAGGAAGGCCTGTTATTGAAGCAGAAAATGGTGACTTTTTTGTGTCATTTATACGTGTATGGAATGGAGTTGGATCATTCCTGCAGTACTGCTATTTTGCCCCACACATGATTGAGGTGATCATGTCATTTCCCGGACAAAAATAATGCTGGCATCACTGGTGCATGTAACAAATTTAGCACAGGAGTTGATCACTGTAACAGTTTCATTTAAGGCATGGATTTAAGAGTAAAGGTCCTGATGTACTTGTAATCTTTGTGGAACACCACAATACATTTGGTAAGCATCTGAGCCTGTTCATGAATATCATAATGCTCTAGTTTCATAGAAGCATGTTGCAGTTTATTAAATCAAATGCCTGCTAGAAGTCTTAAAACTTCTGTAACAAAAGCTTTGTTTTCAAATTTTGTTAGAGTGTATTCTTTTTGTTCAGGGACTGCTAATTTGGTAGGTTTATTTTTAATAAAATCAAACTGACTAGGCAAAATAAGATTATGTTTATTAGTAATTGGACAATCATGAGCGCAGCTTTTTTCAAATATTTTAGAGAATATAGCAGGTATAGACACTGGTCTGCAATTCTCTAAATCATTGTGGTCTCCCTTCTTATAGAGGACCTTTATTTTAGCTACTTGCATATTTTTTTTTCTTCAGGAAATACACTGGCACTTGAGTATACATCTTGTATATTTGTGAGAACAGGTGCTGCGATTCCGTAAATATACTTCACAGGCCTTGTTTGAATGCTGTTAATATCACAGCAGCTGCTATTATCAAGGCTTTGAATGACAGACATAACTTGTTCAGCCGTGAATAGTTGCAAAAATATTTTTTTCATTGTGAATATTAATGAAACTGCTAGGATTATATGACAGGTTGATGAATGCAAGACTGGCAAAAAGTTATTAAAAGCATCAACAAGTTGTGTTCTGGATAAAACTTGACTACTGAGCTTTCAATTGCATGGATTACCATGCCTCAGTATTCCATTTAATCCTGCCCACAACAAATGATGCTTCCCATTTTTAACTGTAATGGGTTGTATGCCTAAAATGGCCTTGGCAAAAACATTGACGTCATTATAAACATGCTACTTTTCAGTAAGCTTGTTTTACAGGTTAGAAGCAGTGTGAGATATGACCAGCTGCATTGCAGTTAATGTGCTTCAAAAACTGCAAAGCCGAGTCATACCTTCTTTTGGTTCATTTCTTGCTCCTTCTGAAGCTTGTGCACGTCTCTTTGGGGTTATTCCCGAAAGAGCGGAGCAGTAAGAACAGTAAAAATGGCTTTGACCTAGTTCAATTTGTTTTTTTGTCTAAGAATGGTTGTCAGTTTGTCACGAGGTGTTATGTTCATGTACTTGAAAGCACAAATTTCTTGCTTTATAAGTGGGACTTTTGCAGGAGGTGTGGTCCTTATAGCTGGCACAGGGTCCAACTGTCTGCTTGTCAACCCAAATGACTCAATGTACCGGTGCGGAGGCTGGGGACATATACTTGGCGACGAAGGGTCTGGTAAGCTTTGGGGCTTTTAGTGTTATTGCTGGGACCAACAGCTTCTAGAAGCCCAAGAAAATGAAACTGAACAAGGGCTGTTTACTTGCATGATAAACGTTTCAGTTTGTGCAATTTTCATCAGCAAAAAATTTAGGAGACATATTTTTGTTTCGGCAGCCCCAGTCTGGACGTTTGTGGTCTATATCTGTTTCGGGGTGGCTATGGCCATTGACATTTAAGGTTAAAGAAGTGCTAATATGCAGTTTCATCTGTGTTCTGTATATGCGTAGGCGCATTGCACAACACACTGGTATGAAATGTTGCTTTGGGCAGGGTTCGGTTTTTAAAAACAACCTTTGCAGTTGTCTTAGAAATGCTGAACCTTGCAACATGGACACCTTAGCAACAACTAGTGTGTACTTAGCACACTCTGTGGCAATTACAAGTTCATTGGACATTTGCTGAGTAGTGCTAATGTCATGGATTTACGTGTTCCTGGCAGCTAGGCAACTGACATATGAAAGGGACCGACCACTGACCAACCTGTGTCATGAAATCATTATGGAAGTGAAAAGATTTTGCCTCACATTGTAAGGAGTGTGCACTCCAGTATCCAAGGGATGAGGATTTATAATTTTAATTTAGCATCGTAAATTGTATAAAACATACTGAAGTGTCATCTTGTAGGGAAACCTTGCGATTATCACTGTATCCGGCCACAGGACCACATCTCGATAAAACTTCACTGATCTGATTTAGGTGCAGTGTTCTTTCATCCAGGAGTGTTCATCATGTTTATTATTTTCTTTAATGTGCCTCTGATGAAAAGCAATGCTCTCTTCGCATTGCCAGTGATCTGCTTTTAGCTTTCGTCATTAGGTGGGGCCATAGTGTGTTGCATTTCTTGAACGAAGAGGTAATCAGGGGTTTGTTGGTGAAGCGTATGTCACTATGCTGTAACAGCTTTTAGTATGGAAACTGACATGGATGCTTTCTGTGCTAAAATGCGTAATTACTGTCTAGCACTTGAAATTTATTTTTTCTCAGTGCATTATTTTTGCCGACGTGCAGCCATCGTTGCGTTCGCTGATCATGGTTTTCAGCATTGAGGTACATTAAAATGGGCCGATGCACCGATAGAAGAATTCTTGGCAAAAGTCTTCTACAGAATTTCTAGCAAAACCATTGCGGAATTGCGCACCTTAGACAGCAAGGTTTCAGTTCAGTTCAGTCGTTCAGTCGTGTCCGACTCTTCGTGACCCTATGGACCATATCACGCCACGCTTTCCGGTCTCTCACTATCTTCCTAACATCACATAGTTTCATCTGCAGCGCCTCGAGGATGCCATCTAACCATCGGGTTCGCTGCAGCCTACCCCTTCTCCGGTGACCCTCAACCTTTCCCAACATCAAATCTTTCTCCAGCGACTCCTCTCTTCAAGGTTTCAGTGGTGCTAAAAAATATTGTGTGCTTAAAATTCAGTGTTCAATCCCTTCAAAGCTCACATTACCACCAGCTTTGCTTGCTAGTGTGCAAACTTGCATCATGGGAAACTTAGTGCTCTTGTCTGCAATTAAAATTGAAAGGACTTGTAATGTGATCACATGAATAACAGCGTGCAAAGTAAACAAAAAAACAAAAGTGCTCTGAGATCAATTTCCAAAGTTTATCCTTGTCATGCACGCCTTACCTGGCTGACTATTGAGCAGAAGTTATACTCGGTCAAAAGGGAGAAAAGGAGAAAGGGGAATGGTGAGGTGGTCTACCTTTGGATTAGGTATGACAATTGTGATTTGATGTGTTGTAGTACCTTATATATGCCTCTGCGGACTGGGATGCTGCGCATTGTTGCCAAGCGTCATCTGCTAGCAAAGCGCTGTTCATCACCCAGTATTGGCAGTTAATTCAATAAGCATGCTAAGCTGCTGTATGTTAGGACATTAAGAACCATGCATAACGGTCTTGAAGAATGTCAAGTTTCTGTCACTATGATGGTTGAGAGGGCAGTCTCACACCTGTCAACATGCATACTATCTGATGCCTTACCCTCTTCCTCAACCTAGCGCAACAGCTCGGTGATAAAATGGCAAGCCATGTTTTAGCAATCAGATTCCACGTGCATTTTTGTTTAACAGTTCCATCAATTACCATCTGTTATAATTCTTATTGGCAGTAATATGCCCTTCTGTAAGCACAGCTATAATCACTTTAACAGTGATTCGTGTTTTAATTGCTGTTAAGTCAAATGTTGAGGCTGACTGAAAAGCCAAGATGAACTTTTGTCAAAAATGATTTTTGACTTGACTGCACAGGAATTTTATATTATGTCACCAAAAAACAAAAACAGTAATCAATTCACAAAGACTACCATTCAAAAAAAAAAAACTGAAACACAGCTGAAATAAATGATAGAAATGTCTGTAAATTTAGAAAATAATATAAAAAATCTCCCCTCCCTCCCACCTGTGTGCTGAAATAAATAAATTGTATATCATGTTAACTACATCAAAATTCAGTAAAACTTTATTAAAACTTGCTGTTGGGCCAGTTGGTGCATCATGAGTGGAGGAATACAGCCAAAGAAACATGGACAGGGATAAGCACAGGCTAACGTTCGAGCAGCTTATTCATAGTCCTTTGAAATATAGGCGGAAAGAGGGCACTCAAAGGCACACAAGCCAAAAACGAATTCATAATCTAATGCAGTCGAAATTACAAAATTTCAAGTCGGCTCTTTGTCATATCCACATTGCATATTTGTAAATCAGGTCCTTTCTTTCGAGCAGCAATGATAGACGGTTATTCCTTTTTGTTTTGCTTCCTTGTTGTGCTTCATGCAGTGCTGCAAAAGGCTCATTATTTTTGGTAGGCAAGTTATTATGCAGGTTATTTGTGAGCTGTGGGTTTACAAAATGAAAAAACAAAAAAAAAACAGTGGCTGGTACATGTTGCAACTCTGAAACTGACACAGTGTTGATAATATAGTTGAAGAGTAAGCAGGAATTATTTGTGTCTTACTTATCTAAGTGATTTTTTGAAATGTTGTTGTTGTAGTGGTTACTTTATTATATATACAAAAGGAAGGAAAAGATGTTTGCCAGCCCCGGTATCTTTTATCTGATATCTGAAGCACCTGAACTGGGCCAGCAGAAATAAAGCAGCTAATTGAAATACCAAATACACGAAAACATTAATTGAATGTATGAAAAACGCTCAAAAATGTGTAAAGTAAGGAAAGCATTATCTTTTTAGTCATAGCTTGAATTGTAAAACTGGTTTATGGACTAAAATTAATATGTACAAACATTAATATGTTGATGTGATGTGCCTTAGCTTACACAGCTACATTAGGTAGTGTGCATAAACGTAAAGTCTTGTGCACTTCTAGCGTTTTGCATACTTTCTGTGCAGCATGTAAAAAAAAAAATTGATATGAGGCTATCTTATTTGAAAGTGTATCTTTTATTTATTGCTTTTTTCCACTCTGCTACAATTTTCCTATTATTCCTTCTGCCTGTCCAGTGCATGAAAAGCTTTATGAGATAATTTTAACTGTGTGCATTAGTATCGATTAAAGGATGCTTCTACTGCTCTTGCGTGACTACCAACAGTACTTTTCTCTTTTTATTTTAGTAAAATTTACTGGTTTTCCTTTAATTCTTTCCTGGCATTGTGTAGTACGTTAAGCTTATTTACATAGAGTGCATAGTTAGCTACCTCTCGTTGTATTGTTGGGCTGCTCTTTGTTGTGGTTCTGCGCCCTATGACAGTGTGATGTGGAGAAAGACCAGAATTCTTCTTAATTGTCTAGAAAGGCATCAAGTGTATAGGGAAATTTCTCAAGTTGGCATAGACTGTAAGGAAGACTCATCATTATCATCAACTGAATAACAAGTGTACAGCTAAATAGAGAAGCTTTTTTATTCAGTACTCTTTATCTAGCAAACCAGATAAGCTTGTTGTTTGCTGGTATCGTTTCTTGCTTGGTGATGCAAAGGCATTGTGGTGGCATGGCAAACAAAATATGGATCCTTGAAACTTCCTTTTTCTTTTTAAACAGAGGGTGCTTGTGGAGACCACACTTTCAGTTCATACATGCCTATCTTTCCATAACCAGCAGAATTTTTGTTTTCCTTTTTGCTTATCAAAACAGGTTTTACTGTTTCAATACAAGCCATCAAAATGGTGCTGCACGAGGATGAAGGTTTCCGGCCTCCCATGTACAGTGCACACAAAATACGTGAGCTTGTGAAGGAGCATTTCCAGGTGAGCACGCAATTCATGACGGCTACTGGACGTTATGTTTCTTTAGCTCAGAGGTAAGGAGAAACAGTGAGATATATATATAAAGTATTTTACTTTCATCATGTTTTGAATTCTTCAGAATATGTTCTACATGCTCTCCAGCAGTACTGAGGGACCAGTTTTTCCATACCTTTATCATTAAATGCTGCCAGTTGTTGTGCCAAAGGACATGTGTGTCTATTATTCCTATCTTTAGCAATAGAAGCCAATTACAGTTATTCATTGGCAAGTTTTTTTGGAAGAGCTGAAATCTGTTTTTCCACATGTCGATTCATTTTGGCCACACATGGTCCTCATTATGCATATTTTGTCGTGTTTGATTACCGCTTTTAACTTGTCAAATTACATTCAAGGCATTTTTCTGAAAGTGAGTAACAAAACTGGTGATAAACATGTACTGACTACATTCTTTACTGTTTTTTTTTTTATTATTATTATTATTATTGGTTGGTGGGGGGGGGGGTTAACTGGGACATGTATTCTGACCTCAAATTTAGGAACAAATCAGTTTATTCAGCAAAGTTTCTATCATTCACAGTTTTTTTGGTTAGATTTTACAGCAAAAGGCAACATATTAGTGCTTGTGTTTGTGAGACATGAAATACAGAATTTGTTAGTCATTATTTTCATGCACACCATGGAAATGACATGTTGCTCTAAGAAACTTACCAACTATGATATTATTTTTTCACTAATTTATTAGTTATTTTTTTATTTAATTACATCTCCTGTACAAAACTTTCATGCCCGTGCAAGACCCAGCTGCTTTTGTTTGTACCATCACAGTGACTTTTTTAAGTGCACAAAAGCCTTGAAGCAGGACATTACTGCTATGGAAAGTGCCCAATATAGTAATTCCAGTTAGACATCTGGTCAGTACCTGAGGTCTGTCCTCTTGCTTTTAAAATATGTCTTGAATTTCTGCTCAAATTAAGCCATGTTGTAAACAAGAAACAAACTGATTTTTAAAATGATCAGTTGAAAATATTCCTGTAGGATAGCTCACGAAATGTGCTAATTTTCAGAGTGTGGCTTCAACATTGTGGCCCAGAAAACTGTGTTCTCTAAGAGGCACAGCTACAGGTAGAAATTAAGAGAAAAGAAAACAGAGGGCCCTAATTATGGTCTTCATACTGTCCAATTTTATTTCTGCATTGTTTTAGTGGGCACATACCAAGTGCAGAAGGGTGATGGATTACTGATGCCTCTTAAAACTAAAGTAACTAATGTATTCTTTTAATGCTCACCTACAGGGCCAGAATGTGAAGGCTAACTGAAAAGCATGCGATGAGATCAAGTACAGCACAGCGTTTGATGTAAAAAAAAATCACTTGCGACCTCTATCTTAATTTACAATGCTGAGCAACAGAGAGAGAAAGAGCAGTGTAAATGACAATACTCCAGCTAAAATGAAAAGCAGTGACTGTATTTGCGGAGGACCTCGTATGCACAAAACAGGTGGTAGGTTTATTGGATTGGCAGTGTACCTTTATCTACCTTTATGTTAACTGATCAAATGTGTTTTTGTTGCTCTCCAGGTTCAGGACATGTTGGAGCTTTTACCCTTTTGTTATACCAACTTTAAGAAACAATTTATTGCAGGGTTGTGTGTCAAGCTGGCAAAATGTAAGCATTTGTTTTCTTTATGCTTCACTCGTCTCCTTGATAATGAGTAGAAACAGTGTGTAGCCAAGCATCCGAAGTGTACATGGTGGTCCTGTTTACTTCGCAACTGCTACCATCTGCTTTCATGCGGTATACAACAACCACACTAGCGAAATGGGACATATGGCTGATGGTGGTTTTAATGCATGACAACTGTTTGGTTACATCTTTTGCAATTGTTGGGGAAAAAAACATCTCAGTGCTTGGCGACATGATGTTAAGCCACGTTACTATCACATACATACTCACATAGTATGCCTATGATTGAGTGTCCCTTTTGAAATTTTTGTATAAGTTCATTTCTGTATTTTAATATTTGATGTAAGCATATGACATTTCTCATGTTCTTTCATTTTATTGGTACAGTTGTGCCCTCACATTTTAATTTTTTTTAATGTTTTTATATGTCATTGTGTCCAGAGGTACTAAGGCCACCTCTTGACTGACAGAGGCTCGAAAGGGGCTGTCTATCAGTCAATCCATCCGTGTCTTGGCTGGCTGCAGCTGCTTATTTTTTATGTGGCTCACTTAAGTGAACAGAATTGAACTGAATGTGGAACATTAGCCATGCTAGACGCTCTTGAATTTAGTGACACTCACTTTCCACCTGTGACTTCATACTGTGCGGTTGCACACTAAGTGACTGAATTAGCCTGTGCATTGATGTGGTATTTGCACCCATGCAGGTAGTATAATTCGCTGTTATAGATTGTGGTATTCCTGGATACTATATTCCTTAGTGCTAAAGCTGTGTTCATAGTTTATCAATATGAGCATGTAGCACTGTCTCCGGAAGTTTTCCCTTCATTTGCCTATATTACTTCACCTTTTCAACATCCAGTTTATATTTTTGCAAAACCCTAATCTTGCTAAGAGTATTTTGTCAAGGGAGTTAATTAACAGTGTTGGTGTGAAGTGAGGCTATGAAAGAGAATTTTGGTTGTGGTTAAGCAGTCTTGGTTGATTCTGTGTGCTCTCTTTTTTTCCTTGAGACTCACCGTTTCATAGCAAGCGCAAATCACATGTGGGTTTCTTTTGGTTTTCATCAGTGGCCAGAGAAGGAGATGAGATGAGTAAGCGCCTGTTTCAAGCTTGTGGAAAAGACCTGGCAGACCATGTTGTAGCTGTACTGCCACGTGCTGAAAGGGTAATTTTTTGGTTTAGTTTACTATTTTTCTTTGTAACATCATTGAAACAGTACTTGCTGTAGGGTTAGTTGGTTCATACTGACAAATGGAACGGCGCAACGGACACGAACACAGGTAAAAAAAGAGGGACAGAAAGAGTGCCTCTTTCCATCCCTCTTCTTTTCCTGTGTTCATGTCCATTGTGCTGTTCCATTTATCATTGAAACGCTTGGATGTTTTACTTCATGGCATTAATATTGAGCAGTACCACTGTCTGAAGCAAAGGAAAATTTACACGACAGTACTTCTTTGTGTATGGTGATATTCTTGACTGATCTAATTACTGTGCAAATCTTCAGGTATGTGTTCATGTTGTATTTTCTTAGAATGAAATTCGTCGGCTGTATTATTTCATTCTTTTTTACATCCTAGCAGGCGTCTCATGCCTCTATCTAAAAAATGCTTTCCTCTTTTACTGTGGTGCTACCTAATGTAGTTAACACTGCTTGTCCAAGAATTGTTTCAGTGTGCATTGCTCATTCTTAGTTCATGCACCATACTGCTCAAATCATTTCACTCTGTTTTTAAAATAAGGTACTGTTTTACTTGCACAAGTTTGGCAATTTCTCTCAAATGCAATTTCAGCACCTTTGCCAGCTGCTACTTGGTTCTCACATTATGTAAGCGTGGTTGTAAACAAAACAAAAGTGAGAAAGAGGAATTTCTAAGAGAAAGAGAGGGCAGGTGTAACACAGGATTCAGCCTAGGCCTAGCTATACAGAAATAAATGCAAAAGTTATGAGAAGTTGTCTTTGGAAATCACTTGTGAAGTGAGCCACACTCACACTACAATATGTTGGTGATGCAGAAATAATTACTTACAGCATGTTCCCAGCAGTCCCACTCTATATGCTTCATTTGAGGAGTGCAGCCAGTGCTCTCAACGTTGTCACTTTTTATCTGAGCTTTTTGAGCACTTGTCTAATGATTGTTTGCTTATCGCATGGGGCTTATCATGCCTTCTTGGATGATAAACTTGTTTGGAAGAGAGACTTGGTTCTTCTGTGTTGAGCCTGTTAGTTTTTAATCTATATCTTATGCTCTTACAGCTGCTGATTGTCATTAACAGAGGAAGGCAAAGACTTTCACTTTGAAAATGCTCATTTAGCTGCTTTAAGCTAGTGGAATGATGGTGAAGGAATTAGAAGGTAGAGAAGGAGCGACGAAGACAGCGGGGACAATGATTACAGTGCGGTGCACAGTCACAAATTATTGGGTAGGCTCATGAACATCCAGCGATCCCTTTAATGTGTCAAGAGCCAGTGATGCAGGGGGCAAGGGTTGTTATTTTAGACAGCAGTTTGTCATCTTGCTAACTTGCAGTGGTGTAAAGAGGTAGTCTAGTCTCCATCTTAAGAAGGATGGTAGTGAAGCATGTTATTAATGGTCACACTCTGAAAGTGATGCGCAGTGTTATTGGTTGTTCCACCGAGAAAATAATAACAGATCCTGAAGTCTAGTTTTGGCTTGAGCTGTTATATCTAGCATCTAGCATAACATCTAGCATAAACTCAGTGCAGATAAAATGATGAAGCTCATAAAAGATGTGAAAATCACTTGCAGTTTTAAGGAGTCTGAAGTGATATGATGAAAAACTATACCAGCAGTTATGGAGCATAAAGTGGAAAGAACCATTTTTCTTCTCCTCTTTTTACTTATTGTGACTTGATGCTGTTAAGCATCTATTTTCTTTTTATTGAACATGACAGTTTTCTTTTCACTTCAAGTTCACTCATCTGATGAGCCATTAAATTGAAATATCTAAAGCGTTGGAAGGCACAAGATATTTAAATATATTTGATATGTTCAGTACCTGGCTGGTATGCTTGAGTGACCTCCTGGCTTAATTGCTTGGTAGATTCCAGAGTTTAATCTGGCTTTTATTGTTTTTCCTTTACTTGCAAGCATTTCCATGTTTAATTTTCTCATTTATCATGTTTTGTCACAGTTTAAAGTAAGCACTGGATGTCTTGGTTTTTGTTTTTTGAAAGTATGTGGACTTTTTTTCACTCTTTATTGCAGAGCAGTTTCTTTTTTTTTTTTTTTTTTCAAGAAATATTATTTCTGACAAATTAATTACTGATCTGCTTAGGTGATTTAATCTGGCATTTCTGTGGTCAAAAGTCAGTTAAAATATGCCTCAGTGTTTTTGTCAGTGTAAACAATTTATTTGCCAGTGATTAATTCACCCTGCCTTGGTGGAGCAGTAGTTAGGGTGCTTGGCTACAGTGCCAAAGGATGCTGCATCGAATCCCGGCTGCGGCGGCCGTTTTCCAATGGAGGCAAAAAGCAAGGCGCCTGTGTGCTGTGCGATGTCAGTGCACGTTAAAGAATGCCAGGCGGTCGAAATGTTCGGAGCCCTGCTCTACGGCGTCTCTCATAGCCTGGGTCGCTTTGGGACATTAACCCCACAAATCAAACTAAACCAGTAATTAACGCATAAATGGTGGTACTTTTAGCTGTGATGGCAAAGGCAATTGTTGTTTGCAATAAAAAAAGTAATGCAAGTCAAATGAGGTACATAGCTGGTATAAAAAAACACAAGTGGAAGTTTATTTCTATGCACAGTATAAAAGAACAGTAGTTGATAAAAATAGACCATAGTTCACACTGTCCTGTATTAATAAGTAGTAAAACAAATGAGCTTTTTGATGTTTAGCTGTATTAAACAAGCCAGAGGCATCAAAATCCTTGACCTTGTAATTTTGTCTGTTAGTTAAATTTTCAATTATGTAACAAGAAAGGCTTTAACAGCGCACTACTTTTTGCCATGGAAGGATTCTGTAAGGCAGTTACTGCAGACTTTAGTTATCATTAAGTTGTTGCTCTTGATTGAGCGAGTTGGCAGGGCATCATGTAGTCTGCATGCTAATGGCATCAATGGAATGGTAGCTCAGTTGTTGCAGTAGCCAGAACGTGGTACCTTTTTGTGATACCTATACATGGTTGATAAACCTACTTAACTGACTAATTGCTCCAAGCAGGTGATTATAAGCGAGGTACTTATCTAGCATATAGCAAGGAGGCTTCAAGGTTTGCAGAGGCATATAAGCTACCAAAGCAATACTTATTGCAAAACTGTGCTGCTCATTCAGCAATACCACTGTTATATTACACCCCTAGCTTCCCTAATTCACTTTAAACTTTGATTGTAACTCGTACTTACCAGCCAGAATGCCGACCTTCCTTTTTTTTCAGTTAAAATTAAATTTAAAAATACTGAGTTCTGCATGCCTTTGTTTCCACATTTTTTTTTTTTCCGGTTTAAACTGAAAAGTCTAATTGCTAGTTATGAATGAGGAAAATAAGGCTAGCAGTGCAAAGGTTTGTGATTGTAATATTTCATCGTTTATTCAACATTATGATTGTTGAACTTAGCTTGAAAAGACTGTTACAAGGCAGTTTCTTTTTTTTTTTTTTGTGAATCAAGAATTAGTATATTGCTTTATTTTTAAACCTTATATTTCTTTTTATAAAAGTCTTGCATAGTTTTCTTTTATTCAACCATGAATGGCGACACTTTCCTTTTGTTACACAAAACCACATTACAGAGCCTTTTGGAAGCTGAAGGAGGCCTTCCCATTGTCTGTGTGGGTTCACTCTTCAAAAGCTGGGACCTTTTGCGACAAGGTAAGCTGCAGCTTAATGAAGAAGTAGCTCTCAGGTAGCAAAAATTTGTGTGCCTTACCTAATCAGTGCATTAAGTTTCAAAATTTTGCAGTATACGTAGTTCAGTTTTAGCCATGAAAGCCTGCTTGAGGAGCAGTCTGCAGGTTTTCAGTCCCTGAAACTGCATATCAAGTGTCTAGACTGCTTGCAGTATGCATCCTATTCACTGCCTCTGTTCTTAAGTTCATAGCTCAGTGTAAGGTGCTTTTCAAAACTGAAGGGCTATTTCTCTGGCACCATTGAGACGACCTTGTAATAACCGTGGACACTTTCGCATGAATGAAAGCCTTGTGTCATGTCTAAAAGTGAAATTCACTGGTCAGTGTACAAACCCGTATCTTTTCTTTCTTTTTTGTTTGAGCAACAAAAAAAAACTTTTTTTTTTCTACAGGTTTCGAGGAGGCCCTGTGTCCCAGGCTATCAGAGTTCACCCTCCTTCAGCCAACTGTGTCGGCTGCATTGGGAGCAGCATTCTATGGAGCATTGTTGGCCGACTGCAAGCTGCCTGTAAACTTCAAAGAGAATGCTAGGCAACTGTACCATTTCAAAAAAGGCAGCAAGGCAAATTAAGTCGTGGTAAATCTTTCCGTTTATTTTGGCATGGAAGGAAATGACTTAATGGGTATGCTAAACATGCAAATAAATTTGATTCACGTTTTTTTTTTTTTATGAAGCTTGCTAGCATCAAGCACTTAGTCAAGCTTCTCATAGGACAAGTGTATTCATTATTTGTCCAGTGTGCACAGTTGTTCACACCCTTTTTTTTTGTTACTTTTTTCCCCTTTAAACAATGTGGTCTAATACTTCAGCAGCTGCGGCTTAGTTTTAGCCGTTTACAAGACACTCAAAGCATTCTGTATTTCTCAGGAGTGAGAGGAATGAATGATGATTTATGCTTATTTACATGAGCTCCTTAAGCCTGAAGGTGTGCATTTAAGCAAGTAATCAATTGCTTTTAGTTATTCATCTTTTATTGCCATCCCTGTATTGCGCCAAGGATACTACTGTTAATGCGATAATGTGATTTGTAGCTGCCATAGGTTTTTTTATTTGTAAATGATGTATTTTGTACAAAATGAGCGCTGAAAATTTTTACAGAGGTGGTAAAAATTATTTGCTTAACTTCTTTATTCATCATGCATGTTCTTAACTTAACACTTGTTATTTTTGCACTACATATTAATAAGCCAATTTCTCCATTACTATATTTGTGTTGCCAAAAACTAACTCTGTTGTTAAAGCAAGTGCACCTACTAAACTGTGGCTGTCTCAAAACCCTTCTGCAAAATGCCTCTAGTTTGCAAGCTCACATCTGTTTTGATATTAATTCTTGCTTTAGTGTGCTTTCCCATAAAGGGGGATATATATATATATATATATTTTTTTTTTTTTTCTGGGTTCAAAATGTGACTGCATTTGCAGTTGTAGCATAGCACCATTTTCTTGTAAAAGAACTTCAGAAGTTTTTAAAATAACTTGGGCACTCAATTTTTGTGTAAGCATATAAAGGTGCATTCTTACCAACAGTGAGTAATACAGTATATTGCTATGCATAGTGTAATCTCTGCTTGTGATATCTGAACACATCTTGAGGCCCAGCTCATGACTTTTTTATAATCTGCAACTCTATTAAAACTTTGAGAAACTCTAATAAAAAATGCATACGTAATACAAAAGTAGACCATTGCACAATGGAGTGCTTGCAAAGATAAGACAACACTCCGTGGAACAAAAAAAAAAATGCTTCAGTTGGATGGAAGCTGTAAAGCAGGGCTATCTAGGACAAAATGGAATGTCTGGTTTTAGTGTGAGAGCACCTTTATGATAGTGTGGAAAGTTGCTCTAATGATACTCTGTGGCATGCTTTACCTCAAAACCTCATTTCGAAAGAGGTTTTAAGCAGCTCGTGGTGCTGTATCCTGTCTACTTTCACGCTTCACTCAATTCAGATATTACAAATGTCATTAATACTCGAGAAGCAGTACTCATTTATGTTTATACCGGGCTTGACAGCTATATGTAACCAAACTTTTTAAAGAGATGGAGTGTCCTAGACCAACAAATCCAACTGGGGATTGTTGAATGTCGTGTGGCCTAGCCTTTATCGTTTAAATTATTTTTGTTCTCCAAAATTAACAGTAACTTTTTTTGCATTCTCTAAAGCTTGATAGGAGCGAAACACAAGGCCCCCATGTAGTACTCTGTGATGCCAGTGTGCATTAAAAAAACTCTAGGTAGTCGATAATAGCCGGAGCCATCTACTACGCATCCCTCATAGCCCGAGTCACTTACGGACATTAAACTGCCTAAAACTAAACTATACCAAACCAAGCTTAGCAGTGGATAATCAGCTGCCATTTACATAATGCAGTTCTTTTTCTTGTGTTGTAAGAAAAATGCACCCAATAAAATATCTTCCATGTGACAGTGGCACTACTTCAGTGTGGTAGTTTTGTGCAAGTATTACAGCCTGCTGTTCTTCAAGACGATCTGTATCTTCTGAATTGACACAATGCTATAACAAGTTAGCTAGTTAGTCTTTGCAAATTAGTTAACATTGAACAAAGAAGATACTGTAGAGTGGGCCACGTGACTCTCAACAGCCCTTAGTTGGTTTTGCTGGGCTAGAATGCTCCTACTTTTTTAAATGCTTGGTTGTATTTAGCTGGGACACTTGCTATATATATAGCTCTGACAAGTAAAAGAGTGTAAACGTGTGTGTGTGTGTATACGTTGAATAAATTTGCTACCTTCCAGCTTTTCACTACATGGAACTGTTTATATTGTGTGTGTTGGTCTTTCCACGTTTATGTGTGTACTGTATACACAAACACACACACCAAAATCATTTTGACAAAATATCGGCCTGGAGATGCACTCATATGGTCATTGTAATAATCTGGATTTGGCACATACCTGTTCATGCGAAGGAGATGTAGCAAAACAGTGCTTGTTCATCTTGTGCATTTTTACAGACATATAGTTCATAGTTGGATCTCCGCTGTTATGTTCCCGGGTACCGAGAGTGAGACTCACGCCTCCTTCGAGCCGTTCTAGATCTGAATTGAATAATTCTGCCTTGGCTTCTCGGTTGGCTGCTTTAATCACATATTTAGCACGCTCATAACGTTCCGGAGTAAACTAGTTTTCCCAGCTGCTACATTTTTGTGAGCCAGTACCACTGTAGTTCCTGTAGACATCCTTGCAGTACAAACATGGCTGTTACATTGCACTTGTGACAGCCTTCCCATATGGTACACCACCACGCAATATCACTCCCACGCTAGTGCCTTACCTCATGTTAGCACATTGAAAGCTTATATTCAACGTGGGGGGCATGGTGATAGCACGGCAGCCAAAGCTGGCTGCCTACACTCTATTGGTGTTTGTCTACCATCATGTGTTTGGCGGCTTTCGGTGTTCTGTACACGTACTGATGCCCCACGTGCTCATAGGAAGTATTGCGTCTCAGCTATTGGTGCAGTTCCATCAGCATGTTCGTGCTACCACTACTGCAATGCAAGCGCTAATGATTGAAGGTGCGAAAGTAAAATATGCTACGGCAGACTGTACGTCTGTGCTGGGCAGTACTGTACGAGTGTATGAGATGCATCCGCACGAGTTCACTGAGGTGCTTTTGTTCCATTTCTTTATTTCAGTAGATGAGGATTGCATAGGATTAAGTGCACCCACCAGGCAAACACTGTAAGAAAGCATACAGACAGCAACTTCTGATCTGTGCGTGCTCCCTTCTTATTGCTATCTGCCTTCCAACAGCAGCTGCGCAGGCAGACTGAAAGTCATCGCCAGCAGGATGATCGTGATACGAAGCTTCGCAATTTTCAGAGAAGCTATGCTTGCAGAGGAAAAAATGCGATGTGCAATTTTTTCATGCATTGTATTAGCCGACTATGTTGTAGTTCCATGGCTGATCAATCAGCCTTTTATTTTCTCTATATGTATTAGAGAAGGAGACAGGACTAAAAGCTCGGAAGCTTGACAGAGGTCCTGCCCCCTTTTTTCACATTGGATACAGTGGCGAGTAAACAATGTTGTAAGGAAATGTTACAAAAGAAAGGTAATAGAGGCCGAGAAACTACCACAGTTGGCCAAGTGAGCATGGGTAGGCGAGCAGCTTCACTCCTTCATCACCGTCTCCAATCAGATGTGTCAATATTATCGTAGATGGTTGGGAACTGCTGTGATGAAAAAAAAAAAAAAAACACACAGCACTGCAGTTCAGGGACATGCTGGTTATCGAATTCCAGGCTGTTCCCACTATGTGGTCTAACGAAAGTGAAAGTGCAGCTGAAAGTAATTGCCAGCATAGGATTATTTTTTCTCATACAAAAGGATTGCTTATAATAAAACATTAATAAAAGTGGTGACATTGCTGTTCATGACTGCTAAAAAGAGGGTCATGCATGGCTCACAAGGCCGGGCAGTGGCATGCTTGGGAGACTGCGTACTTGACAAAGGTTGCTTCCTGCTGACCTGCCCTTGCTGCAGAGCACTGTAGCTATCAGCGTGTTGATGAGCCGCGGTGTCATGCAGAGTGATTATGCCCCACTGTTGATCAGTCATTTGTGCTACTCTATTTTACATGCCACTCTAGTACGTCTTTTTCCCACTGTCCCATGAGAAACATCGACGGTGTTCTACTGTATTGGCTGAACCTAATTCAAATTCATTATTGGAGTATAGCCAAAATGAATCTGGGGATCAATTAGCATTCCTTAAGCTGATTTTTTTGCAGATTGCATTTGTGGTTAGTTGAAAACTGTGTTCGAATTTCAGACCATTCATACCTTTCCTGCAGCAAGCACCGAGTAGCCTCCAAAATGTGCCCAGTGCACCCAACATGCGAGCCACTGACAGTGTTTGCAATTAAACAGGCTACCAGAGTATGCAGAGGCAGAGAAGTATGTGCCCACAAGTGAATGAGAATTTTTGATTCAAGTCTGTTCTCATAGCTAAAGCTATGTCATAGGCATCATCATCAGCCTGGTTACGTGCACTGTAGAAGAAAGGCATCTCCAATTTGCCTCCAATAATTTCTGGCCTACACCAGCTATGGCCCTCCCAGTCATGCAAATTTGTAAATCTTGTCACCCCATTTGACTCTCTACATCCCCTGTTAAACTTTGTTTCGTTCGGTATCCCCTCTGTTACCCTAATGGACCATCGGTTAGCTGTACTTCACCTTACATGTTTCGCTCATGTCCGCATAGGGCGCTGCAAATACGGTAGATTCTCAGGTTGAAAATAAGTGTACTTGATGAAACTAGCTTCTTCTAGACCTTTGGTTGTAGTCCTCGAAAACACGTGGCTGAAATTTATTTTGTACTTGTTAATGAAATAAAGCAAGTGCTCACCTTAACATTATCATCTCGGACATGGTTGCCATGTATACTGCCCTTCTGCAGAAAGAATGCTTTATTGTAATGTCATGGGCTCATGGCGACTCACGCCTTTGTTTTTACAGTAGCATGACCTTTTTCAATGTCTTGCAGCAGTGATGGCTGTGTAAATGTCACCTGCCAGTATGAACTTGCAAGTGCACAGGTTTGCTTTTTTTAGCCCATTTACAAGCACTGCCACATGTGTCATTGAACCCTTGGTTGGACAGGCTTGGAAATCTGCCAGATGAAAGATTCAGAGTCACATAAAGGTTGCCATAAGACAAGTGTCACATGAGAAAATTCTTAACCTGAAACTGCAGTTCAGTGTCTTCAGACACATCTTGGGTTTCAGCATAGCAGCTTTGCAAGGCTTGTAATTGGCTAAACTTTCCTGAATGCAAAAGCCCAACTAGGAATTAATCACTTACTTTACAATTTTCTAAACCTCCCTCATAGCAAAATGTTTTGTGGTTCATGTCATGGGTATCTTCTAGTGTTTACAAAGGTGCATTTAAATGGCCTTAACATGCAGAATAAATGTCTGCATCTAATAGTGCATGTATTTGACTAGTGCATAAGTATCATAAGTATATTCACATCAATGCAAGAAATGTGCACTATAGACTCCTGCATTGCTAAATACATAGGAAGAAACTTGCATACAATCATTTTCTTTTTCCTTTCTTTTAGGCATAGTCTGTGTGCTATTCTGATACACCAAACATATGCATTGACATCTGAGGCTTGATATACGAGCACAAATTAACTGGGAGCCTACATTTTGTGAAAATTGGTGAGAAGCAAACCTCTTTTATAACGTCTGACAATTTTTTCACTTACAATGTGCTGTAGGTGTAAGTGCGAATCTTTGGTATAAATCTTCATCAGATACTGTATTGCAGCTTGTAAAACTGGATGATTACTGGACAGTTTGTTATTGCACATATGCTGTAGAAAACAGTTTTCTAGTGATCTTGGCTGGTTGCACAAAGCACTCCTTACGTCACTGTATTAAAAGGAAAATGTGTGCAATGTGTTACAGATTTGATATACTTGCATGCTGCAGCTTAGGTGTTGAGTATTATTTATTGCAAAAGTTAACAGCACAAACATTGTTCAGGGTGGTGATAGCAACTGCTGGTATTAAAATTTTACTGAAAGGGATATATGAGGGCACTATGTAACTTGTGCTGACCAAGTCACATCAACACATTGATTACCCATTGGCCAGTTGTCACCAGGCTTGTGCAAGGCCATTGAATTGAGCAAAGACATTAATAAGTTTTCATTGCACTGCTCTCAGTACCATGTTCTGAAATTGCAGAAAATTTTTTGTTTTTATAACTTCTTAAGGTGCTGGTTGTACTCCAGATATCCTGAACGTGTGAATGAACATTCCACGACTTCGCAAAATGCTAGTTCAGCAATTTGTTTGGACATTCCTAAACTTTTCAAAGCTATAAAATACCTTTTCCAAATTCCTGGAATTTAAGGCAGTATTAATGCTAATTAATGACTTAAGTTTCCCTGGTATCTTTTCTAATAACTGATACAGCTGAAGTTTCACAGGAGCAGCTAATAAGATGTATGCTTTTGTGTCCATTTGTCCATTATATAGCACTGTTCCTCATAGCGAGGCCGCATTGCATCTAGTGTAGAAACTTCCTGCTGCAGCATTTTACTTTCTCGAGTGTCGCTGTAAAATGGACCTCCAAATAGACTGAGGGTGGGTAATTATGCACATTGCACAGCCTTTCAATGGCTTCGATTTCTGGCAGTACCAGACAATCCTGACATTGGTTTAGTTGAAGCTTAGCTGCGTTTTTGTAGCCTCATTCATTAATTCAGGCTGAGAGACAGTGAATAGGCCGCAGGAGAAGGGCAGTGTGCAATGCTCCACAAAGATGGAGCTGTAACCTTAGGCAACATTCGGGAGTGTAATTAACTGTTGCACCTTAACCTTGTGCGTGTTGTGCAGAAAGAGTTAACACATTCACTTTTTGTAAGCAAGGAAGTGCCTTCTTTAAAAAAAAAGGACAAGTGATGAACTTGCTGCAGCGGCAGTTACACAGTCATGAGAAATATGTGGGAGAACAAGCATTTTGGACAACATTGCAAATTTTATGGTTATTTCTTCACTTGACAAATTTTGAACATTATACACCCTGAAGAAAACCAGCTAGCAAAAAAGAATAGTATGTGCTTGTCATGCATAATTATGAAGTAATTATTAAATGAATGCTCACAAATTGTTCCCTTTGGTACAGCTCACGACTACACAGTGCAGCTTTGGGGCATCTACAGCATTCATACATAGAGTCCACACTGCAGTTTGTCCAGCGAAAATGCTGACCAAACAATGTCATCTAGCTGTGTACTGGCAGCTTAGGGCATGTGAACCAGTGTTGGGCCCTCTCACAAGCTATTCATGCATCACTCCTTTGCCCCACAGAAGGCCTAAATATTAGGTAGGCTTTCTACGACCACATTAATAAATGGCCATATAATCAGTGCTGTATTGAAGGTTGTGTAGGCTACTGGAAAGAAGGAACTGAAGAAGAAGGAAGGAGGAAACTAGCCTCACTCGTCACACCCGTCAACTGAATACAACCAGTCGCATTACCTTTGCTATAGTTGCATGCATGAAATGCCCAAAGGAGTGATGTTCTCACTTTATGCTCAAAGGCTATTTTACTTTTATTTTTAACACATTTAACTGCAGTCTTCTAAAATATGGATGCGCATCAAATTTGGGTCACACACTGTCTGGTATACAGTATACACTTCCTTGGCAAGTTCTGTTCTCACGATTACTAGATGAAAGGATGCGCACTCAAAAGTCAGTTAGCTGTACTGTATTACAGTGAGCTGACTTTTGTTTGCTCCTGTGTTAGCTGTACACTGTTCCTGTTTTCGTCACGCACTTATACAAATGCAACTTTATAAATGCAAACCAGCTTACTCAAATCAAAGAAAGAAAAAAGATTGAGACATAAGGTCCACTTTTAAGGGTATGACACGACAGCGTTAAATGCTCCCGTTTGCGGCTCCTCTTGCAGATCCTTGTTCATGTACAGCTAGAAGCAATGTCAGAGGGACCACGGGAGTGCGTGGCCTCCATGCCTCAGTGGTAAAGACGCATCCAAAGTAAGCTTGGTTGGCTGCTCTTTCCAAGCATACCCTTGGTGCCAAACGTTCTCGTCTTGTGTTGGTGGCAGTGCTTTGTAACGTGCCGAGGCCATGTGCTCCCGTGTTCACCTCTCATATTGCTTCTAGCTGTGCATGGGCTTTGCTACAAGCTTAATCACTGATCCCTTAATTTGTGTCTCGATTATGTCAAACATTCTCATTTGCATACAGTCATAAGCTACTGCATTATGTGAAAGACCACCAGACATAAAGGCCTGATTAACGAATTCGCACAAACGTGGCTACATGGCCTATGGCTAGTGTTTAACTCGGGACTCTTGAGCTCCGGGTACCCCAGGTTGCAATTTCCATTTCACCCACTGTAGAGCTCCTGCCAACTCGGCCATGCCATGATGTCTTGTGACGTCCCACAACCTACTGACCAATCATTGCATGGTCTGTCACTTGCCGATTATAACCTGACAGTGGCATGATCGCGATCGCGATTTTTCGCTCGCAATGCCTACTACTACGACGCCTACGCCGGGTATTTGCTGAACGGGAGCCCTAACGCTGCCGCGTTAAAAGCAACGTAGGTATGCGGCGACTGTTGCGTATAAGTGGCCGCAAGCACGTCCAGGCTACAGAAGGTGCTGCCTCTCAGGCAGAAATGCATTGTTCAGAACCATCGGCGCAGCTGTTCGCTAAGTTGTTCCGAAATGTAGATACGCTTCGAGGCATATCTGAACCCGATTAGTAACCCCATTATCATTGCGTGCCAACGCGCGTCATGCCGAAGCAGCGATAACGTTCATGTCTCCGGCACAGCTCCGCCGCGATTGCATGAATAAAGTGCAAAAAATGAGCCCAAATTCAAAGTATTCAACACTGGAGAAGGACAAAAGATGGCTTTGCGATCACAACTATGTGAGGAGATACATAGCATGCGGGCGAGCACATCCCGGCTATAACTCGCAGTCAGTCGCAGTCTCGCACGCTCTGTCACACAGCACACCATCGCACATCGCGTCACTCCTCCTGGCTCAATGGTTTTTGTTCCTAGGTTTTTAGTTTGGTCGTCTCCATATCCATATGATGCGGGCGCTGCAGGGCTGCGGGAGACAGCGGGAGCATGAGCGGGAGAATACAATGCACATGACAGCTTTGTGTAAATAATTTTTTAGCGCATTGCTAATTGCGAAATACCATTTTCACACCGCAGTAACTTAATTTGTTTCATCTTTTCCGTTCATTGCTTCCACCAACGTTGATTTAATGTGTAGATGGCGCACCCTTCCACTGCAGAACGTAAATAGAAAGAGAAAAGTAAAAGTCGTTCTTACCCCAGAGTCTACGTAAGACCGAGAGCGTTTCCCAAGTTTCATCCGCATATCCATTTTTGTTCGCTTCATTCTGACTCTCGTTCATTGCTTCTCTTCAAGTTCATAACTTAACATATTTCGAAATCCTCACTTGTCGTTCATCGATAGATCATCGTTGTCGCCGGCAATCATGGAAGGCACAGGGTAATGTAATGTTTTTGTTCTTGGAACTGTTTCGTTCAAAGTGTCATTTGGACACGGGCTTGAAAAATACTCGAGGTCATTTTTCCGGCCGTACGTTTCATCCTGAGGTTAGTGCTGATATTTGCTATGGAAGAATGCCCACTCATGAGGAGTCTTGCTGGTTAGAGCAGAAATTTTAGCTTTTCAACTTAACTATGTGCAAGACGCTCGAAGCTGCATAATTAGTTGCCAGCGGTCAGCTTTTTAGTATGGTGTACTTTGTATGCATAGGGCATTTGCTTGGCTGCCGATTCGGTGTCTTCTGGCTCCCGACTCGGTGTCTTTGCCGATCCCGCGCCGATTTTATTTTTCTTTTGTTTTGATCAGCGTCGCATAGTTTGCGCAAGATTTTGACGATAACTGTTCGGCTGCTTTCCAGCCTACAAGCATCAAAAGGAAACGATCGGTAAGGTAGGCACTATGCATATTTACATTAACTTCGTGCGTTGATAAATACGTGTGCATTCGTATTCACCATAACGCGGCTGTTTCAGGCCGGTGTGGTCATCCTGCTGTCTCCGCGCCGTGTATCTTGGCTCGCGATTCTATAAAAAGTTCGATTGTTCTGCCACTTGCAGTATATGCTGAAACAGATGTTCGGTGAAAAGCTGCAGTTGAATTGCGGCCTACTGCTTGTTTTGCAAGCACCTCCCAGTGTGCGAAGTGTTGAAAAGTGTATCGCTGCTGCCAAAAGCCTCATGGGTTTCCCCGTGTTCCGGGAATCATTTGCTGGCATGTAGCTTACAGGTTTACATTGCTTGTGGTTAACACTTTGGATGCTGAGTAGTGTTTAATATATATATTTTTTCCAAATCTGCCTTAAAATGCAGCGTAATTCGCGTTTGACTGAGCGAGCGAGGCGGGGGATTGAATGTAAAGTTTTTGCATGCCAAGTAATGATATTGTGCATAGCTTGCTTTGATGGGCTACTGCCGCAACTGCATGAGCGCATATGGAACCACTGATTTGTGCTTGCATTGTGCTCATGCTGGGGTTTGTCTGTTTCAGGTTGCAGTGAGCGGGGCAATGTTTGCCACAGGGAAGCTGTGCGTGCATCAGATTATTTTGGCCATGTGGCGCAGGAAGCCCATTCTACTATTCGTGGTGCTGGTGGTGGTGCTGCTCGTTGTGTTAGTCCAGTATAGCTCACTGGGCAGCCACAATGGACGGGCCGAGTCGCTGCTGGCCTCCCCGTTTGGCATGGCTCTTCCCGCAGTTCCTGAGCAGCAGTGGGCCGCCCCGCAGCAACAGCAGCAGCAGGAGAGGTCGCCAGGGGGTGATGTCAGACCCGTCAAGGAGGTGGTACCTAGTGCCCCGAAAAGCAAAGTCTTCGTCCCTCAGCTACGGTTTGTTCACTTTGACCTGAAGGGGGCACCACCCAAGGTGGCCTTTCTCAAGCAAGTCTTTGTGCTCATTCGGGAAGCTGGCGCCAATGGTATCCTCCTTGAGTATGAAGACATGTTTCCCTACCATGGCTCCCTAGAGCCAATACGTGCAAAGAATGCTTTTAAAAAGTCTGAGATTGAAGAGATTCTTGCTGCTGCCAAGGAGAACAACCTTGAAGTTATTCCTTTGGTGCAGACATTTGGACATTTGGAGTTTGTGCTTAAGCTGCCGGAGTTTAGACACATACGAGAAGCTGATGAGCATCCGACAGCCCTTTGTCCATCACGCAACGAAAGCTTCACAGTTGTGAGCACAATTGTAGATCAAGTGCTGGAGCTGCACCCAAATGTGAAGTGGCTGCATATTGGCTGTGACGAAGTGTTTCACATGGGCTACTGTTCTCGTTGCATGCAACATGACCGAGAAGAGCTGTTCCTGACGCATGTTCAGCGTGTGGCACACCATGTAAGAGATCGACATGGCCGAGTGCCCATCATCTGGGATGACATGTTGCGACAGATCAGTGCTGAGAAGTTAAAGCCTCTGGGCAAGCTCGTGGAGCCCATGGTGTGGTCCTACGTGAAGGATGTGTATCGCTTCATTAGCTATAGTAACTGGGCCACCTACAGTGAAGCATTTGAAGCCATTTGGGCAGCTAGTGCATTTAAAGGTGCTTTTGGTGAGACCCTCACTGTGCCAAATGTACGCATGCACCTAGAGAACCATGAAGGCTGGCTTGAAGTGATGAATGAGCAGCACAGTAAGTTCCCCCACTTCCGTGGTATTGTGGTAACTGGCTGGCAGCGTTACGACCACTTTGCCACTCTGTGTGAACTCCTCCCTGCTGGTCTGCCATCCCTAGTTCTGAACCTGCTGGTGCTGTCAAATGGGGCATATAGCACTGAAATCCTCTCGCGGTTCCACAGCCTGCTGAAGTGTAGTCACTCCCGGTCGCCGATGGACCTCCAGAGCGACCCATACCTTTGGCAGAAGGGCTATGGCTGCTTCTTCCCCGGATCTGCTGTATTCCGACTCACGCAGACACATAGCGAGGCCATCAAAAAAGCAGATGACTACCTGCATGATGTGACCGTCGGTAAAGCTTGGGTTACCGAGTATAACGTCCGCCGCAACCTGACGCTGCCAAGTCGCGTGGATCAAGTGCTTGAAGAGCATTCATCCACACTCTACACGCTCACCTCTCTCATACATCAGGCGCGCGACGTGCTGCGCGAAGTCTTCGATGAGTACACAGTGGCCGAGTGGATCGAGCAGAACATCTACCCATCGGTGCTGCGCCTTGAGAAGTTATGGAACGACGCATTGTCCATCAAGAAGCCGCGCACGTGGCCGGTGCGACCGCTGGATCCGCTACCCGACCTGCGCCGCTTCAATGTCGGAGGTGTCTGATCGGACACGCTGCTCTAGGGACTTTGTCGGGGTGTGCACGAACAAACGTGGAAAGCGGGACGGTACTTGCTGTTTTTTTTTTTTTTTTTCTATTAGTGAGTTGGGTTTTAGAACGTCATTCTGTTGTTGTACCTGCTGTATGCATCTTCACTCTTGTTGAGACACGGCCAGGACTGTCTGGTGTTCGCTGTACTGTGCTACATATTTATGTTCACTGAGTGTGCATCAATAAAAGGCCTTTTTAAGTTACTTTCCTAGCGTTTTCACACGAGTTTGGCATAGATATAAATTGTAATGAAATTTTGAGGCCTACTGGCGATATTACCATGAACCATTCAAATCTTTTTTTTTGTTCTTTTCTGACACCCGCCGACATGTGCTACAATCGGTGATAAGGCCGCATGTCGGCGGCTGTCACACGTTTTACTGGTTCATCTGCTTTGCCGTGGCATGTTTCATCCGTCCAGCAACCATAGAAACCCCGCAGGAGTGGCGCAGTGGTTAGACCGCTCGATTGCTGTGCCCAAGGGTGCGGAATCGAATCCCGGCCTCGGCGGCCGCTTTTCGGTGGAGGAGAAAAGCAAGGTGCCCGTGTATGCCCGTGTGCTGTGCGGTGTCAAGTGCACGTTAAAGAACCCCAGGTGGTCGAAATTTACGGAGTCCTCCACTACGGCGTCTCTCAAAGCCGAGTCGCAACCCCCACAAACCGAATCTGCTGATCGCCATCAGCACCACAGTGAGTCGACGATAGCCGTTCGAACAAATCCAATCCAAGAAGACGAGGAGGTCGTGGAACGAACAACAAAGTTGGGGCTATAACTAGCCATCTGTTCATGCTGCATTTCATACGCTTTCTTCCACCGTGATTTCATACTAAGGTTAAAACAGAATCGACAATGCAAAACGAAGAGAGCATGTATTGCATCCCAGGTCTGTAGGAGTGTGTGTACCTTTTTAGTTTTTCTTTTTAATTTTTCTGTTCCCGCATAATGTTAATACCACGTAGTGCGGATCGTGCTGCCTACAGTGCATCTCATCGCTTAATGGCGACTTTTCTCGGACTGGCGGGAACGTTTCATGCTTACTGCTATCTGTAAAAGCTGTTTAGCTTTCATTTCTAGCCATATGGCTGCAAGTTAATTGTTATCGGGAAGGATTCAGGCAAGAGCAGTGAAGTCCTCTTCAGCATTCCTTAGTTTTCTTCGCCGATCCGACACGTTATAGATTGCTCGAATACGCGTCCACGAAGGAGCTTGATATTGCTTCTTGTTGTAAAACAGACCTCAGGGATGTGGTTGCACAGGCCAGAGGGTCTGCTAATGTATCGATATTCACGAAGTCTTGCCGGCAGGAGCTTTGGAATACAATGTGATGTTGAAGTTTGCAATCTCCGATTTGCTAATTTTAGGGCAAAGGCTCTGCGCCTCTGGTGATAAATTCCTTGGAGGTGATGGAACGTACGTCCAGAACGGGTACATCTATGCAAGTCTTGCAGGCCTTATCAAAATACTACGTCAGAAGGACATGGTAAGCACAACACTTTCCTCAAGTGAGGGAGATTTCCATTGCTAAAGAGAGTCCATCAATACTATGCTAAAGGTATAATCTTTACCATCTCACTAGTAGCCATTCAGCTCGATCATTCGACAGGCATAATATCGTATCGCAAAACTCATAAACCTGTCAATTAGCCCTCGCTCCTATTAATCGGCACATCTGCCAGTAAAAATCGACCAATAGGAGCGAGGCTAACTGATCTGTTTGTGACAGATTTATTTTATTTCATACCTGCATCGCCTTACGGCACTACAGCGAGGTGATTATTAAAGTTTTGTGATGTAATCGGAGCGTAATTCGCCCTACGCTGCCCCTGGGGCCGAATTATGCTACGATCGCATCACAAAAACTCGCAAACTGATCGGCTAGCCCCGTCCCTATTAGTCGATACCGAACGGGGGACCTGTCGACTAATAGGAGTGGTTGCTAAGTCACAGGTTCGTGACTTTTTTTGGGATGTGACCGTAGTGTAATTCGGCCCCTGGTTCACAGATAGTGCGGCTTATAGAGCTGCGTGCGGCCGTAAGCTTTTTTTGCCCATTAAAGGTGCTCACTTGATCTGTTTGTCTGCTATTATCATCCTTGACCAATGTTTTATGCTTGCAATTTTTATTTAAGTACATTCGCCAAGGCATTCTCTCTTCTCAAAATCGGCTATTAAAACAGCCATAATGACAACCTTTTTTGTTTTCTAGGCCAGAAAAAGAAAGCTGTTGTAATTCTGCTGCCTTGTTTGTTGTCTGCATCTGCGTGGACAAATAACAGTATGCTTTAAAAAACAAAAAGTGATGAAGGGGGCTATTTGTCACAATGGGTGCATTGTTTCAATCCTAGCAGCTATAGGCATCAACTAATGCATGGTACTGGAGCAATGCTATTTGACTAGGCCTGTACTTCAGTAGGTCTTGGCCCATGTGGTTTCCACAGGGTGTAAGGTCAGGGTAGGGTTGGTAGGGTAGCTAGTCCTGGAGTGGTAGCAGATGCCTCCTTGTAAGTGTGAGCTGCCTTCGCAGGGCCAGGGGAAATGCTATAGGCACCGTGCAGAAACCCAGGGGGCAGCACTCGCAGCGAACAGGCAGCGCCACGAGTGGGCGCCGGAACAGTTTGATAGGGAGACGCGTGGCCGCCTAGGAAGGGCGCGCGCTTGAAAAGGCGGCCTGCGCAACGAAATGGTAGGAGTTTCAGCCAGCTCGAGCGACTTAGCGAAGCACAAACGATGCGAGAGCCACACGACACAAGACGCAGAGACAGAGACGAGCCCTGGCCGCCCGCTGGGCGTTTATTTCTAGGCTGGAAACACGCGAAACTGAAGACGACAGGAGAAGCGCGCGCAGCTGGAAAAGGCCGAACAAAACACGAAGGGGGTGGGAGGGTGGGGGCGTAAAAAACACGGTAAAAATGTAGAAAAGTACAAAAAACATTTGTGGCGAACGCCCCTCCTCCCAAGTGTGGTACAGCTTCACAAAGGCCAGCTCGAACGCCCCAAGCTGGGGTGGGTGAGAAAAAAAAAGAAAGATTCGGGGAATCGAGCAGCCGAGAAGGGTGGAGCGAGTATGGGAGAAGAATAGGAATGAATGAAGCTGTAGTCGAAGAAGAGAAAAAAACCTAAAAAAAAAGGGGACAAGCCTGAAAACTCGAGAACGCGATTACCGGGGCCTGAAGATGCCGCAGGCACTTACATTACGCAGACGGATTTTGAAGAGCTTAAGCTGTTTTCTGGTGAGGTGGTTGCCACTTTTCTGGACGATAAAGGAAAGGATGGCAGATGGCACGCGGTCGCTGATACAGCGACACAGCTATGAGAATGGAAACTGCCTTACAGCACCGCACAAACGATCTACAGTTTCTAATACACATTCATGTCTTCCTCTCTGTCACATGTCAGAATTGTGGCATGCTTAATTTTCTTTTTCGTTGAAAGAACGTCCTGCCTCATCCCGACTTGAATGCTAGTTTTCTTTCAGTTTTGTTTTTTTTTAACGATCCTTAATGCCTCTTTTAACGGTACTTTAAAGTCCTCTGCCACAAAATTAAGTTTTGACAGGGGAAGGTAACAGGTGGCAGCCAGCCGCCCGACAACTTGTTTGGAGCAGGATGGCATGTAATGAATGCAAGATCTGTTCAGAGTGTCCACGAATAAGTAAAAAAAAAAAATATAAAACAAACATTTTTTACTTATTTTTTATTATAGTCTTGATTGAGCAGCATCGCATGAGAAACAGCTTATCATTCGAGGTTCAACAACTCAGTAGACATCAAAATGTCATTAACACAACTAAATGAATAAAGCGTATGGAATGGCACCTCCTGAATCACATCTACAGAGGAGGGCGAAGTGGACAGCGAAGGATGGCGAGGATGGCGAGGAAAAAAAAAAATATATATATCAAGCTGGGGGACGGACAAAGGAAGCCGTCCAAGAGGAGAAGGAAAGTAGCGGCGTAAGCGTGGAAGGAAAGGGTGTGGAAAGAAGAAAAGGAACGAGCTGAGAGGAGGAAAAAAATAATGAAAGTAAGCAAAACAAAAATTGCCAAGGCAAATTCGCGAAACTAATGCGCAAGACATAGTAAATGCGCCATTTAAACACTCCATTCCTGTTGATTACTCTCTGCATTGTACTGGTGCTTATGCAAGCTATCGTAGACAGGGAAATATAGACCACAGGACAGCATAAATAAAAATTATGCAGTGAACAACTGCATCCACGAGCGCGGCCCACAGGCGCGCACGGCGGTCCCAGTAGCGCTGATGCCTATGAGTTGCCCAATTTCTTTAAATATTTTTTTTTTTTTTTTGCGGGTTGAGAAAGGATGCTAATGCAGGTGAAGGTATAGTCTGTCCTCTTTCGGGAAAAATGCTTCGCGGTAAATCTGGACGTGGCAATACCCGGGCATGATTGCCAGCTCACTGCTCGTTGGAAGGCAGCGATTCGCCTTAGCGTCGCTTCGCTTCGTAAACCTTATTCGGTGACACGAAAAATATTTTATCAGGCCAGTGAAAATGTGTGCAACAGCAGCAATGCCAGGACTGCAGCCTAGCAATTCATTTGTGACCATAGAATGCCGCGAATCGAAAGAACGAACGGCGAATGCACCCCACGCACAGCAGATCCGCCGCGTCTCCGCTGCACGGCCGGGCCGCGTCTCCCTACCAAACTGTTCTTCCCGCGTGTCACACCGCGAGTTACTCCTGCACGGTGCCTATAGTGTGGGCTGCTATTGGCAGAAAGGGCACTGTGATGGATGTCTGGTTGTACAGAAAAGCTGTTGTTGGAGAAGGTAGGGCAAAGCGACAGATTGTAGAAGGTGCCAGGTTACCGTGTTTGTTGGCGTTGATCAGAAGGAGCATGTTGTGTTGGACAAGCGCTTTTCAGAACTGGTCAACTGCAGGTATCAAAGTGGCAATATTTTACTGTAGTGTATGTGCAAGATCTACTGTGCAAGGTCACGAATCTAACCTCGCCGGGGTGGCGCAGTGGTTACGGCGCTCGACTACTGTTCCCAAGGACGCGGGATCAAATCCCGGCCTCGGCGGCAGCTTTTCGATGGAGTCGAAAAGCAAGGTGCCCGTGTGCTGTGCGATGTCAGTGCACGTTAAAGAACCCCAGGTGGTCGAAATTTACAGAGTCCTCCACTACGGCGTCTCTCATAGCCTGAGTCGCTTTGGGACGTTAAACCTCACAAACCAACCAAGGTCACGAATCTAGTGTCAAGTTGGTTGCGAATCTTTTGATAGAGGTAGAGATTTTTTTCTTTTTTTATTTTGATTCTGCATTTTGTGAGACTTTATGTACTACTTATGAGTTATGAGTCTGCATGCAGTTTGCTTGGTGTAATCAACAACATGCATGGTACTGTTTATGTGTGTGCTTCCTCATTAAAAGCTACTCATATAAGAATTTTGCAATTTCAGAAAACTTTGGTTGAGGTGCAACGGTGTACAAGCCAGAACGTTCCTGCACCAGGAAATATAGTGACCGTCAAGGTCACAAGTGTCACACCTCGATTCTGCAAATGCTCCATCTTGGCTATTGAAGAATGTGAGCTTTGGGAACCATTCCGGGGCATCATTCGGTGAGTTGGCTTGAAATTCTGAAATAGGACTCGTCAGCTAAACATATCTTGATTTTTGAAATTAAATTTTCTCTCTGCCCCCCCCCCCCCCCCCCCCCTCCCCCTTTCTCTTGTACTCTAGAAAAGAAGATGTACGAGAACTTGAGAAGGACACGGTAATTTTGTGTGCTCTGCTGGGCTCTTGTTCTCCACAAAGCTGCTCAGTATTTGAATTTCCTTGACAGAAGGTTTCTCATGCCAAAGCATCCAGTGTTCATCCCATGACTACAGGCAAAATTCTTCCACGTTAAATGTTGACAGTAGTTTCATTTTTTGTCAATCAGTGCAAGTGCTTTTATGTGTCATTTTTTTTGGGGGGGGGGCATAAAAAAATTGTTAAATTAGATTGGACTGTAGCCCATGCTCACTGCTTATATCATGGGAGGACTTGTCTGGCATGAGGCTTTATGTGCTTATAGCATTTATTGATGCATTTTTTTCTCCTCTTAGTGAGTAGGTATCAGAAAAAATGCACATTAGATTAAAATCAATCTACCTTCTCTCTACATTATCCTGTGGCTATGATAAATGTATCCAATTAGTAACAGGTGAAGGGGTCACATGCATTTATTTGTTTTCATTTTCAGTTTTTAGTCTATTTAACCAAGTTAAGTTTTCTTTCACAAATTCACCTCATGATTTTTTGCGTATACTTGTTCTGGGAAATTTGCAGGAAGTCATATTGTTTTTTTGTGGCCTGGAGTCGAATAACTTAATGATCTAATAGATAAATAGTCACTGACTGGTCCACTAGCCTCGCTCCTGTTGGTCGATATGTGTGCGGTCAGGGTGGACCAATAGGAGCTGGGTAAATGGATCGGTTTGTAACCAGTCTTGTGATTAGATCATTACGTAATTTGCCCACTGAGCTGTACTTACAGGGGTGATGATTGCTAATTTTTGCTCAGCATTTCTCATGTTCACGTTCATTCAGGATGCTTTTGGAAAAGTGGTGCATGATACTGTAAGCGACAGTGTATCTCGTGTAATTTGTCAATATTTAAAAGATGATGGTTTGGTCTTGTTCATTGTGAGTAAAGAGCTTTGCACAGGGCTATTCACAGTCTCATGACATGGTAGAGACCCTGCTTTTTTTTGGCATGGTTGGTGCTAGCTTTGCACACTGCAGCCATGGACAAGCCATCATGATTGAGCGATCCTGACAGACATAGAATTCATTAATTTTTGTATGCCTAATTTACACCTATATTATTAGGTCCCTTGCAGGGGTCTGTTTAGAAGTTTTAATCACTCTAGGTTGTTCAACATCCACTAAACTTCATCAACATCTGTATTGGGATTTTGCTGCTTTGAAATGCAGACTTTTTATCAGCAGCGGAATACCATGGTCCCTGCAGTAGGTAAATAATTATGTGCTATCTCTGGAAGGCCACATGCAAAAACAAAGTGGTTTTTAATTTCTAAGTCAACTCTTGGAAGCAAACCATGCTGACTCTTTCCGTCATTTTAGCACATTGCATATTGTACATTCAGAGGCTCATTGCAGGGGCCATAGCCTCTGCACAGGTGCCACATCATTCTATCAGAGGTGAAAATTCCTGTCTCTTCCTGTCTCTTTCAATAAGGTCCAGGCACCCACCTGATTAACCTTCATACTTTTGTAACCAGTAAAGTGTATTTCATTTGCCTCCAAATACTTAAACTTCTCATGGGGCCTAGGTACACCTGTAAAGTGTGCTTTAAAGGCCCTGCATCAATGGCAGGGCCTTTCTGGCAAGTGAGTTGCATTCCCCCCCCCCCACACACACACACACACACACACACACTTTTTTTTTTTCAGGTGGAGATGCACAAGAGCTATCGGACAGGTGATATTGTCCTGGCCAGGGTGGTATCCTTTGATGAGTATCAGTAAAAGTGGTGGTGCAATGGCATAATGCTCGAGTGCAAATAATTCTTGACCTTTTGCTTAAGATATCAATTGGTGATGCCCTCTCCTATTATCTCTCAACTGCTGAGAACAAGCTGGGAGTTGTCGTTGCTGTGGGCCCTTTAGGTAAGTTGAAACTTTCAACGTAGATAACATGTTGAGAGTAGTCTAAGACACTCTTAAAAAGGCATGCAACCTCCAGGTTTGCTGTTATAAGCACTGTTGTTCTGCTTTATACTTAGGGAAGAGTATGAAGTTGGAGATCCGAATTGTGCTTTCTCTAGAAAATTACAAAGAAGTAGTACAGGAAAGCTGTCATGTAACGTTCAAGTTTATTTCATCATTAATGTACCCAAGGGAGAAACAGAAAGCTACGGGTCAGTGCCATGTTGTGTACGATGCCATGCAGTGCTTTTACATGGGTTGGATCAGTGAATTAAAAGAAAGATACTGGCTTTTCGCACTGTTAGCTGCATTAATAAGTGAAGGTCTCGTAACCTGAGCTCTTGCTGATTGTTGCATTTTGTAGCGTTCGAATCAAACCTTGTATAGACGGGATGTTTCAAATTATTTGAACAATATTTATTTTCAAAATTATGCAAGATGCTTCAGTGCAGCCGGTGCAGGTTGGTTGCACAGTAGGGCAGACATTATTTGTGACAGAGTACTACAGAAGTATGAATAATTATCTAAAATTATGTAATCAGCTTTATTATTTCTAGCTTTGGGACATATGAATAAATTGGGGTGTGTAGGCTGTGAAAATCAAAGACGAGCGTAGTCTTAAAATTTAAGGTTGGCATCATAGTTCATGTTACCGGATATTTAAAAAAAACTACTTTGAGAGTTTCTGAAGTTGACTTTCCCACACTACACATTGCCAAAGTGGTGCCACTTGAATGAAATACAACTTTAGTTTGCATACTTTGCGACTTAGAATGTTACGTCTGCGGCTCCCCTTGCGGATCTTTGTTCGTGTACATACACTTTGCTTTTCTTCAGCACTAACCGCCTAATTTATGCCTCTCTTATTTCACACATACTCATTAGCATTTCACACATACTCATTATATGAAAGAACACCCGACTTTAGTATAAAGCCGTACTTTAACCAAGCTGTATGAACGCGCCTAGGAGTAGCTTGTCTGACTTGGGATCGAAAGGTCCCAAAGAGTGTGATTCCCATCTCGCCCTCCCATCTTAAAGGAACTACTCCAGTTTGCACCACCTGCCAACTTAACCATGTCATATGGTTTTGTGTCACCGCACAACCCATCAACCAATCGTTGCTGCCCAAGCATACTAGAGGCATGCTCGCAATTTTCATTGCTGACTCCGGTGCCAGATGTTCCAGAGAATGGAACCTTTAACATTATCACGTTAAAATGGGCTTTTCCAAAATATAGTGCTACCAAAGTGTACATTTGTATGCTTCCAGATTTCGCATTCATTTTCTTAAAGAACTTTCTAGCAGCCACATTGTATTTAACTCTGCATGTACGTAAAATAATGTTCGATGGATGCTAGATTTTTGTAAAAATTATGAATTATGGTCATTGTTCTTTGATCTCTGAAGGGACAAATTGCAAAGCATGATTGAGAATTTATGCAAAGCAGTACGGTGGGTCTAAAATTAATGCGCCGAAAACTAAAGTAAGGGTCAACAGTCCTAGATGAGAACAACAGTTTACGATAGGCAGCAAAACATCGGAAATGGTAAGGGAATACGTCTACTTAAAGACACAATCTGCTAACTTTTTTCTTGCGTCAGTTGAAAACTCCTTTTTTAAATTGATAAATACGCTGCTGTGGTGCTGAGAAACACAATACAAAAATTTAAAGCTGGATTTTTCTATGTGGCAGTCCTGTTTTTTTCAGTAATAGACGGTATCAGCGAACCCTGACTTTGAGGGCATGATATAGTTAGTATAGTAACTGTGAAACAATACGGACACGATTGCCATGCCATTTAGGTGCCTTGCAGCGGCAGTATGGAAGATGACACTAACCAGGATGCACAGAGTTTGTTAAACCTATAATCGAGATGACTAAGACAGTTATAAATCAAAACATCGGAAATGGTAAGGGAATACGTCTACTTAAAGACACAATCTGCTTACTTTTTTCTTGCGTCAGTTGAAAACTCCTTTTTTAAATTGATAAATACGCTGCTGTGGTGCTGAGAAACACAATGCAAAAATTTAAAGCTGAATTTTTCTATGTGGCAGTCTTGTTTTTTCAGTAATAGACGGTATCTGCGAACCCTGACTTCGAGGGCACGATATAGTTAGTATAGTAACTGTGCAACAATACGGACACGACTGCCATGCCATTTAAGTGCCTTGCAGCGGCAGTATTGAAGATGACACTAACCAGGATGCACAGAGTTAGTTAAAACTATAATCGAGATGACTAAGACAGTTATAAATAAAATGGGAAAAAATAACTGAATTAAAACTAGTAATATCTAGCACAGATATACTAACAACCGTTCCCACCTGTAGATACTGTGCCTTTCCTTTCCCGTGAACCAATTATTATTATTTAGCAGCGCTATCAATGGCAGCGCCGCTGCAAGTATAGTGACATTGGTTGCATTACTTGCCTGACTTGTTTTTGAAAGCATTTTAAAAGTGAATACAACAAGATTAAAGAAATGAAAATAGCTGCACTTTTATTAAAAGGCAAACGAGTAGGCTGCTTGAAGTTGATATGAACAAAAATAACTGTGTTTCTCCATCTCTGGCATAGTCGTAAAATGAAGTATATCCGCTTCATTTATTGCAGGCAGCTGCATGTTAGTCGCAATGAAAGCACAGAGGCTGGTGTCACCATCTGCTCAAACCTGACTTTCTCGATCAATTTAAAATATAAAATCCTGACTAAAGTGCAATTTCTGCCCTCAATATTGCCAAAAGTAGTCAGATCTGCCAGAATATGTCAATATTTTTATAGCCATCTCCGACAGTGGAATGTCCTTTTTGGGCCTGGTAGCAACTGCAGGTCCAGACCATGAGAGTGAAATAACTAGGACACCAAAAATATGGTGGGGTTTATTTTTCAGGTAGTGTCTATTCTTCAGTAGTCGCCAATATCCCTCAAGTGAAAAGCATATAGCAGTTGCATCTTACTGGTGCTTACTAGTACTCAACTATCTGCCCAAAGATGTGGGATCGTATCCCGGCTGCGGTGGCCGCTATTCGATAGAGGTGAAAAGCAAGGCGATGTGTGCTGTGCATTGTCAGTGCATGTTAAAGAACCCCAGGTGGTTTAAATATCTGGAGCCCTTCACTACGGTGTCTCTCATAGCCTGAGTCACCAAGTACTCACCTATGGTGCAGTGATGTGCAGGTTAGCAGAAATGGTAGAATTTGAATTGAGGGCAGCGAGCTATGGAAAGAAAAATGAGGAGAGTTGGTTATGGAATGAACAGAAGTTAATGAATTCTTAGTCGAAATCAAGGAGTACTAATGGGCATGGGGAGAGCCTGTAATCTGAAGGCAACATGACTTAGGGTAACTGATTGGATTCTAAAATAAGGCAAGCACAAGGACTGGCTAAGAATCACATGAGGTTGCGGAGTTTGCGGGTTAACTTTCTAGCATACTGGGATGATCCAGGCTCGTCAAAAGATGACTGTTATTTCTCGTTGCAGATGAGTCCAGCTACTCGCGTGTTTTGTAGCACTTTGTGTCCGGCTTGTAGCGAGTATGGCTTGTCCAACATAAATTTTTACTCAGCCAACCGATGATGTTTTTGGGTACAGAAAGACCATTCTGGCTCAAATTTCATAAGCAGAAATGTCTGTAAGGGAGTTTAAGGTGCCAGCAGCTGGTGCAGGTGAGGGTTAATTGGAGAGATGCGGGAGAGCAATTTGCCCAGCATTGAGTGTAGTCAGTCTGATGGTGATGATAATATTATAAGAGAAGAACTTTATCTTTATGCTATGTTACCAGTAAAGGAGTTTCGAGTGCATTTGTCATCATTGTTTGAATTGTAATGTGTATTGTTTTCATTTGTAAATCAGATGTATGCTAAGCATTGATGACTCCACTGTGCTCACGGTTACGTGTCAGCATGCACTTAGCTACCCTTCTGTGTATAGTTTAATCATTTTCTTGTTTATTTTTAAGACCGTGCAGAATTTTGGGGATAGTTCATTGTACACTAATATTGTTATTGTGCTGGTGATTTATAGTTTGTTAAAATTAAGGTTGGATTAGCCTTGCAGTAATGTCCTAAGATAGTTTGTCTGTGCCCCATAGTGAAGTAAGATTTTCATCTTTCCATCCCCAGGCATTCCTATGGTTCCTGTCAGCTGGACAGCCATGCAGTGCCCTGTGTCCAGTATCAGGGAATTCAGGAAGGTGGCCAAGCTGGGGCCTGTAACCTAGACAGTCGGGGAGGGGGGGGGGGGGAGCGCTTTTGTACATAAAGTTTTGAAAACTGGCCTCTGTGAATTTGTAACCCCAACCCCACAACACGAATGCTATTTACCACAAAATTTCTGCCACAACTAAGATTTTTTTTAATCCTTAACTGTAAACAAACCATTCAAAGCAGTGGAATTATTTTCCCCACAATGAAGAATTTTTGCGGTGTAGTTCCGTTTCAACAAAGGTCAAGCAAGCAAACAGTCATTTTATTTTGAAGCACCTAAAGGTACAGGGTCAGCCATTCTTGGGGTGAACACACGAGCATAGGGTTGCCTTCTTAGGAAGGCCATTGCATCATACATGTTCGCTCATCAAAGAAAATTGGTGCTGGCGAAGGTGGACCTTGTGGTGCTGTTTGTCTGCTATCACGTCTTGATGCTTGGCCATCCAAAGAGCTGCAGCACGAGTTCACTGTAAGAGTCCATGACCCTGTATGTCGGACTCATCCAGTCAATTCTCATTTTGAACCATGTGGCGGTGGTAGTAAGTGCCAGTGATAAGGCTTTGTCTTTTTTTTTTTTTTTCATTTTTTTTTTTTGCTTCACTAAGCCAGATGTTCAGTCTCTAGTGCAGCAGTGACGTGGTAAGGCGCGCAGATTGGTAGAGCGACAGCGAAACGTACGTCAAAATGTTCCATCTTGTCCTGCGCGTCGGGGGCAGATGTCGACCTACCGAATAGCTCTTTACTGTGATGCATGAATTCATGTACCGCGCTCGCATGAGCCCGCGAACATCACTTTGAGTCTCATGAATGACGTGCTGGGCCTATTAAGTTTGGCAGGACCGGGGGATAGTATTAGAAAGATTCCCTTCCAGCCGAGCAGGCAGGAAGCCCCGTTATGCCCCTATGTCAACTTCACAATACAAACACTCTGGGCTTGACGGTGAGACGCGTGCTGGGCACCACCGGAGTGTGGCAGGAGTTGCGCACGGATGTTGATCGTAAGCCTGGCAGCGTTAAAATAAACTCATTTCGAACGAGTCAGTGCTGAGGAGTTAAGCAACGCGAACGTCAAGTACGGACCTGGCCGCGTTCAACGTAAACTCCCGGTAGGGATCTCGCAACAATCGTCGTCTCTGACGAGCGAGCGAATGGCTGTTTCCTGTTGGAAATAGTGGATGTTCTCTAAATTATTTTCCTGCTGCACTGGGCAGGAGACTATCGCGTAAAGCTCGTTTCAGCGACAGATATGGATTCGCCGTTGCGCTCCAAGCAACGGACACCAATGATAAACGCACAGTAGTCAGACCATTCTTAAATAATGGTGTGTGTTGTGTGTGTGTGTGTGAGAGAGAGAAGGGGGGGGGGGGGGGGGGTGTCCTCGGACCTCCCGGGAGCTTGCACGAAACGCTGAGAGCGCCATTTCTCTGTACAGTGCAGCAGTCGACCATGGAGCGGGCCGCGCAAATAGTGTGCCAAAGCGATGGTTTATTGGGTCGTGGGCTCGGCCGAAGCATACTAAAGCGCAAAAGGTAAAGTCCGGACAAAACGACTGCGAGATTTTCAATATACCAGAGGTACGATTGCACGAATGCGAGCGATCAGAACGTCGCAGACGAGAATGACTTGCATGTATCAACAGACGGCATTCACAGAAGTCCGGACAAATACCAAGTGTGTGCACTTTCGTGTCAGGATTGCAGTCATCAAAAAGTTCAGGCAGCCGACCTGCAGAATGAACACGTGAAGCTAGAATGGTGAGCTCCTACAGCAATCCGTGCCTCAATGAACAACATTCGAGGTGCACGCGTCTGCGACGTCCCGATCGCTGGTCTTGTCGCACTCGTGCAAGTGTACCTTTTTGTATTTTGAAAAACCCGCAGTCATCTTGTCCGGACTTCCCCTTTTGCACTTTAGTCTGCGTTCGGCTATTATCCCACGACCGCGCAGTAGACCATCGCTTTGACACTATTTGCGCGGCCCGCTCTACTGTTGACTGCTGCGCTGTACAGGAAAATGGCGCTCTTAGCGTTTCGTGCAAGCTATGCATGCTGGGTAATCCGCCATGATGATGTCGCTGGCAGCAGACGACGGGCAGCGCAGCCAGGCTGAATTAAGCAAGTGCCTTGTCGTTTTCGGCGGTCCACCGAGCAAACACGCGGCTTTTCGTGCGCTACCAGAGGAACGTATGCGTCGACGCTGTACCCGAAAAACTGGGCGCGCTATGGAGAAATGCAAAGCAGTGCAACGCGGACCTGTTCAAGCTACGCCTCTTCAAGAGCGAACAACTGACTGGACTTTGCGTCTGGACCTGGCCGTCCGTCGACATTGCCGACATTCATGATTTCAGTTCTGGCGGGTAGTTTGATACTTTCCCGGATTGGCGTCGATCTCGCGTGTGTTGGCCCGTGCGAGCCATTCGCGTCGGTGTCGCCAGATAGATCGTTTGCCTTTCTGCACTCATGCAGACGTATTTTTGGAATCGTGAGGAATCCGCAGTCGGCTGTTCGATCGCGCCAGCATCGTCTGCTGCCAACGACAACATCATGGCGGATTACCCTGTTCGATTCAGAACTCGTTCTCGGCACCAATTCTGAAAAAGTTCCGCTGGTGCCAGTCAGGTGCCGGCGAGGTGCAGTTCCAGTTCTGTGGTTCAGGTGCAGCGCGTCAGCAGCGCCACACATTACTGGTGCGGCATTTTCAATCGAGCCTTGTCGTCTGCTCGCTTGTTTCCGTTGGCCGCAAGCTGTTAGTTCGCGCGGTGCGGTCATTTTTGTGCCTGGCGAGGCCATGGACGACAACATCGTTGAAGTCATTTTTAAGGAATTTCTGGAGTCCTCCGACAGTGAGGACAGGGAACCCGATGCCGTGCTTTCCTTCACAGCAGCACAGTTATTACATCGTGGTTCAGACTGAGACCGATCGACAGACCGTAATTCACCAAGTTCCCTACAACTGAAGCGCTGTTATTAGATATTTCAGCTTCGAACTCAATAAACATTTCAGGTTGCCACAAAAGACCTTAGAGGAACTTGCCATTTTCCCGGATAATGACGCCTGATCCGTCGACGACGAGAAAAAAATGTCCCTAATTAGATCATAGATGTTTACAAACATCTCATCGGCAGCGCGCGTCGTCTGCTAGCGCCGTCAACACGTGCACCACTTATCTGCACCTCCTCCTCGGAGGGTGCCGCGGTTCTTTGCATCAGAGCGGCACCACGAGTGCACCAAAATCAATCGCGGACGAAGGTGCAGGGACCGCTATGAATCGAGCGCTTTGGTGCAGCGCACCGTGAACCGGTTCCGGTGGTGCAGAGAACCACGGCTGAATCGAACGCAGCTTCTATATGCTTACGCTCTGCAAGCGACGTTATAGTATTCTAGAGCACTATAGCGACGTCATGAGGGGCCATTGGCTGAAGGGCTTCCTATTTCGCCGAGACCGACCAGCTAGCGAAAAAAAAAAAAAAATTGCACTCGCACTTTTCTGATAGGGCCTCGCTGTGGTGGTGCAGTGGTTAAGATGCTCGACTACTGTATCGGAGTACATGGGTTTGATCTCGACCGCCGACGGCTGCGTTTCGATGGAGGCGGAACGAAGAGGTGTCCGTGTGTTGTGCGATGTCAGCGCACGTTAAATATCTCCAGGTGGTCGAAATTACTACATAGTCCTCCACTACGGCACCTCTTCCCGCTTTCCCTCCCACATTCCTCCCGTCCCTTACGGAGCAGTGCCGGTGTCCTCGGAACAAGTGCGACAGCATATTGCAAGCAAAGCAGCAATGGGGGCTAGTTGGTTTACCATTTCAAGAATTTTCGCGCTGCGATATACACAAGAAAGCAGTAACCACGTACACAGCATACTGCGTTTTTCATTTCCTGTGAACCAATTATCATTATAATTATTTTCTGATTGGCATGCGAGGCACTGCTGTGGCTGCTGGACCTACGGGACTTTTTGACTATATAGAGCTGCGGTGGTTATGGTAGTACTGTAATGGTCCTCAAAAGCCCCGCCAGCAAGAGCGCGAGAGGCAAAGGCGCAGGGCAACGCCGACTGAGACTGCGAGGGCGCATCGGCTTAAAATGAAAAGCGTAGCTCCACGCATCAAGATCGCTGCTGGAAACGGTCGCTAACAGATCGCTTTAAAGTCAGAAGCAGGCTTTGATGCGTGAATATTGTTTATTTTCAACACAATAGTGGCAGCTATGCGCATCTGTTGTCACAATACTGTTTTGAAGGACCGGCCGTGCGGTACGTGCATGTCCGGGAGCGAAAGTTTGTTCGGAGGCTAGCATGTGTTGTCCGGTACGTATTTGGGCTGCCTCAGATATTGCGACAACACGTGCCGTATTTGAAACTGATCAGCGGGCAGGGTTTTGGAGCGTAAGACATGCGACAGCGATGTTCAGTTCAGAAAGTTTTCCCGTTTTCAGGGGATACGAGGGGTGAAATTTGGCGAGACGGGAATTTTCACGATTTATCAAGTTTTTTTTTTTTTTTTTTTTTTTTTTTGCAACCAAAATTGATTCACATTTTGAAAATTGGCGGAGTTTTCGAGCTGCTGCACGGAGCAATTGGGCTTGAAATAGACAGCCGAGATAACTAATGTTAAGATTTTTCCCCTGTGCGTCTCTCTTGCCCATACACAGCTTTGTTTTGACATGTAAAAATCAATCAACCGTTAATCTGCTAGTACTGTTCAACAAAAATCCGGATGTGTTAGTATCGCCATCCTCCTCGTGTCTTTGACATGTTCAGCAGTAATTAAAACGTCACTATATTTATGCACCGAATGTCATAACTGCTGTGTCGCACTCCCCGTAGTATGCAAGGGAGAAAATATGTTTTAGCTCCCAAAAGAGGACATAAAACAAGCAGTGGTATGACGTATAGGCGATTTCTTTATCTTCCTTCCGCATGACTGAACTATAATTGGCAGAACCGATGTATGGTGAGATTCCTTTTGCTCAAGGCAAGCTAGCTTCACCGCGCGCAGATATGTTGAGTGGCGATGCACACGCAGCCCGCGCGAACCGTGGCGTTTCATCAAATACAAGTGAAGGGTCCGCCACGCGTGAATCAAATGTCAACCGCATCCATTTTATTATTTACTGCCTTCTCGTCCAACAGTATGCAGCTGACAGTGTAGTCTGGTTCCCAGGAAAAGTGTACGCGTGTCTGTGCCATGACCTAAGTCGTATATGAAACACATCGGACAAAACTACAGTTCCTGCTTCTAGTATCGACGGGTACACGCCTTGTTAGGTTCGTGCGGGCTGCCTAGGGTAATGAAGTGGCATGCACACTCTCATCTCGCTGTCACCAAGAGGCAGCCGTTTTCGGCAACCGTAACAATCGGTGGCACAACGCGCATGCACTGTGCCGGGTTCTCAGGTCTGACGCGCTTGCAAGCGCGCGGCGTGCTGTTGGAGGAACAGGGACAGTGTTACGGAGGGTCGCTGTGACGTCCTTCAGCTTTGTCGTAAACTGCGCGCGACAGTGCTGAGCCGCGCTTCTATAGACAGTCCCACAACTACGGTTCTGGCAAGTGGCGCTCGAGGCATTCTGGCCCCGCCAGCCTTGAGGAAACAATTAAGGAGGCGGGCACGTCAGCGGCGATTCCACCGGAAGTAGGTGTTGGGCTTCCTGCAGGCCCTGGCGCTGCCGCACCAGCGCAACTCGTGCAACGGAGGGCAGGGCGAGGCTCCCTTGCCGGGGTAGCGCAGGATCCGCCGGTGGCGCCGCGACTGGCCCAGGCCGCACGATTTGCTGCAAGCAGACCACGCTGACCAGCCGGACACCTGACACGAGGTCGAGGTCGAGCCTGCGTGACGCGCGCGCAGATTCACGCTGCATGCCGAAGTCTGCCCTTTTCTACGAGAGAAGAGCGCGCTCGCTCGCTGGGATGCTCAGGGATATTCCGGGTCACTCACATGTGTCCGCAACAATTGCTTAGTCCTGGGGTAAAAAAAAAGGGGGGGGGGGGGGGGGGGGGTGCTTCTTCGGATGTGTGAAACGGTCCCACATGAAGTGACATGAACGCGGCGCCTGGCCACACGCGACTATGCCAGTAGAGGTTTTGCGTCGCGATGTACGTGTTGTATACCTAAAACTGAGCGCGTGATCGTGACGCAAGACCACTTCAAAGGCCATGTAACAAGCGGAACACTGGAGTAAAATTCTTTTTTTTTTTCTTAATTCCACGATACAAAAGTGTACCGCGTATTCATGTCATTGTGGCCGTTAACGATTGTTGTACTGTCGCGAATAGCGCAAGTGCCGCTCCCTCTTTCTCTTTTCGTTTTGCCGAAGTAGAACTGTCATATATAATGTTACCACTAAATTTTCGCCTTTTAACGATCCCTCTGGAAGTGTTATGGAAGAGTGTAAGTCGTTAGACCGTTTCCTGTTATGTGTCGAGTTGAAAATATCAGCATATATGGGGACGAGGATAAAAAGGAGTGAGGCACAGGAATCGCGAGGTCGATTCCCAGCAACTTGTGGCAAATTGCAGCTGGCGATATGGGGCAAGTTTTCTTGCTCCGCGTAACCGAAGAGCTTTCAGAGAGCGGTTTGGGTTGTTCTGTGTTATGATTGGACCGCGACAGTATGGTCATCAGGTATCTCTAGACACTTAAGATGCTCTTTCGCGGATTCGCAGAGTGATCCGTATCACCGATTGGAATTCGCCGTTATGAATTAACTGGAAGGTATTCTTACTGCATTATTTTGGCTCGTAGGATCCAGGCGAGCTTAGGGTTGCACAGTGTGGAGAGATGGGAAACATGATTCTGGAAACATGATTTTTCTTACACTTAAAAGGGGAGGGCAGAAAGGAGCCTTACGCCCCCGTAAAGCCGTGCACTGGAGTCCCGTGAGAACAGTCGCACTTGTTGGGAAACGCCTGTTGTAAAGATGTCATTGGAACAATAAACCGGTCACATCGCGGGTAGTGGGTACAAAAGAGCCGACACGGTGCCTTTTCACATGGCGTTTGTGTGTACGGCGAAAGAAAAAGAAACGTTCGGCGTTTACGCATCAAGCTTTACTTTCTTTTCCGTCGCATCTGGAAAGCTGGCACGAAGTGACCCGGCTAACCTTCAGCCTCATAATGAACCAAGTGAGAGGAGCGTCCTGAGTTGTTTGACTTAGGGCCCGGTCGAGTTTGGCAGCGCGCCCGAGACGGCTCCGCAGTCAGCATACTCTTTGACAGGGTCGGCGCGCGGTGACGCCTGTCGGGTCGCGAACAACTAGCTCCACTTTGTCCATTTGAAAAGCTGGCCCCGCGCTGCCTTTTGTTTTCGCCGCTCGCCGGAAATTTGACTGCGGTGATCACGCCCGAGCCGCTTGGGCGATGCGCGCGCGTCGTTGAAAAAAATAAAGCAAGATTGAGCGGCTGAAGATGGCGCCTATCAGTGGTGACGCCCGAGGCGCTTGATTGGCATAGCAAACAAGCGGGTATTCTTGCCGAGCCAGCTCGCCACCAACGAAGCTGTTTGCGCCACGCGACCTGGTTCGCGAGCATGTTGCCCGGCCTGCGGGGGCGCCGTCAAAGCTGGAGCACTCGGGTTTTGTGCACTCCCCGGTTGTCACCTGCGGCCGTGTCACTGTGTGCGCAAGGATTTCAGCACAACAGAATAGGCAGTACGCAATGTCGTTCTCACAATCTTTATGCCACATCTTGAGCGTGCGAAACGTCGCGTGGAAGGGACCGTGAGCAGGTGCTGCATAAGCCCACAGAAGTGCTGGGCGTTCTAGCGTTGTGTTTTAGCCATTACGCGAGACGTAACTTTGTAGAGCAGTGCACAGGTTCGAAGACTGGCAGAAGACAAAAATAGTTAGGCAGGTTTTAGCATAGTTAAACTAATGTTCGAGCGAAAGCTAGCCTCAAGCACGTTCTTCTGGTGTTTCAGCTAGGGTCGAGATCGTACCATCTTCTGCCTCTTACGTTTCTTCTGTTGTTCTTGTCGCTTGACCATATCTTCAGGATTTGTAGACCATAAAACTGTATTACCCTCAAGGAATTAATTGAAACCAATTAAGTATATCGTTTTACGGCGAGCTAAAGTATATCGTTTTATTGCGCGTCAATCCCTTCCTATGCCCTTTTTCGGCTCCACTTCCGGTTGCGTGACATCACATCCTCTACGTCGCATTATTTCACTTCTTGTTTACCCATTTTAGTCTTTGGTACCTTCAAATTGCGCGCCAATCCCTTCCTATGCCCTTTTTCGGCTCTATTTCCGGTTGCGTGACGTCACATCCCTGACGTCACTTAATTCACTTCTTGTTTACCCATTTTAGTCTTCGGTACTTTGAAATTGCGCGCCAATCCCTTCCTATGTCCTTTTTCGGTTCTACTTCCGGTTGCGTGACGGCATTCTTGACGTCACCCTAATTGACTGCCTTAATTAACGACTGTAGTTTTTGGTACTTTCAAATTGCGCGCCAATCCCTTCCCATGCCCTTTTTTGGCTCGACTTCAGGTTGCGTGACGTCACAACCTTGACGTCACCTCAATTGACTGATTCAATTAACTATTTCAGTATTTGATACATTCAAATGTGGCGCCAAGCCATTGGCTAATGAGACCATTTTCGCATTTACTTTTACATTTTTGCCTCTAATTATTACATATTGGCTTAATTATTTTTCCGGACACAACATTACGTCACCCTCTATCGATTGACGCCGCTCATTAACCTCTACCACTTCTCAATTACTCACAGCTGCTGCGGACAGGATTTTGCGGGTTTTGCCTCTAATTAATTACCGAATTAACTTATTGGCTAATTACATTTTCGGACACAACATTATGTCACCCTCTATCGATTGACACCACTCATTAACCTCTACCATTTCTCAATTACTCAACTGCTGCGGACACGATTTTGCGGACGCGTTCTGCGGACGCGGTCTGCGGACAGAAATCTGTGAACATAGCGAAGTACTGCTTTCGCATTAATAAACCGGTTAACTAAATTCTAATAGTTAACTTTTCAATTGTGAAAGCTATAGTCAGCTGGTTGCAATTATAAAGTTGTAGCTGGCGATTAGTAACAGCCTAATCGTTTTTATTATTTCTAAGCTCGGTAACTGTTCACACTGCGGCTAAAATTTTCGGCCATTTTTCGCGCAATTCGAAAATCGCGTGCCGGCTCGGTGGCCACAGCGACGTACAGCAAATGTGTCACAGCGGCGCATGCATTACGTGATCTGCTCTGTCTCGCCCGTGCTATGCTCACTGCTCCTGCCTATGTGCGGGTGTGAGAAAAACTCGTGGTGCGTGGACCGCGGAGTGCCGCGACGCCCAGCACGGGCGTGCGATTTTTCAAATTGTACTAGAAATGGCCAAAATGTGTTCATTCAGCAAGCCAAGGGTGATATATATACACTGATTTACCGTTTCGTGCGCCAAAATGTGGATCAGTGGGTGACTGTTTTCACTTCGACGCGCATAAGAGCATCCATAACTACAGCGCAAACACTGTAGTTATGGGTCATCAAAACCACCAACTCGCCCAACAAATGCTTTTGTCATAAGGGCATCACCTCGCCGTGTTCTTTTCTCTCCCTTAGTTATCAATGGACAACCGCGCTCATTCAACACCTACGCAAGAAGGCGACGCGAAGCGCGGTTGTTCACTGTGAACTAATGCTATGTACTAAAGTCCCATCCTCGCGTAGCTTTGCCCTTGGTAAGCCCCCAGATGACTTCCCCAGCTGTCATGAGTTCCTCGGTTTAATGTCTTAGTTCGAATTTTCGCTACAGGCAGGAAGCGCGCCTTCGTTTCGTTTATATCGCCTTCCTGGTGGGTGTTCAAACAGCGTGGTTGTTCACTACGAACCAAAGAAAACGTAATCTGGAGGACGGCTGCACTTTGATTCCATGTTTAAAATTGGCCCCATTCGACTGTGTTTCTTATCAGCCGAGAGGAGGCGTTCGGCTTACTTTGGCCCTCTGCTGTCTAATGAGGTGATACACTGTGGACCATAAATTCGATTTGCGACCGACGTCCGACATATTCGCGTGTGGCATCATCACGAACTATACAAGGTTTCGCACCTGCAACGCAATTGGTCTCTGAGAACTGTTTCACTCCTTAACCTCTGTGGACAGCTTAACATAAGGGATGAAAGAATGAAATAAATAATGCGGTGGGCGCCTTTCGCGCAGAACGCAATGGCTGCGTCCTGTCGAGTATCTTAGGTACAGTGGATCTTAGTGGAGCAGAACAGCTCGTGCCCACTCGGGCAAGATTTGTTCGTTCACGCCATTTTGGTGACTTTTCGCTTGGACACAGGCGAGCCAAAGAAGTATATACATGAATTGGGTACTTTCATACTCTCCGTACTGTTTACTCGGTACTGCGACGGACGAGCGGGCGTCGCAGTTCAGAACGAGGTGTTTTACCGTGGTCCACCGTCGTTCTCGCGCTCGTGATGCCGGGCTCGGCGGTAGGCGCGGCCTCTGCGGGCGTCGCCCCTTTTGTCGGCTGGTCGGCCAGGAGGTCTCCGTGCGAGGCGTACTCGCGCAGCTTGCGGAACTGGAACACGCCGATGCGCGGCAGCCGCTCGAGGTGCGCGTAGTGGAACGAGGCGGCCGGATGGTCGGGCCAGCGGGACGTGATGAGCGACACGTTCTCGGCCGGCTGGGCGGGCCACCGCGGTGCTGTGAAGGTTAGGCCGCGGTCGGTGCCGGCGTCTAGCGGCTGCGCGTCCACCAGCACCAGGTCTTGCCAGCGGCCACCCTCGCACAGCTCGAGCCCGTCGACCCCTACGAACCAGTCCGGGCTGGGTACCATCCGTGACATGGCCGACACCTGCGATAAGATTCATGGAGCCGCTGTTGCTACTGGCGGCTCATCTGAAACCACCTTACTTTTCGGGGTCGCTTGCATGTGCATATGTACTGGCTTGGTCAAAAGTTCAGAGCCCAAGGAGTTTGCTTCTGGTCTGTATAGGTCTACCGGAACCAGTACCTATATCTTTGGAGAGGTGAGAACCAGAATGCTTCGAGAGATATGAAACCGACAATGCAAGACGAGCCACGACCCAGAAGCAAATCCGGAGGACTGTATATTTTTGACAAAGGATGAACGTGGCATACAGACTAACGCCATTACTGAAATCGCGAGCACGAATCTTTCTGTTAGCGCATAAATTATTTCGACCGCAGAAGTGCAGGCTTGATCCTCTATAGGTCATTACCACCCTGCATTTATGCCGGTGGTACTCATCAGCTTTCGACAATCTGGTCGTGAACACAAAGCAAAAATGTTTCGCGATGTATTCTGCAGGGTTTGGTCGCTCTAAAACAGTGCTTGTCGGCCATAGGCGAGCTCCACGACATTGTTGCACGCATGTAGCAACGCAAACCGCGATTTTGCATGCGAGTTTCAACGTGTAGGTGTGTCTATCTCGGGAATGAAACTTGTTCCATGCAGAGAACACGTGCTGCACCTTGCATATAGCGATGGAACAAAGACATGAGAAACGAAGATCCTTTCTTTTTTTTTTTGGGGGGGGGGGGGGGGGGAAATTGGTGTTCCCTCATACCCTGCCACTTTACATTCAAGTTCATCGGCAGATTGTGCTCCATTACCACAACTTTGCAACGGCGCTTGCATGGTTATTTCGGTATACCTCACAGTGAGATTCACCAAGATACAGATTTTTCTCAACGGTTATTCGTGCATGTTCTTAACGGCGTCTCGCTATGTATATGGGGCGCGTAATTTACATGAAACCGTTACACAGACACAGATACGAGGACACATACAACTGCGCTGATTTTTATATTTTTTTATTTATGATTAAACGCTGTGATTCCATGATGACTGACAGAAACCAACTAGCCCAGCGGAACACGCTGCTCAAGTAATTTATATATCTGTATGGATTATGGAAATTTTTAGTTTTTGATGAACTGGGTAAACTGTCGCGAAGCACGGCAATAAGTTCATAGTAATAGGCCAAAGTGATCATGTGCGAGACCTGTCAAGGACTCTGACCCTGGAGTGGCGGCTGTCGGCGAAGAAGGCGGCGCTGGAGGTGCCGCTGCCTTTGGCGATGGCCGGCCCGTGGAAGACGTCCAGCACGCCGCCGAAGCCCTGCGCCAGCTGGCCGCTCAGGCGGCCTACGCGTCCGTGCTCGGCGAACTGTCTGACGCCCTCGCTGGCCGCGCGACCCTCGCGCCACACGTGCACGCTGGCGTTGTGGCTCACGCCTGCAGGCGACCAGAAAACGCGCGCATGGTGTGCTGGGCTCAGACAAAGCAAGGCAGCTGAGGATGATTGTGGTCTAGGTGCGTCTTCAGTGCACCGACCATGCGGAGCCCTTGATCGATCACTATGCCTATGAAAGGAGCCCTAGCTTAGAAACGAGTCATGCCTCTCTCTCTCTCTCTCTCTCTCTCTCTCAATATACTTCTGAAGCAACCGTTGCTGAAACACTCTCATAGGCGGGCTTTCCCGTTGTAGCCGCCGCAATGGAGTCCATCTGGGTCGTGGGCGGCCTCGGCTCGGAGCGCGCTCGCGACCGCTGTCATCGCCGGCGGGGCACTGCCAAGGACGCAGCTGCCGCGATGACGCGCGCCGCCCGGCACGCGTCGCGTTGTCTGCAACACCTCTCGAAGGTGGAGGAGCGGAGAATTGAATCCGCGTGGCCATATTATCGAAAGTTTTCTACAGTAAGTGCAGCTCATGGTTGGCATTTCTCAGGCTGCCCTGAATGAGCTTATACGTGCTGTATGTGCTTATAGCTACCTAAATGTTCGTAACTTGCTTTTTGATGGGCAGCGTTATGGGCATAGAGTTCCTTACACTAACTAGAGGGAAAGCTGAGGGCGCTGCACTTCAGCCACCATGGGCGCGCTAAGAATCATGGGCCGGTGTGCTACTTGTTGCGGGACAGTCGGTTTTTCTCGGGTACGTGGAGTGGCGTTACTGCAATGTTTCTTTTTTCTTATCATCATCATCTGAAGGTGCGTACATAGACCGCGAAAGCCATAGTAGCGAAGGCGCAAAAGCAGACGTCGCCAATAAATGGTTTTTGTTTCCCGAAATGCCACTAAAAACTTCCTTAAGTGATTGCACAACGATAAATATTTTCATAACATTTTTTTTGTTGCAAAGTGTGCCTATTAACTGCGAAATATTGGTATTTGTGCTGCTCAAAACTAAGCCAATAGGAGAAAGGGCCATCGCTTATATTGGATAAATCTCACACTGGCATTCTGTTTCTCTCTCTTTTTGCAATTTATAGTCACAATATTCAATCTTAGGACATTATTTATGGTAGAACAACGTTTATCTTTGCATTAATTTTGGCCAAAAGTTGTAGTTCTGCACTCGGTAGCTCTCCGGCCCATGATGCTTTGAGCGCCCATGGTGGCTGAACTGGCCGTCTGGAAACTCCATAGACGGCAGCACAGCTTTCCCTCTAGGTAAGGTAAGAAACTCTATGGTTATGGGCATGCACATGTGAGCGTAAGTGCCGTATCGCGGACGCATATGCACATGTGATAGAGCCATAGAAGTCTCGGTCGACAAGCCCGCAAGGACGCATGTCGGGTGTTCGAAATGGTCATTTAATTTTATGGTAATTTCCAGACTTTTGAATCGTGAATCCGCATGGTGAAGAAAAAAAAGAAAACAACTTGGTGATTCTCCGCCTTTAAGATATATGATTCGACAGTGTTAGGGTCCCTGAAAAAAGGTCCGGAAAGTTGCTATATCAAATGCGTGCATCATGTAGAGTACAGGTCACTGGGAGTTTATGCCGCGTACAAGACCCCAAAACGAAGTTCATAATTTACAAAAAAAAAAAAAAAAATTCTCATCACTGTGCCGTGCTTTCGCCCCACTTAGCGCACATTCTGCTAACGCAGGTGACTTCAGCATCGAAAAAATAAAGTATACCTTGGCTCGCCGTGTCAACATGACACCCCATGAAAGTGCTTGGTAGATTAAAGGTTTGATTTTTCTGAAACATTTCTGATTTAAGCAAGGATAGTAATATTTACATACAGTACATACAGCTACTGTGTACGCTGTGTCAAAAACGAGTACTGCACTACCGGCTAGTAATGCTTTCGTATTCTCATAGCGCTTGTCCCTCTGACGGCGTTCAGCGTTGAATGCTTAATACGGTATTTTAGAAGTGGCATGAACTAGGTCGCATAAGCGGTTAGAATGAATCGGCCGTGTTCTTGTTGACATGCAAAGCCTGGGGTCATGAAGGTGCTACTCTTCCGCACGGTCTTCCGAAAGGTGAGGGCGAGTGAGCTGCTCGGCTTCAGCGCATCAGGCTGCCTGGACAAACGCAAGTGCCTCTCTGTCTGCGGTCGACATTTCTAGCCTGGCGACTGCTGCTACGACCTAGATAGAGTTCCTGAAGCAGTCAGGCGTCGGTATGATGAAGCTGCGGCTCAAGCCCTGAGCAATTCCTCTTCTAACCACAAAATTCCAGCATTGCACATTTTTAAAGTGAAGGTTAAAAAATTTCCCTGCCTCAACCGCTGATTCGCTTACGGTGAAACTGCGCGCAACATTGCGATCATTTTTGTCTTGTAGTAAGCTTGACTATTGTACTTACCTGATTAGGTTGCGCGTTATGCAAACCCGTAGTCTGCACCGAGACCAAGGAAACGAAACCCGCAAACGCAGTGTCATCGCCAAAAGGTGACTGTCTCGCCATATTTCGTCTACTGGGGACTCGGATACCTGCAACGCTGCCTCAGATCCTTTTGCGTCTTGATGTTTTCTTTCACACACTACAGATGACACTACCATAGCTGTTTGGCGGCAACCCCGGATCCACTGGTCTACAGATTTTCACCTTGCGTGGCCGAAGGAGTGATTTTCATAGTCAAGCTTACTGCAATTCAAAGTTAAAGGACCCACAAAAAGCTATTTACTAGAATTATAAAATGCGCACTAGCAATAGGTATGTCATCAATCCACTCTGCAGCGCAAATATATTTAATAGCTTCATTAGCAGCGAACGTATGGGCGATCGAAAAGAATGCTGCTCATCTCCCCCCCTCTCCCCCCTCAAATAAACGGTAGCAAAGCTGGACAAGGACAACTAAGATATGTTTCTCATGTGCCCGGCGTGGCGTACGTTATTTACAAAGTAATAATGTGTACCACGCCAGGTACATGATAAACATATTTTAGTTCTCCTTGTCTAGCGTGTAAACGCAAATAAACGCACGCTGGAGCGCAAGGAAAAAAGAAAAGTCACGACAACGCCCCACCCCCACCACGCCCCGTATCGCTCGCCTAACTTGGGAGCGTCCAATGAGCAGGCGCGCCCAGTAGCCCCACTGAGGTCAGTGGGGAGGATTGCGAGCGGCGATGTGTCGCCCAAATCGGTTGCGATCAGTCTCCAGGAGCACTTTTTAAAAATTATTTGCAGATTGTCGGCTCCACTTGAAGCTTTCAAATTTGACTGGAATGATCACAAAGGCCCCCTTTACAAATTGCTTGCATTAGAATTTGACCCCAACTAGCATTTCAGGGACCCTTTAGCGCAATGTTGCAAGCTCCGTGCGTAGTGCCAATGCAAACGAGCCATTAACTGAGGCGGTAAAATATTTTTCGCGATAAAAGCGCAAACCGCACTGCGGTCCGGAGAGTACGTTGCGTCGCTCACCGACGAGTCGCTTTCATCGTCATCGGAATTAAGCACCGGGTTTTCAAACTGCATGTTCTCGTAAGGCTTGAAACTCATCGCGGCAAATTCCGCAGAAGCCGCTGTTCTAGCTCGCGGTCCGTGACGCGAAACGCTGACAAAATAAGACGTACGCGGCTGACGAGTAGGCAAACGCTGGAAAACGAGGCAAGTGAGCTCCGCCACAGCGAGCATGCCATCGCGACAACCGATAGTGAGTGAGTAAGTTCAGTTCAGTTCAGTCGTTCAGTCGTGTCCGGCTCTTCGTGACCCTATGGACCATGTCACGCCACGCTTTCCGGTCTCTCACTATCTTCCTAACATCACATAACTTCATCTGCAGTGCCTCGAGGATGCCATCTAACCATCGCGTTCGCTGCCTACCCCTTCTCCGGCGATCCTCAACCTTTCCCAACATCATATCTTTCTCCAGTGACTCCTCTCTTCTCATCAGATGACCAAAGTAGCTGAGCTTTAACTTTAGAATTTGACCCTCCAATGAGCAGCTGGCAGTCCAAGGAACTTTTAAGAGTCTTCGCCAGCACCACAATTCAAACGCGTCAATTCTTCGGCGGTCAGCCTTTTCCACAGTCCAGCTCTCGCATCCATACATCACAACTGGAAAGACCATAGCACGAGTTATACGGATCTTGGTTGGCAGACTAATGTCTCTGCTCTTTACTAGGCGGTCAAGGCTAACCATTGCTCTCTTTCCCAGAAGCTGGCGTCTCCTAATTTCATGGCTGCAGTCTCCTTCTGAGGTAATCTTGGAGCCCAAGAAGAGAAAATCTGTCACAGCTTCCACTGCTTGTCCATTGATGCTTGATAGGGCAAGACGCCATGATCTTTGTCTTTTTAATGTTCAGTTTAAGCCCAAACTTCTCACTCTCTTCTTGTACGTGCATCAGAAGTCTCTTGAGTTCCACTTCACTTTCTGCCATTAAAGTGGTATCATCCGCATATCCAAGGTAGCCTTTAATAATCAATGAAGCTGGCACGAAGGCCTATTCCAGGGAGAGGGGTAGTATGGTAAGCGAAGTCACATTTCGCTGTCAATGCCTGCCTCACGTGCAAACTCCCAGAGGGATAGCAGCGTGGGTCGACGGGCTCGAGCGTCGTCGTTGCTCGGTGTTGTCCAAGCACTGAATATGGTGATGTGGCCTAGAAGGTGTCTTTTTCTGATGTTGTGGTAGCCAGGAAGTTCCATATCATGTGTTGCACCTTTGGGCGGGCTTTCATGTTGTATTTTCTGTACATAATTGAGGCCAAGTTTTCGTTGTTCTAATATTACCGATCTTCTGGCTCAGTTGCGAGGTCATGGTGCCTAGGATTTGAATTTGACCACCATTTGGCAATCACATCTGCGGTGAGTGCGTAGCCCGTGCGCGTCCTATGTACGAGAACTTGGGTACCAGGGGGAAGTCCAGGTGGTAGGGGATCGGGATTAACATGGAGTCTACACCTCGTGGGCACGCCTTCTTGAGTGCCGTTCGGGTGACGTATTTATGACTGCTTGTTTCTTGCGTACGTACGGATCTTGGTTGGCAGACTAATGTCTCTGCTCTTTACTAGGCGGTCAAGGCTAACCATTGCTCTCTTTCCCAGAAGCTGGCGTCTCCTAATTTCATGGCTGCAGTCTCCTTCTGAGGTAATCTTGGAGCCCAAGAAGAGAAAATCTGTCACAGCTTCCACTGCTTGTCCATTGATGCTTGATAGGGCAAGACGCCATGATCTTTGTCTTTTTAATGTTCAGTTTAAGCCCAAACTTCTCACTCTCTTCTTGTACGTGCATCAGAAGTCTCTTGAGTTCCACTTCACTTTCTGCCATTAAAGTGGTATCATCCGCATATCCAAGGTAGCCTTTAATAATCAATGAAGCTGGCACGAAGGCCTATTCCAGGGAGAGGGGTAGTATGGTAAGCGAAGTCACATTTCGCTGTCAATGCCTGCCTCACGTGCAAACTCCCAGAGGGATAGCAGCGTGGGTCGACGGGCTCGAGCGTCGTCGTTGCTCGGTGTTGTCCAAGCACTGAATATGGTGATGTGGCCTAGAAGGTGTCTTTTTCTGATGTCGTGGTAGCCAGGAAGTTCCATATCATGTGTTGCACCTTTGGGCGGGCTTTCATGTTGTATTTTCTGTACATAATTGAGGCCAAGTTTTCGTTGTTCTAATATTACCGATCTTCTGGCTCAGTTGCGAGGTCATGGTGCCTAGGATTTGAATTTGACCACCATTTGGCAATCACATCTGCGGTGAGTGCGTAGCCCGTGCGCGTCCTATGTATGAGAACTTGGGTACCAGGGGGAAGTCCAGGTGGTAGGGGATCGGGATTAACATGGAGTCTACACCTCGTGGGCACGCCTTCTTGAGTGCCGTTCGGGTGACGTATTTATGACTGCTTGTTTCTTGCGTACGAGTTGACAGTGAAGAAGAGGAGGAAATTTCAATCAATGACGTCTCCCCTGTCGCGCTATAGATAGACCGAAAAATTTTGCGGGATAATGATTGGTGGTTTAATGTCAGCATTCTGCCGATCCTTAACCCTCTTGACGACTGCTTCTGCGGGCCTTTAAAAGCTAGCACCGGCGTATTTCTTTTTTAGCATTTCTAGTTTATAATCGAATCACATTAGTTTCAGGTCCTCTCTTTCCGAGTCCCCCCTTTCAGATTAAAAAAAAAAAACTGTTTTTCAAATTATCAAGTAGAAGTACTTTCAAGCAAAAACCGGGAAGCCGAAAGTAGGTTTCGACCAACATGTGACGTTACGACATACCAATCTATGGCGTCCCGGATACGGGCCACAAAACCAACCGCGTCCGTGCTGATTAACGAAACTAGCGACTAAGAATTGCAGCTTGAGTCGCTATTTGTCTGAGAAAAGCAAAATCGAGGATAAACATGTTATGCAGCAAACACAGAGCGTATATAGACAGCCTTGCATCCAACGACGTCACGCACCCAAGGTGATCGTAGAAATCCTCGATTGGGAAATTTCAAAATTATATTGCCCTGCAACGAAATAGCTAAGCGCCGAGAAAGTTGCTACAAATGAGCAGCAAACTTAGAAGAACCTACTGAGAACGCCCCAGTAGAATACGAGGATGTCGAAAAAACACCGGAGTTGCTTCCTCGGCCCCCCTTGTCGGTACTTGTTTCGCGTACCTGCGCTTGGCTACTCGTTTAGCCACAAATCCGTTACAGATGCTCTTAGCGAACAGTCGAAAGCTACCAGAAAGACCACCAGACATAGATATAAATCCCTCTTTAACCGAGCCGTACGAACATGCCTACGTGGTCTAAGAGATGTCTGACTCGGGATCCAAGGGTTCCGGTGAGTTCAGTTCTGATCTCGCTCTCCCATCTAAAGGAGCTGCCCCAGTTGACAGCTCCTTTTAACACGTATGTGTCGTCCCTCCGTCCTTCGTGTATTTTTAAGGCGAAAGCCTTTAATGGCTCCTGCTGTCATGGACAAAGTGTGTCCCGCTTTTGCGGCGTTCTGATTGGCCGAGGCGGGATGCATCCCTGCCATCTGCAATGCCACACTTGAACGCGTGCCAAGGAACGCCACGCGACAGGAGCGATGGTGTACTGTCCAAACTCACACTTGCCGGAGAAAGTGTGATACCTACTGCGCCTTTCCTTTCCTGTAAACAAATTATAATTATATGTAGCGCTGCAACGAATGCCGACAAGAGGCTAACGATGGGAGGCAAATTATGGGATAGGAAGGGTAGGCCTTCGCCATTCTCCTCTTAAGAGACATCTATGAGACCCTCTAATTTTATGTGCTATTTTTTCATCAAGATCCTACCAACAGGGCCATGTCACGGGGTCTCATGGCGTCAGGCAATCTGCCGACCAATAAAGCGCGGCCATGTCACATGACAACTAGCAGTCTGAGTCATGTCTTAGATTTCTCACTCAAAACGTTGACAAAGCCGACGTTAGGCTTGTTTTTTCTTTAGAACTGGCCTTTAAATCTACATATCATTAAAATGGTCTTCAGTGGCCGGAATGGGCCATTTTAGCATAGGAAAAAAATAGCGTGTGCAAAAGCAGGCTCCGCTCTTTTATTAATTCCAACCTCCCAAGCCCTGATGTTGTCATGTAAAGGTAAACACACACGCACGCACGCACGCACGCACGCACGCACGCACGCACGCACACACACACACACACACACACACACACACACACACACACACACACACACACGCACGCACGCACGCACGCACACGCACACGCACACACACACACGCACACGCACACACGCACACGCACACACAAACGAACGTGTGCGCGTACGCACGCGCACACAAACACGCATACACACGTACACGCGCGCGCAGCGTCGCATTGCGATACCACTGAAGGAGAAGACAGAGGCACCGGAAGAAACACGAGCCTTCCGATCTCATGCTCTGGAGGCAACTGTGTAGAGCTACTGTAGTGACATGATACGTTTGCACAAGGATGTCTAGCGCGCCACTCTGTTAAGTTGCGGCGCGTGGCCAGGCGCAGATTTCATGCGCCGCTGCATCTGTACTGCAGGATAAAGCCATCCTGCAACGCAAAACTGTACCACTCGGACGACAAGTGACACCGCCTTAGAATGGAATGGCTTTTCACATTGATGGCAATGTGAGTCATTGTACGCCAGGGACTCCGGTACGGGAATAAGGGGGGACGCCTCATTTAGTTCTTTCTGCTAGTTGTCACAGTCCTAACGCATTCCGTTAAACAGCCTCGCCTAATCGTGCCCAACAGAAGCCGTCCACTGACTGACCTCTGTTCGTGAGCATGATAAGCAGAAATAGCGAGCAGTCGATCATTCATCTCCACGCTTTTATAAACTTGGGCAATTAAATTTTGGTTTTATGTGTGTAAAGTACAGGCATCAGTAGTTCAAATGAATAAAATATGAACAAATTTTTTTTACGTACATTTTATTAAAGCAATAAATAAATAAATAAAACTTGCAGTCTTGCTCCCCTCGTAGTAAATAAAAAATCCGAATCCATGTTGTACGCACTTTAAGCACTTTGGAAAACTAAAATTGTGAGCAACTTTCCGCTGATGCGCCCCAGTGGCGTATCTTACTGCAAAATGCGCTGCTGACTATAGTGTAGCTCTTGCTACAAAAACCGGCGATTGAAAATTCCGCATTGAAAATTGAAAAGGCTATCGGAGTTGATACTATAACTCAAGAAAAATGCGGCTCTGGCTCCTCATAGGATCCTCTGCGGCCAGTGACGGCCACTGATTCTTACGTCGTCGTGGATAATCCCCTTATGAGGCCCCTAGCGCGACAACTCAGGGTGGAAGATGAGAGGGGGGTTCACCCCGGTTGAATGAGATTAACCGCGGCGCCAGGAAACCTGGTCGACGCCACAGAATGAAGGGCATCTGCCATTTTTTTCAGGAGTTGCGTCCGATTATAGACTAGAACTGCGTCTCGGTTTCCCGCATATTATCCGCGCAAGCGTGGAGACCGGAATTCGCTGAGTTCCGGAATTCGCTTTATAGTACACTTCTTTCCCGCATTAAAATGGCTAGTCGGAAAGGTGTCCGCTCAAAAATGGTACCGTAACTTTAGCATTTACGCATCCTATACGGAGCTAACTGCGGCTATAATTTACACGCGCAAACGAAAAGCTGTCGCTGCTCCATCCCTCTCCGCTCTGAGAGAAGTCCACCAAAGAGACGCTCCTCAGACATGCATGGAGGTAGGTCCCGTGCAGGCACGGCGCGCTTGTACTCACCGAAGAGCTGGGACCACTGTGCGGGCGGTCTCCACTGCGGATAGTGCTTCGGAAAGCGGCCGGCCGTCCATGCGGTGGCCAGCGTGAGCCGGTAGTGGGCCAGGCCCTGGCAGGCGGACGACGCATGGGAAGGCGGCGGCCAGAGCAGCAGCAGCAAGAGCGAGGACCGCAGCAGTACGCGTTCCATGGTTACCCCCTCTGTCGGCCTTCGGCTCAGGCCGCAGCCCTTTTTATACACCCTTGAGCGGGCGGCGCTTCGGCCGCTTCCTGCGACGCCGGCTGCAAGCCAGCTTTCAGAGTGTCGTAAGCTGGCTTCCCCGCACTTCACAAGCGACTCGGGCAAGCACTTCGCATCGCATTTTGCACCTCGAGGTTTCTCACCGTAAGAAAATAGAGCAAGACATGCCATCGGTGCTCGTATACGCGTTGTTTCCGTTTGAAGTGATAGGCGTAAAATTCTAATTTTCGATGCTCATGTGCGAACGCCCGCCGGCAGAATTTCGAGTGTCAACCTGTCAACTTTGTCGTAATTCCTAAAGTTTGTTTTCCTATGTGCGATTTGCCCTAATTATGGTTTATTGCATCACTGGTCGTCGGTATGCGGATAAACTATGTAAATCCGGGTGCTAAAGATAGACAGGCATGCCTAATCGCATCCTTGGGAACCACCTAGGGATGTTTGCTGGCGTCGCTGTTCCGCCGTACGCAGGGAGGAATGGAATAAAGAGTAATGAAAGAGAAATGAAACTCTAATTTCTCGCTATTTCTTACGGTGCTGCTGGCTAGCTGCTTTAATTTTTTTTTTTTTTTTTTTTTTGTTGCCATGCGCCGACTTGGTTATGAATTGCGACATAATAGCGATGCTTACATGTGAAACGCCAAGGTAAAATAAGTAGGCAAAAATTAATATTCATTTATCCGCTTAAATCAAAGATACTTTGTTTCGGGAGTAAATGGAAATCCGTCATGGATAACAGAAAACCTCTAACCATTACTTGTCCACAGGGGCGAATATCTGCGCGTTCAGAATCCCTAGGAGTACACGCCGTCCTACCGTATTCAGTCTCAGTTATCGGAGTGATAATGTCGGAAGTTGCATTCGTCCAAAGAAATGCACAGAGAGAATCAAGCGGTCCACGGGGATAGACGCTTTTAGGGGGCGGTGGATTGATGGATGGAAATATGAGAGCGCCCCCTTTGAAACGGGGTGATGGCAACTTCCACCATGCAGTGGAGAGAGAGAGAGAGAGAGAGAGAGAGAGAGAGAGAGAGAAAATTCCGGTTTTCGTCGCTCTTAGCTTTGCCGTTGTAACGAATGACAAGTTGTTGAAATCGCCCAAGTTCTGTAAATGCGAAGCACGAGATAAAGAACCGGCGTTCGATATTTCAACCTTCCTCGAAATTTTTAGAAGTGCATGGTCTAGAACGATCACCATTTGATGCTCTAAATGAAAAATTGGGCCACATAATTGAAACTGAGGAATGGGATCACGACGAGGTTTCGCGCAGCGACCGGAACGACGTGGAAGTCGTGAACACAGTTTTATTTTACTTTGCAAGGTTCCTGATTATAGGAAACAGAAATAAACGTAGCCTTCCTTGCTCGAAATGCAGAGCGGGCGGAGCCAAGAATGAGAGAAGCGTCCATGACACTTTGCAAGACGAGCGGTTGCCTCATGCACCCGAACACCAAACTATACAACCTGCTGATTGCTGCGCAGAAGGCTTTTTTTTTTTTTCGTATATTTAGTAAGCGTAGTGTTTGGCGAATCAGTTCTTAGTATATCAGACCACTGAATTTATTGTATTCGCGTAATGAATGAGATGTTAATGATGTGGGTGCGTGTGCAGCATTACACATAGCAGCACTAAACTTTCTAAACTTTATAAAAAGATTTCAGTTGACAGCTTAGAGGCCAAGTTTGGCCTGCACCGCCGTGTCTCCGGATCAAATTATCATTTCTCCGTACAAGAGTTTTCGAGTCGGAAACGATTACACTTCAGAACTGCTCTATCCAGAGATGCAAGAAGCCTGAAAAACCGTGTGTGATAGCAGTTAATGGAGAAAGGCTTGCTGAACACAGAATTAACTTCACAGACTTCTATACATATAGCATTATTTTGTGTGCATGCAGCAGTAAAGAAGCTGCCGTGGATAGCCTGCGCTGGTAGCTTGATCAAAGCTTTAACTGTAACTTGACAGCCTGAAGTTCTGAAGTTCCTACAATCTGTTGTAGTCTTTGCACGCGTAACTAATATTAGAAAAAACATAAAAGACAATTCCACCAGATTTAATGCCGAGGTAATTAAAACGACGTTCTTGGTGCTCTAAGACCTGCTTTCAGATTACGAGGATGTCGATACCTGCAGGGATGGCCAGCATCCTGTCACAATGCTGGGCAACACCTTGCGCGCTGCTGCAACACGTTGTTAAATAATAAATATTGACAGTTCGAGAACAGGCATGATAACAGCAAATACACAGAAGAGCAAGATGAAAACTTTACAGCAGAATTGCTGTAAAGTTTTCTTCTGGCAAATTGCTGGCATTTGTAAATATGTAAATAATCTGTAACTATTGAAATGAAGTCTGGTCTTCACTGTTCCATTTTTATCCGTCTTTTCCTAACCTGAAGCTTGAATCGCACATGTGCAACTTATCGCGCTATATTTTTTATGCTTCCTTTATTAGGTGCGAAAAGAACATATCCAACACTTCTTTTTAAGAGCGTGATCTCTTACTGCTTTCGTTCACACATTTCGCGTCCGTCCGTCTGTCCGATACGCCATGTGATCAAATTAAGGCTGCTGTTGCAGCTACGTGAACACCTCACGTATAACGTTATGACGTCATCACGTAATTGGGATATTTATATCACACGACTAGGGCAGCCAGTTGTGATGTCATCACATATATCACATGACTAGGCAGCCATGTTGTGACGCCATCACGTAAGTAGGTTATGTATATCACATGACTAGATAGGCATGTTGTGACGTCACCACAGGTTCCTCCCTCACTAGCGCGCTGCCGCCGGGCCAGCAATTATCCCCCATGCTGTTGTTTTGCTATATATTTGCCAGCCGGACGGGTACCGAGATTGGGCCTCTGAGAACTGCTATTGTTGTCAAAATTATGGCCCGCCCATATGGCGCAGATGGTTCAGAGCGATGGAAGACGATTCGGTACGATATGGAGCGCATAATTACTAGTCGAGTTAAGTAAGACCCAGCATGTGCGAACGATTCGCACTAACGACCTTTGGTCCTCGAAGCCGTAATGAGGACGACATTTGGAGGGCCGTGGCGGCCGAACCAATAGTCGCACAGGGACGCGCTTCGTCGCGTTGAAGAAATTGAAGCAACACGTGCAACGAGTGCGTCATCACATGCACGGCGATGGACGCGGAGGTGGGACCTTGGGGAACCATGACGTCACACATGGTGGACCAAGTGGTGGACTCCATTGTATGAGTGCTCACGTGGTAGCCAAGAAATTATTTGCAATGCTGTAGCTATTATCACCTGATTTGGTCGCCATCTTGATTCTGAGAACATAGGTCGGCGCACTCACTCATGAGTGCACTCATATCGCCTCACTCACACTCACACCCTTGAGTGTGAGTACGAGTGAGTGGTTGCGAGTGGGAATGGACGTGAGTGTGAGTGCGAGTGGTTGCGAGCGGGAGCGGGAGCGAGTGTGAGTGCTTGTGAGTGTGAGTGGAAATTAGCGAGTGCAAGTGAGCGGATGTCAGTGTGAGCGGCCGTGGGTGTGAGTGCGAGTGAGCGGTTGCGAGTGAGTGTACATCAGTGGATAAGTGCCAGAAAGAAATAACACAAAAAAAAACGTTATGAAATATTAATCTCATCTGGCCGGAATGCTTCCACTCCCCAGACAACCAGGTAGAGAAAATCATCAAGCCGAATTCCTTAATTTTCTCAGGCACGGCAGGAAAGCATTTCCTTTAAATGTTCAGACATTTTATTGCAAAAGCAATGCTACTCGCACTTTCAAGCCTTCGCGTGACCTAGCCGCAGTTATGTCTTACCCACGTGACGCTGTGACGTCACACCCCACGTGACACATGGGCTGGCAGGAGCTGCCAACTTAGGTCTCTCGTTTCACATGGGACGGTTATGTCAGAATCAGCCTGCTAGGGGCCCTGGCATTCACGTTACCCCTATAGGCCACTAATTAAGGCACGTTCATATGGGTTGGTTAAAGCGGAGCTTTATATGTGGGCTGAGGAAGAAGAAAAAGAGAAGAACGCCCGGTCACCCGCAGCTAATGCTTTCGCTCAATATTTGGTTCAGCAGCGTTGAACCCTTGTAATTTTTTAAATCAAATTATCACACAGGTAGTGAATTTCCAATACAGCACAGCCGTAATCGTCAGTTAATTTTTTCTGTTACCGAACAGCCAGCCTGATTGGATTGAAAAGAAAGCCTCGGTCCATTAACCAACAGTTCAACGAGAATTAAGACTCGTCCTTGTCAGCCCGAGTGCGTCCATCGTTAGCTGATGCTATGTGCGCTCCTCACTTCAGGAGCAGGGACCAGGGTGGAACGGGTAGCGTTAAAATGGAGCACACTTGAACTTGTAACAAATATCATCCGAATGCAGAGGCAGTGACTACTGATCCAGAAATCGGGGTTACTGGCCGTGATAACCTGAAAAGTGTTTCTTAGAAACAATACAGAAGCAAAGCAAAGACGGAAGTGAAAAGTAAACGGCACCAAGCAAAGAAAAAACAACAAATTAGCACACACAAAAGAAAGTCAGAACAAGTTGTAATAATTAGAAACATGTTATGAGTAGGTGATATTGGCCTTAAAGTAAGCCCTAGGTTATTGGTTTTCTCTTTTATTCTGGCTAATTTTAATGTACTAAGCTCTTACACACTTATACTTCGCCACAGTTACAACTTCCTTGAATACAATGCTTGCCTAAGTCTTATTAAATTAGGACGCGGCAAATAAAATGGCTGCAGTTTGATCAAAATGTTGAGTGCTATTTTTTTTTCATAACCTTGCGCTCTTGGCCTGTCTCGTGACAATATGGTGCACGAATTAAAAAAAAAAAAAGACGCTTAATATATCTGGTAAACGAAAACTGGGCGAAAGCCCAGGCTTTCCGGCGACGGAAAACATGTTAGTATCGTGAAGAAATCAGAAGATCAGAACTTCAGTCGGTTGCAATGCGACATTTATTTGACAAAATCCAAAAGCATACGAAATGATAAGAGGCATGAGGGAATAAATATTTATGATTGATTTTGTCATGATTTCGTTCGCGTGCAGTAGCTGTAACTCACACGTACGGCATGTCGTATCCAAAGGCAATAGAGTCACGCCAAATGCGCATGGCATCCAAGACATTCAACAGTGCATAAAGCTCTTAATTTATATATGCCTGTAATAATTTTCGAAAACAATGTTTGGGAACCAGTAGTTACATTAGTTTGCACGGCTAACAATTAATTCGTTTTAAATATTGCGATGCGTTGAAAAACGCTAATAGCAATTTGATGCACGAGACAGATCTTTGCAGATATGGCATTTTGAAAGCGTAAATTGTCATTACTCATAAACTATATGAGTTAGCTTAAATTAATTGAATTTTGAACTCAGCATAAATGTTTTCCCCCGCCATGTGGTGCAGTGGTAAGACGCCCGACTACTGTGTCGGAGCACCCGGGTTCGATCCCGACCGCGGCGGCTGCGTTTCGGTGGAGGCGAAACGAAGAGGCGTCCGTGTGCTGTGCGATGTCAGCGCACGTTAAAGATCCCCAGGTGGTCGAAATTACTCCGCAGCCCTCCACTACGGCTCCTCTTTCTCTCTTTCCACCTTCACTCCCACTTCCCTCCCTTTCCTTACGGCGCGGTTCAGGTGTCCACAGAAACAAGTGTGACAGATACTGCGCCTTTCTCTTCCTGTGAACCAATTATTATTATTATAAATGTTTTAATTTTTGCTGAGTAAATAGACTGTCGCGGCTTTCGTTAAATAAACATCTCTTGGTTCCCCATATTTAGAGCTCGGTTGAAAGGTATCGAAAATAAGCAGCAGTGAAAAAAAAAAAAAAAAAAAAAAGTTAATTCAAACGTGCTGAAACGTTGTCATGAACACAGATTGTACAATGGAGTGTAAAAGCTTTGCATTCCGTACCGCACGGCAGAACTTCATTTCCGCTAGCACTGTCGACATTCCAGACGTGGTAAGGGAGTACGTAATAGTTTTAATTGGCTGTGTTCGTGCCGCGTTTTCTGAAGATTCATTCCAGCCGTGTAGCTAAGCTAGCTAGCTATTATTTTATATAAGCAGAGTTAATCAGCCAACTTTTTCGAAGCGTAACGACAGCACGAGCTATGAAGAGCTAGCTAGTGCGCACTCAAATCAGATTCTTTTTACTGCAAAAGTGTTGGTGCAACAAAGAGCATGTTATCCTCATTTCAGCTGTTTCTTCAAACATGGGTGAGTTTTATCTTGTCAAGTGTAAAATAAACTCCATGATGTGCAAAAATCTCGAAGTGACTATGTTCCCGTGTCGCGAAGTTTTGACCTTCGAACCCCACAATTTCAGGTGGTCATTAACGCCTCCACCCCTTCGCGCTATACAGAACAGATCGGGAGCGCACAGCCACTGGGCAAATTTTAAATCTTGCTGGCTGTGTCTTAATCGTTAAGAATAAACTCGCTAAACTGCCAAAAATGTTTAATTATCGCTAAGTAGTCAGTGAAATGACTCCAAAAATAAAACCGGCTACCAGGCTTGATCAAGGCGACTGCTTACAACCCTGCACTTATTGGTGACCCTAAATTAGACATGCAATGTTGTGCCCGTAAAAATCAAACGAACTGTGATGAATTGCTTACCTAAAGGTGGCGTCAAATAATAGTTGCGTTGGACTTTTTGCATCATTTTCCTTGGCCACAATGCCGGCATCCGCAGGGTTTCCTTCTGATCCGCCGCACTGCTGACGTATACCTTTTTGGCCAGCAGGAATTCGATGTCCCGGGCCTAGAAGACCTTGTCACTTGCATTGCGTGTAACTGCGGCTGTTCCTTGATGATGGCTAGGCCTTTGTGCGATTAGGAATTTTAGACGGTAGCTAGTAGTGAGACTAGTGACATATCAAAGTAATTGAAAAAAAAAAATTTAAGAAAAAAAAAACGACATTTCTGGCAGCAGCAGTTGCTATTTGTGTTGTGTTGTGTTGGGTTTAATGGCGCATAGGCGACTGAGGCCATCATGCGCCAAATGCAAGGTATGACTCCCTTAAAATGTTAGGCTTCCTTAGGTGCAGTCCTTGGTCAGGCAAGGACCTCCGAGGAACCCAACAAAATAAATCAAGGACCTCAGCCTTCTTCTCAGAAATGAGAAAGTGGATGACGTGAATCATGATATATATTGAGGCGCTGGGTGTGAATTATAGTTTCTTAAGTAGGCCTGCCTCTCCTAAAAAGCTAAAAATGTTTGAAATATGTATAAGTGCTCCTTCGCCTAAAATCAATGTTGGGTGGAAAGGGATATGTTCATCGTAAAATCGGGTAAAATATTTTTTCCGCAGTGTTTCTAGGTGTCTGCATGTAAATAATACATGACTGACTGTGAGCTGAGCTCCGCATTTCTCACATAGGGGCTGGACTTCTTTTGTGAGTAAAAAGTTATGAGTAAGGTGTGTGTGTCCAATGCGTAGACGGGCTAAAATCACTTCAGTGAAACGCTCCTGATGTGTACACGACCTCAATTCACCTAGGACGGGTTTTATGAGGTGTAGTTTATTGTTTATTTCCTTGTCCCAAGCCGTCTGCCATTTTGTTCTTAGTTTACTCCGTATGATCCTCATGGAATCTTTGTAAGGAATGTCTATTTGTTTTACTGTACCGTTACGGGCCCGTGCAGCACATTCATCGGCTTTCTCATTCCCCCTGATACCTACATGGCTAGGGACCCAGCAAAATTTGATTTCCTGTCCTTGCTTGTAAGCCTTTATTGCGTTGTTGATGATATTTCCAATTAAGGGCTCCTCTGCATTTTTAGGGTGCAGCGCTGCAATGACACTTACAGAGTCAGAATATATAACACTGCGTTTAGTATTTTCTTGCAGTACAGCTTCTACGGCTACTAATATGGCATACCCTTCGGCAGTAAAAACTGACGAGCACTGAGGCAATCGCACTGTTTGCTCCGAACTTCCCTGGATTATTGCGCTCCCCACATAATCAGTTGTCTTCGATCCGTCTGTGTAAAAGGCCTTGTAGGTTTTGTATTTTTCATCTAGTGAAAGAAACTCTTGTAGTATATGTTCTTGAGGAGTTTGCTTTTTATGTAAGTGTACCAGTGTGAAGTCACACATAGAGGGAAAAATCTCCCATGGTGGAAGTGGATCTGGTCTACTGGCAATGTTGGGGAGGGCATCTAGTAAGTCTAATTCTCTGCATTTTTCTTCAAATCGGAGAAGGATTGGTTTGACTGCTCGGGGTTTATTGTTAAATAGAATTCTGGATGGTGATGTGGTAACGATAGGATAACAGAGGTGTTTCGGGAGAGATCTTATTTTCTGTATGTATGCACACGTAAGCATGGTTCTTCTGTCGGTAAGGGACGGTTCGTTCGTTTCAACATAGAGGCTATTGATGGGTGATGTTCTGTAAGCCCCTGTTGAGAGACGGAGGCCTGTGTTGTGTACTGGGTCGAGTCGTTTCAAGTATGATGGTCTGGCTGAGTCGTACACTATGCTTCCATAGTCTAAGCAGGAGCGTACCAGAGAGCGGTAAATTCGAAGAAAACATGTCCTGTCAGAGCCCCACCGTTTTCTTGAGAGCACTTTAAGGATATTTAGGGCTCGAGAAGCTTTCTTTTTTAAGTTATTTATGTGGGGTAAGAATGTGTGTTTTTTATCGAAGATCAGGCCTAAAAATTTGTGTTCTTGCTTTACTGGCAGTGTAGATTCCTGTAAATACAGAGTGGGGTCAGTGTGAAGCCCTCTTTTGAGGGAGAAGAGAATAGCTACTGTTTTTTGTGGGGAAAATTTAGAACCATTGTTGTCTGCCCACGCCGTGAGTTTGTTTAATGTCATTTGTATTTGCCTCTCACACACTGGTATGCTGGCAGATGTGCAGGCTATTTGCAGGTCATCAACATATATCGAATACATAATGGACCGTGGGATTATTTTTGCCACAGAATTCATTTTTTCATTTTAACAATGAAAAGCGTGGTGCTTAGGATACACCCCTGAGGTACCCCGTTCTCCCGAATGAAAGGTTTGGACATACATGTGCCTAGACGTACACTGAATGAGCGGTTGGCAAGGAAGTCGCTTAAAATGTTCAGCATCCTCCCATGGATGCCTATGTCTACCAAGTCACGCAGTATTCCATATCTCCAAGTTGTGTCGTAGGCCTTCTCCAGCTCAAAGAATACCGCGAGACAGCTCTGTTTATGTATAAATGCTTCTCTGACTGTATTCTCGAGGCGGACCAGATGATCAGTTGTTGAATGTGCTTTTCTAAAGCCGCACTGATGTATGTCAAGTAGTTGTCGTGATTGCAGAACAAAATTTAATCTAATATTTAAAATACTTTCAAAGTTCTTTGCAAGGCAACTTGTCAAAGCTATGGGCCGATAACTGCATGCAGAGGTTGGCGGTTTACCTGGTTTAAGCAATGGGACAATAATGGCTTTTTTCCAGGCTTCTGGCAGCTTCCCTAACACCCATATCTTATTAAAAAATTCAAGGAGTGCTTTAATAGCATTTTCAGAGAGGTGTGCTAACATTTTGTAATGCACCTCATCAGCCCCTGGGGCAGTCTGCTTTCCGGCAGAGAGTACTGTGTGTATTTCTTGGAGCGTAATTAAACTATTATATTTTTCATTTCTCTTGCCACTTGTGGAAAGTCTTTGTCACATTTTTGTACCTTAAGAAAGTGTCAGTGTAGTGTGAGGAGCTAGATACTGCAGAAAAATTTCTTCCTAATATGTCTGCCTGTTCTTCTAGAGTCGATTGAGTATCGGGGGCTGTCAATATGGGAATAGTAAATGAGGAGTAGCTTCCGTCTAGTTTGTGAACTTGCTCCCACATTTTTTTGGACTTCATCGAACTATTTATTGACGTCACATATCTCTGCCACGATTCTTTTTCAGCCTTTTGACAAACAAATCGTGCTTCTGCTCTTGCCTTTTTAAATGCTATAAGGTTTCCTTGGGTTGGGTACCTGCGGAAAGTTCCCCAGGCCTTATTTTGTTTCTTTTTTGCATCCCGACATTCTTGCGTGTACCAGGCTTTGTTAATGCGATGCACAACTCCCGAAGACTGTGGAATAGCTAAAATCTTAAAATCTAATTGCATTATGCAATTAGTAAACCTTTCATTCAATTCATCTACAGTGAGCTCAGGCTGAAAAAAACTTCTTCCAGATTGGCTTTGGACTGGAAAAGTGGCCAGTCGGCTAAAGGGAGCTTCCATCGTCGCGGTTTGCTTGGGGTGACTTTTGGTGATGATGACATGCGGATTAGTACTGGTAGGTGATCACTCCCATATGGATTCTCTAAAACTCCCCATTTAAAATCATTAAAGAGAGAAGGTGAACAAAATGACAGGTCTAAAACACTCATCTTTCCCGTGCTCGGAGAGCAGTAGGTCGGTTTACCCGTGTTTAGTAAGCAAATGTTGTTAGATAGAATAAAATCTTCAATAATTAGGCCTCGCGCATCAATTTTTTCGCTTCCCCAGAAAGGAGAATGTGCATTAAAATCAACTACCACATAAGGTTCCGGTAGTTGATTTATAAGGTTTTCTAAGTCATTGAGAGCTATTTTTCGATGTGGCTCAACATACACGCAGCACACTGTGATTCTTTTAAATGTAAGTAAGATGGCTACCACTGCTTCAATGAGTGTCAAGTTTGTATTCACTAGCTGCAATATCATTCCTTACAATGATAGCAACACCACCCGAGAGCCTGCTAACGTGCTCTCGGTCGTGGCGAAAAGCTTTATATTTTTTTAGTATGTTTTTATGATGCGCACCGAGATTGGTTTCCTGAACGCACAGCGCTGCGGGTAAGAATGAAACAAGAATGTCTTTTATATCGCTGTAGTTTCTTAAAAGTCCTCTACAGTTCCAATGGACTAAGAACGCCATTTTATATGAGGAAGGTAGAGAGACTAAGTTTTTTCTGGCCCGGTGATTCGGGCCTTTTCTTTTCTAGTTCGCTCCAAGGAGCTCCGTCGCCTGTCAGATGTTGACGGCCCCGGACGGTCGTCGTTTGTTGTGTCCATTGCGTCCTCGGACGTGCTGGACGATTGTGCAGACTGCACAGACACATTTGTGGTAGATCTCGCCGTTACTGGAGAGACCTTGGGGCCAGCTGACCTAGAGGCCCGCGCAGCCTGCTTTGGGGGTGGTGGAGCAGCCCCAGCTACTTCCACCGGGGACGTAGAGGTCCCTGCCTTAGGTGCACCGTGTGTCACCTGGTCAGGTTCCAAGGGCTGCTGTGACGCCGCCCCCTTTTGCGTCACAACAGAATAAGTTGGGGTGTGAGTGGACGTGAGTTTCTTACGTGCTTCCCTGTAAGTGAGGTTTTCTTTGACTTTTAGTGTGATGATATCTTTCTCTTGTTTCCATGTTGGACAGGTTCGTGAGTAAGCAGCGTGGCTGCCCTCACAGTTGACGCAAAGATGCGTTTCGGATTCACAGTTCTCAGCGGGATGCTCGTGGGAGGCACACTTCGCACATGTAAGTTGGCCTCGGCAAGTCTGTGAGCCGTGGCCATACCTTTGGCATTTGAAACAGCGACGCGGGTTAGGTATGTACGGTTTCAGTTTTATCTTCGTGTACCCTACCTCCACAGCCTCGGGCAGTGTGCTCGATTCGAAGGTAAGGACTAAGTGCCTGGTCGGTATCTCTTTGTTATCCCGTCTGATTTTAATTCTGAACACATTGATGACATTTTGTTCTCTTAGTCCTTCAAGGAGTTTTTCTTCACTTAGGTACTCGTCATCTGAAATGACTCCCCTCACCATGTTTAGAGAGCGGTGTTTGGTGACATTAACTGGGCATTCCCCAAAGCTGGTTACTGTTGGGAGTTTTTCATTCTGATGATGGTACATAATTTCCAAGAGAAGGTCGCCATTTGGAAGTTTTTTGACATTGTATCCTCGGCCTATTGCTTCAGTCAATGTCTTGGTCACGACAAAAGGAGATATTTGCCTAGTTGTTTTTTGAGGGTCTTCACTGTGCATCACGTGGAAGCGTGGGAATCTGTTTGCATTCTTTAGAAAGAAGTGCAGTTTCATCGGTCCGTCCCTTTTTCGGGAACGATCATTGGAGAGCAAAGAAGAAGCCATACAGTAAGTTTTTGTTCAGCCGGGGTGGCGGCCACCCACCATGGAGCCCAACGAGGGGACGGGACAGGAACTCGCAAAGCAGTCCTGCCCACGCCAGCCGTACACCCCGACTATAACCAAATATTGCATAACGCAGGGTGGTTAGCCACACAAGGTTAACCCTAGCCGCCAGGAAAAGAAGGAAAAAACAAGAAGGGAATAGAGGACAGGAGAGTTGTGAGAAAGGAGATAGGAAAGCGAAAGATGGAGGGGAGGACAGGAAAAGGCGACTGCCGATTTCCCCTGGTCGGGTCAGGCCAGAGGTGCCGTCTACGGGAAGCAGGGGCCAAAGTGGTGTGTTGCCTCCACCGAGGGGCCTTAAAGGTCCAAACACTCGGCATCGGCTCAACCACCAGGATCCCCTTTTCCCCGGACACGGCGATGCCACGCACGGCTAAGCGTGGGTGCTGGGGTTCGTGGTGTCGCACAGTACACCAAACATCTGCTTTAGCAGATGCCCCCTGCGGGGGCAGTTGCTATTTGATACCGTAGACAAACGAGCTGAGGCAGTCGGTGACTTGAAGATTCCTTGGAATGGATTCGAATGCATGGGTCCTCTGCGAATTAATAGGCTTTTATCACGTGTTCCCGCCCTTTTTGTCCATCCGCCTGTATTTCGGTTGCTCGCTGCCATTTCGTTGTATCGGTATCCCCGATTGGTCTATTGCACAGCCTCCCATAGTCCCAGTTAGAGCATATCCAGAAAACAGCTGTGACGTTAGAATCGGGTTTACCACAAAGCATGACATGGTCATGCCTTTTCCCGCACATGTAAAACACTGTGTAAAGGGCAGACATCCGGAATGTTCTTGCTTGCCCCGGTCACCAACGACTGGCAACGGTGGGCGACCGAGAGCGTCTGCATTAGCATTTAGCTGTCCTGGGCGGTACTCGAGGTCATAATGGTAATGGACAGTAGCAGTGCCCACCTTTGAATTTTTCCTGCGGCTATGAGCGGAATCGGATTCTATGGGTGAGACAGTCCTCTCAGTGGTTTGTGATCCGTCACTAGAGTAAAATTCTTTGCTAACAAGTACTTGGAAACGCCTAAACTTGGAAACGCCGAACACCAAAGCCAACGCTTCTTTCTCGAACTGCGAATAATTCTGCTCTGCAGGTGTCAGTGCTCTCGAACGGAACGGCATGGGATAGTCTCGATCGGTTCCCAATTCGATGTGACAGCACCATGCAGACTTCCACTGGCGAAGCATCGCATTCAAGCAGCAACGACTTTTCAAGGTCATAGTGTACCAGAAGTTCCGCTTCCAACATAACACGCTTGGCTTTCTGGAAGACTTCATCGTGTGTGGCTCCCCACTGCCGTTGCGCTCCTTTAGCCAACAGCCTATAATGGAACCAGAGTGGTCGCGAGGTTGGGCAAAAACCTAGCGTAATATGTGATCAATCAAAAAAAAAGGCTTTCAACTGGCTCACCGTCTCTGGTCTTGGTGCAGCGGTGAAGGCTTCCATATTTTTATGGGGGTGCCAGCAAGTTGCATTGATCTTATAACCCAAGAAGGAAATTTGCTCCTCGCGGAACCTGCATTTGTCACAATTCAACTGGAGTCCGTTGTCACGCAACCGCTCGAAGACTTGCCGGAGAGTTGAATTGCCGTTCTTTTTTGGCAATAATGATGCCATCCAACTACACCTTGACGCGAGGGAAGCCTTGCAAAACGGATTCGAGACGGCGCTGGAACAAAGCTGGAGCCGATTTGATGCCGAAAGCGAGGCGGCTGTATGCAAACAACCCTTTGTGTGTGTTTAACACCGCCATTTTTCGTGCCTCGTCGTCCAGTGGAAGCAGATTATATGCGTGTCGTAAATACAGAGTGGTGAACACCTCCCCTCCCGTACAGGGATGCTAAGATGTGTTCAATTTTTGGCAACGGGTACTGCTCCAGATATGTCGCCGGATTCACGGTTATCTTGAAGTCGCCATACAGCCTAATATCATCGCTTCGTTTCTCTACGGGTACGATGTGCGTAGCCCTCTCGGAAACTCTCAGAGGTGATGTGAAAGCACTTCTTCCTGTAGCTGGAGGGCGATTTCTGCAGACACCTTTTCCCGGAGCGCGTAGGGCACCGGTCAAGCCTTTAGAAAGTGTGGTACAGCGGCTTCGTTTTTGTGTAGCTTCACGGGAGGCCCCATTGCAACAACCCAACTTCTCCTCAAAAAGTTTCGAAAATTCCACAAAAACCTCCGCTGTCGCTGCGTCGCCGTGAACCACATGCACGTTCTGCGACGCGCATTCTTCCAGCAGTGCCATTCCAGCCTTGCTTGGATGGTATTCCGGCCGCCCAAGAGAGGCCCGTCGCAATCGACTACAACAAGCGAGCTGTCCACTTGCGTATTACCGCATTCGACCCTCTTGGCTACTCGGCCAAGGACCGGCAGCGACACTAGGAACACGTCAGGCGCAGTGCAGTATTCTCTAGTGTCGGCCACTATTCGCGATGGTTCTCGAATATCCTCATTGGAATGACGCTGATAGTAGACCCTGTATCCACCCGCATGCTCAGCTTCAGGCCTTCCCAGCTGAACTCCTTTTCGAATGGCCGCGTGCACTCGTTACTACTATAGCTGCGAGCTACCGAAGCGTGAAGCATTTCTTCTCCAGTGCCGTGACTGCCGTCTGGCTTCTTCACCGCGTAAGTTCCTGAAGGGTTAGCGCGACCACTGGAGCACATCCTTGCCAGGTGTCTCTTCCTGTTGAACTTGTTACAGTCGCTTTCTTGTGTCTGCACACTTCAGAAACATGGTTCGAGCCACATCTCCCCACTAAGTGGAGTCGGTAAGGAATCCCGCGTCCAGACCAGACTTTTGCGGATTCCTCCTGTACTTACGAAGTTGGCAGCCCTGTTGCTGAAACTCCTTTCTTGCATTGCCCGGACATTAGTTTCTGCGGTTTCCGCTGCTAGAGCAAATTCTTCAGCGTCCGCCAGGCTGTCGAGCTTGTTTGTCACGGATTCCGCAGACAATACGATCCCGCAACGTGCGCTCCAAGAACTTCTCGAAACATGATCCTTTGCGAGACTCTCAGGTCACTGATGTAGTCCCGTACCTTCTCGCCTTCTGCTTGGTTCCGCATAAAAAAGCTTAGCTCGCTGCTATCTCATTGACTTGGGGATCGAAGTGGTTGTCCAGGAGCTGTACGACGGCCTCGTAGCTCAGGCTGCTCACCGATGCCGATTGACGTTGGCCTTAAAGCACGCCCACCACGTTGTCACTCAGTGCCGACACCGGAAGCGCACGCTGCCTCCCTGGATCTGTGATGCTGCGGCCCTCTGAGAAGGCCTCCAAACGGACACGATAAATGCCCCAGCTTCTGGTCCTGTCGTCGAATTCGGGTGATCTGGCTGTCATCGCGCCGCTATCCCAACCACTGAAATAACGGAACGTAGCCGACGGGCAGGGTAAAGAAAGGACGTTAATTTTTAGGTGTTACGGGTTTTATCACAAAATAACACAGGTCACATGCTATGCCAGCGTACCGCACGTGTACCCTTGTCATGCTCATTAGTCAAGGTTACACATCAGGACGCGCGCTTGATAACACTACATTCTGGGAAACGCATTAGTGAATAATTTCTATGATTTGTGTATGTTTATTCGGAACAGTGGGAATAAAAAACAAAAGCATTTCTGTCCCCTAGTCAGTCCACACAAGTGGTATTCGGTAACTGAGGTGTCTTAACTAACACGACGCATTACTGCTAGAGTATAATTGGACATATTATGTCGGATAACTTTTGAAATCGTTGACGATATAACAAAGCAATTTCAACTCGAATAATTTGTTCACATTTAGGACGGAATGCTCTGAGATATACAAACCTGTATGCTCATTGTATGCAAAATTTTCTACATATTGTCGCACTTCGATAGAACCCCAAGGGGGGTCTAAAGATAAAACTGTTTAATGTTCAACCGAAAACAGTCTTGCGTTGAAGCTTCGCTCTCTTCTAGCCTTGCGGTTGTAGTCCCAATCGTTATCTTTGGTGTCTGCTTCTATGCGGCGTTTGCCCAATCCTCAGCGAGCATCATCCCGATGACCACAAAAGGAAGTGGGAGGTCAAGATCAGGTCGATCGGTGGTACGGCTTCATACGTACGACATGGACGACGTCGGCTTGATGCTGGCGTCGCTTAGATGTCGATACCCCGTCTGGCACCACCTCATACGTTACGTCGGGTAAACGTTTCGGAACAACATAGGGCCCTAAGTATCGCCGCAGTAGTTTTTCGGAGAGCCTACGGCGGCGAACAGGCGTCCAGACCCACAATTTGACGCCAGGTTCGTACATTACATGTCTGTGGCGAAGATTGTAGCATTGTGCATCGTACTCCTGCTGATTTCTGATCCACACATGCGCTAGTTGTCGAGTTTCCTCTGCGCGTTGAGAAAATTACTCAGTGTCCTGATCGAGTTTATCGGCGTCGGCATTTTGAAGCAATATTGCATCCAGCATCGTTGTGACTGGTCGCCCGTGAAGGAGGCTGAATGGTGTCATGCGAGTTGTGTCTTATCGTGCCATATTGTAGGCGAATGTTACACTTAAAGCATGTCCGCGATGGTCTTATTGAGACGTTCCATCAATCCATTCGTTTGAGGGTGATAGGCCGTCGTTTTAGGGTAACTGGTACCGCTGAGGCGCAGAACGCGATCTCCAAAAGTTCAGCCGTAAATGCAGCTCCTCTGTCAGTTATTGTATAATGTGCTGGATCGCCATGCCTGAGGACAATGCTCTCAGCAAAGAACCGAGCTGCTTCGGCGGTGGTACCCCTTGGCAGAGCCTTTATCTCCGCGTAGCGTGCTAGATAATCGGTGATGAGAATTATCGATTTATTCCCAGCTGTAGACATCGGAAATGATCCCAGGAGGTCCATGCCAATTTGCTTGAAAGGTGTCTTTGGCACTTGAAGAGGTTGGAGTAGGCTGGCTGGTTTTATAGGGGGTGATTTATGGCGCTGGCAGTCGACGCACGTCCGTACATAGTGCTTCACTGTCGCCGGCAGTTTCATCCACTAGTATCTGCGCTCTACTCTTACCAACGTGCGGCTGGAGCCGACAGGTGACCGGCGTTTGGATCGTCGTGGCACGCTTGCAAGACTTCAGTACGGAGAGCCGTTGGGACGATGAGTAGATGACTGTTTCCCATAGGACATATACTATGGTGAGGCTGCCCAAAAGTAATAAAAAATAATATGCCTCTGCCCGTGCTACTAAGTATAATGGGCTTAAACCAATTACGACAAAAATGAATAGGGATTGCTACAAAAAAGAATTCCGCATTGAAGATAAGGGAAAAAAAGAGAAGGAAAAAAGAGAAGGAGAAAATATATAAAAATAAATAAATTCTACTATCCAGCCCAACCGCCGCCACGGGAACGGGAACGCTCATAGCGGTTTTATTTTCATTTTTGTGCTTTTCTTTTAAACTCAGATGTGATGTCGCGCGTTTTACATGCTTTCTTGCTGATAACATTTTTTGTTACGTAGTTGTTTTCCGGATTCGTGATAGGGGTGGATGGTGCATGGGACAGGACTTGCTTCAGATGGTGGTGATTTGAGGTCTTGTTGGGCTTTATCTTGGCCGGGATGTTGATTCCTGATGTGGTGGCCAGTTGCCTTGCTGGTGGATCTGGGTATACTGAGGGGGAAGTTTGCATCCCCCCAACCCCGTGTTTTTGTTCCCGGTTTATCGGTGTTATTGTGTCCCACCCCATCCCTAATATGGTATGAGTTGATGAGTGGTGCTTTCATTTCTGTTGTCGGTAGCTGAACTTTGCAGTTATGTTCCCCAGACCTTTCTGGGGAACCCTGGCTAATTGACGAGGACACTGTCGCAGAGACAAGATGCAGGTGGGGCCGATGGTCTGGGCCGCACGAGATTAGGGATTTGTGATGTGGAAGAAGGACATTAGGGTGAGAACGAATGAGAATTTAGATATGAGGAGGAAAAAAAGTGAGCAGGAAAGAAAACTGAGGGGGGAAGCCATTGAGGTTGGGTGGCTCTATGAAGATGGATTTTGAGTGGAGATTGAGGAGCTATATTAATTGGAATTAAATTTGGGAGGTACGTATTTTCCTTCCCCTTTCTGCCTTCCCCTCTCCTCATTGGGGGGAGGTGCAATTAAGTTAGTTTGTTTTGATGTATTTTGACACTCCCGCTCTCCCCGTCCCCAGCCACGAAGGGTGAGACAACAAACGCGAGCCAGCCCCCGCCCCCAGAAATTCCCATTAGTGTTTTTGCCCCCCTCCCCCCCCCTCCCTTCCCCTGATTTCCCTTGTTAAGGTATGTTTAGAGGGGTTGATTGGGAGGACCCCAGCCTTGATGTTTTGCTGGGTATTTGAAGATCTTGAAGGTCCCGGGCGTAGTTACTAGCCTCCACCCGGGAGCCGCTTCTGTGAGCGACTGACCACCCTCTACTTACCCGATGATGCTCGTGCGAGCTCACCCGTCTGCTATCCTGTAATGGGGTAGCCAGTGTGCAGGGTACAGTGAAATGGTTATTGCTCTTGGCGAGCCGAGTGTTGGATTATGGGCCGGCAGATAGCAGTACTGCGCAGCAGGGCTGTCGAGTTGGGCTTCGCCTCTGCCACTCGCGTTCCTAGCTGGGGACGCTGTGAGTGCGCAGCACCGATCGTCAGTATTTTTAAACCTGCTCGGTGCCACTTTCGGGGCCCATCAAGGGTAACCCGCTCTGGTGGTGTGGAGGCCGGATGCCTTAGTTGAGGTGCTTGGCCTGATATGAGCTGGTTGGGACAAACTCATATAGGGTAGTTAGCTCTGTAGTAGGGGCAGAAGCCTTATTGGGAGGGATAGCTTTGGCCCTGCACCAGTTGTTGCGTTGTCTTGATTTGTTGGGCCTGGGGGTCAGGTCCTTTGTTAGACCCTCTTTTTCCCTTGTTTTATTCCGATTCCGTCTTTTTCGCTTAGAACGGTGATATGGTGAGATATATTTAAGTAGATTGGTTTAGGGATGACCGGCGGCGCTGAGGAACGAGAGCCATGCCCGCGATACCACCCCAGCCGAGGCAGTGGAACGGAGAGAGATTGAGGGTGGAAGGATGAATTAATTGTTCTTTTTATTATGTGTAGGTAAATGGTTTCACTAGGAGGGCAGAGGTTAAAGAGAGAGAGAGAAAAGAAAAAGATATAGAAGTTTTAGCTCTCACCTCCTTGAATTTCCTAAAAGGGTTGTATAATTTAGGAGGATGATAGGGGAATTACGATGAAAAATAAAAAAAAAGGAAACTGCGTTTAGTAAAAGAGGATTGGGGGAAATAGGAAAATAAAAAAAAGGAGGAGGATGGCAAATATTTTTAGGTTGGTGGCTCCTCCCACGGCGCTCCGCCCCCTCGCGCATTTCTAGATGGAGTCTGGAGGAGGCTAGCAGTATATGTGTTAAAAAGACTCAACTGACGGACCAGTCTTGTTGAGGTTGTGGGCTTCACCTGTTGGGCTCCTCCTCTGGTGTAAAGATATCATGTTTGTGCTATTTCCTGACTAATTTTTTGCCATTATTTCTTCTAGTGCTTTGTATGTTTCCTTGTGTTTTAGAATTTCTGGTTTGTACTGGAGGGTGTTTGGGTATTTCCGTGTGATAGGTTGTTTTTCTGTTGCTGTGATGGGGAATCTAAAAGGTAGTGATCTATGTTGTGCGTCGGGACCCCGCATTTACAATTGTTGGTGGTGGTTTTAAATTGTTTAAGGTAGTGTGGTAGGCGTCCGTGTTCTGTTAGTGCTTGAGTGGTGTAGTAGTTGGTGGGGAAGTATGGTGGAATGTGTCTTGCGTATTTAATCCAGTTGTAGGTGTTTGTGTCTCTGCCTACTGTATGCCAATGAGTTGACCATTTTTGGTACGTTTCTTTACGGAGGGTTGATTTAACATATATATATTGTTTTATGATTGGGATGTGTAGTTCTGAGCCTTGTTTGGATGGTCCTTCTTGTAAGGTACGTCGTTGCGAATAAAGATTAGAGTTTTTTTTACGCAATTTACATGAGTTTCTATAATATGCCTTATGAAGAGAGCCATCGTGCAAAAATCCGTATAGAATCCGCAAATGCCACAGAGAGGAAGACGCCAAAGACGACGATTGGGACTACAAGCGCGAGGCTGGAAGAAAAGGAAGCTTCAACGCAGGACTGTTTCCGGTTGACCATTAAACCGTTTTACTTTTAACCCCCCCCCCCCCCCCCGGGATTCTATCGAGGCGCGACAATATCGTATTTCTACTTCCTGCAACATTATCAGCCTCGCGAGGTTAGTTTTTGTTGTAGACCCCCATACAAATAAAAATAATGAATATGTCAGTGAATTAGGGTAAAATATAACTGCCATTTCAACCATTTCGGAACAAGGTCTCTATTATTGTATAGCACACAGCGTTACCTTGATATATTTTGCAAAAATCTTATTGATATACAGGGTCCAACTCAATTATTCTTCAAAAATGACACCTAAAAAACTTCAGGAAGGAACACGTTCACTCACACTGTTTTCAAATGCACGCCTTAAATGTAATAACCTTTGTTTTACTAGCATTTAAATCTAGTGTATATATATTCAAATATATACAGCCATAAAGATAATTAATCTAACTATGCATTTGCCTCGGCCTGAATATTACAAGATGCATGCCAGAAAAAATGCATTGGTATCATCTGCGCATAAAATTATTGCGGGATGTTCTTTGGACGGCGATTATATTGATACGTGGCAAGAAGGGTACCCCAAGAAACACAACAACCGTTGACTTGCGTGAATGTTCCGGCAAACGCCAACCTTCTCTCAGCACCAACCACTGTTGCTACAGCTTCGTCTTCCTTCTATCTCTCTGTCGTTGATCGTCGTCTTCTTTAATGTTCAAGAACATATGTCACCCCCCCCCCCCCCCCCCCCCAACGAAAAGCACAGTCCCGGTGCGTATAGGTCGGTGAACTACAGCAGGAGTAGTACGGCTTCATTCGGTGACATGAACGATCTCAGTACGTGGCATAGCGGACTATCGTGGCGGATGCACAGGAGTGATCTCGTATATCACGGGAGTGGCTGGCCGTAAAACACGGTAGGCGCCTGCGTAGCGTAGCAAGAGCTTCTCATATCCCAACTCTGCGAGCAGGTTCAGAGCAAGACGAGAGAGCCCGGAGAGTAGTGGACATCCCGATGACGAGAATCACGGCGGCGTTTTTGAGAATTTTGGGAGGAAGCAAGTCGGCGGCGAGCAATAACACGGGCGGCGTCAGCTCGGGATATGGCGTCACGAACATAAGACCTCGCATTAGCGATGGGAGGTAGTACGCTGTCAAACGGAAGTGAAGGGTCACGTCCGAATAGAAGGTAGAAGGGCAGGTAGCCCACTTCGTCCCGTCACGATAGATCGTGACGGGACGAATTATACGCAAACGTTACAAACGGCAAAGTAATATCCCAATCACGGTGATCATCCGATACATACATTGACAGCATGTCCGTGAGCGTGCGGTTGAGGCATTCGGTGAGGCCGTTAGTTTGTGGATGGTAAGCGGTGGTTAAATAGTGCTTAATGGAGCAGTACCGGAGAATTTCGTCAACTACTCGAGCAAGAAAGCAACGGCCACGGTCAGTGAGCAGCTGGCGTGGAGCACCATCGAGTGGGATGACGTCGTGGAGAAGAAACGCAGCCACGTCAGTTGCACAGATGGTGGGTATCGCCGGTGTGACAGCGTAGCACGTAGTATAATCCGTGGCCACCGCAATCCATTTATTACCCGAAGCAGACAATGGGAAAGGCCCGAGGAGATCTAGGCCAACTCGGGGAAACGGGTCTATTGCGATGTCGATCGGCTTCAGGGATCCAGCAGGTACAACCGAGGGCTTCTTCCGTCGCTGACATCGGTCACAAGAAGCCACGTAACGATTAACAGAGCGGTAGAGGCCTGGCCAAAAGAAGCGACGCCGGAAACTACGCATGTCCCAGTTACTGCAGGGTGTAGGAAATGCACTTACAGCACGAATTTTGTCGGAGTCGAGTTTAACACCATGGGCGTCGACCAAGTGTCCGAGCATCATGCGTTCACGTCGCCCGAAGCTACACTTGATCGAGTTCAGCTGAAGGCCAGCTCTTCGGAAGACTTCAAGAATGGAATCATGGCGATGGAGATGACTCTCGAAGGTCGAAGAAAATACATTGACATCGTCGAGATAGCACAAGCACGATGTCGATTTGAAGCCGCGTAGAAGAGAGTCCATTATAAGCTCGAATGTTGCGGGCGCATTACACAGACCAAAAGGCATCACATTGAATTGGTGCAGGCCATCGGGAGTGACGAAGGCGGTCTTCTCTCGGTCCCGTTCGTTGACTGCGACCTGCCAGTAACCGGAACGAATACCTGTCGAAGAGAAATAGCTTACACCGTGTAAGTATTCGAGAGCCTCATCTATCCTGGGGAGTGGGTAAAAGTCCTTTGTAATTTTGTTGAGGTGTCGGTAACCAACACAGAACCTCCAGGTATTGTCCTTCTTTTTAACAAGCACAGCAGGTAACGCCCAGGGGCTGCTCAAAGGTTTTATAATGTTGCTTGCCAACATATTCTCTACTTCCTCTTGTATGACGCGACGTTCAGAAATGCAGACTCGGTAAGGTCGTCTGTGAATTGGGCTAGCGTCTCCGGTATCGATGCGATGAGTAAAGAGGGACGTTTGACCCAAGGGTCGGTCAGCAAAATAAAAAAATATCACTTTACGAAGTCAGAAGGCTCGTAAGTGCTTCAGCACGATCAGGGCGCAAGTCAGGAGCAACCATTCCTGATATGCGGGTCTCTGGAGGTGGGGACGGTGCAGGTCATGTCGATACTCCAGCAGTAGGGTCAGGTAAAAGAGCAGCCACATTAAATTCAGACAATGGGGTCAGTTAGGCGAGATAAATTCCCTCAGGAAGAACTTGCACAAAAAAGCTGAAGTTCAGGACTGGAATATACGTGTTGTTATTCGCTATGTGCACGATATTGTGAAAGAGAGCGATTCTACGCTGCAGAGTCACGTCGGTTATGGGGTAAACAACGTAGTCGCCATCAGGAACCGAGAGAAAAGGTGACATGAGCATATACATACACTGGGGCTTCTGGCGACAGGCAAATAAATGTAGCGGAGCGGAGACGAGCAGTGAAGTTTCAGGAGGTTGTTTGTCAGGGCAGAGCGGCAGGTCTAGATGAAGCAGTCCAGAAGAACAGTCAATGAGAGCGGAATGTGCAGTTAAAACGTCGAATCCTAATATAACGTCTTGAAGGCAACTGGTGAGGATTGTAAATAACAAAGGGATGCGTCGGTCGGCAATTGTAATTCTCGTAGTACACATACCAATCACAGCAGCTGTTTTGCCATCAGCAACATGAATGGTAGATGAGGTAGCGGGTGTAAGGACTTTCTTGAGGCGTCGGCGGAGCGAGGAACTGATGACAGAAATATGGGCGCCAGTGTCAATAAGGGCAGAAACTGAGACTCCGTCCTCAAGAATATCGATGAGGTTACGTCTGGGCGCGGAGGTCAGTACCGAGTTAGTAGTCCGGGTCGGTAATGCAGCGTCACTCACGGGTGCTGCACTCGCTAGTTTCCTGAGTGGTGCCGGCGTATGATGGGGAGGAGCTGCGACGAGGTACTGGTGAACGGGATCGACGAGCCAGTGGGGATGGAGATTGGCTGGAGCGACAGGCAGTGGGGGCGGTTTCGTTGCGAGGCTCATCTGGTTGAGGAAGAAAGTGTCCAGATCCATTATAGGCGGGGCGGGGCTCCTCTGGTTGGGCAGGGAAGCGTCGAGGTCCATAGTGGTACCGATGGTCGGCGTTGTGATAGGAGCGAGTGGTGAGGAAGGTACGGCTACGGCAATGAAGCGAAATGTGGCTCGACAGCAAATGAAGCGAATTGGCCTGTCGTCTGAGGTGCGCCACTCTGCAGGGCCCGTATTCCGAGTTTGCGTCGTTATCGAAGTGTCGCTATCTCACGTGACCACGAGTCATCTGATTGGTTGAAATGCCGGAACTGGGTGTTGCCACTGCGGAACCGCGTTTCCACTGCGTTTCCACCAGTCAGGTGACTCGAGGTCGGAGAGATAGCGACTCTCACGATAACGACGCAAACTCGGAATACGGGCTCTGCAGAGTGGCGCACCTCAGACGACAGGCCAATTCGCTTCATTTGCTGTCGAGCCACATTTCGCTTCATTGCCGTAGCCGTACCTTCCTCACCACTCGCTCCTATCACAACGCCGACCATCGGTACTACTATGGACCTCGACGCTTCCCTGCCCAACAAGAGGAGCCCCGTCCCACCTATGATGGATATGGACACTTTCTTCCTCAACCAGATGAGCCTCGCAACGAAACCGCCCCCACTGCCTGTCGCTCCAGCCAATCTCCATCCCCACTGGCTCGTCGATCCCGTTCACATGTACCTCGTCGCAGCTCCTCCCCATCATACGCAAACTCGGAATACGGGCCCAGGACTGCGACTAAGGTAGCGACGTGGGGAAGCCTGGCTGGCGGTAGCAGCAGCCACTAGAGGGAACAGGGTGTGATGGTGACGGCGGGGGCACGGGGCTGGAGGAGAGGCCGACGTGGGCAAGTTCCTGGCGAACAATGGCCTGTATCATTGCCACGGTGTCGGGCAGCGGAGACGTGAATGGTTCATGAGCTCTTCGAGTTCGCTCCGGACGATCCGAGTCATGTTCGTTGGACGAGAAGGTTTTTGCAAAAGGGCCAGGTCATCACAGGATGATGTAGCCGCCATGTTCGGAAGGCGCTCAGAGCGATGTACGAGACGTCGTTGTTTAGCCTGCTCGAATTTTCAACAGGCTTGAAGCTCCGAGCCGACGGTAGAGCAATCCGTGCAGAAGAGGATGTTGGACGCATCATCCGCGATACCCTTGAGGATATGCCCTACCTTGTCACTTTCCGGCATGGAGCTGTTCTTCTTGAGACGCAACGCAAGCATGTTTTGAATCTGAGCAAGGTAGGACTTCGTACGTGGGGGATTGGGCACGAGAAGAAAGAGCCCGCCCAATGGCCTTCCCAAACAAGTCCTGAAGCTTTTGCTTACATATTTCCCAGGTCACCAGCTCTTGTACGTGATTTTGGAACCACGTGTGAGCTGTTCCCGCCAAATAGAAAATAATGTCAGCCAGCGTGATGGTTGCGTCGCAGTGGTTGTTCCTGCTGCAGCGCTCGTACTCATCCAGCCAATCGTCAACGTCTGGCTTGTTTTCGCCATTAAAGACTTAAAGACTGGCTGATTTTAGCGAGTGCGATTGACTAAGCCAATGTTGTCGCAGTGGTAGGGGCTGCCTCGAAGGTCATGGTGGCCGTTTTTGACGTTGTTGTGAGCCCAGGCAGGTGGCTGCCACAGCTCAAATCCAGCTTTTAGCAGCTAAATGGGCTATCTGTGCGCACGGGGATCTTTAGTCACCTCCACCAAGATGATACGTGACAAGAAGGTTACCCAAAGAAACACAACAGCTTCGTCTTCATTCTGTCTTTGTTGTTGATCGTTGCCTTCTTCAGTGTTCAGGACCATATGTAACAATATCATTGATATAAACAATAAAAAATATTGGACCCGGAACAGATCTTTGCGGAACACCGTATATTAATTAGCTAGGTTGTGACATGGTGACCATTTAAAGAACTATACTGCACGCGACAGGAGAGATAACTACGGATCAGATTCAGGGCAACCCCTCAAATGTCATAAAACGGTACCTTATAAAATAAAATATCATGTTTAAAAAAAGTGCAACTGTGAATTGTTTTTCAACCATATTAGAAAATATTTTTTCTTTACTCAAAGTGCCATTTCAGTCGATTTCTCACGAAACCCGAACTTTTCTTTCACAAACATTTCTTTGTCGTCAAAGAACGTACACAGTCTGGTTTGATCAAATGTTCCAGTATAGAAAATAAAGGAAGTACAGATATAGGTCTATAATTATTTATATTGTCATAAGAGCCGCCTTTATGTAAAGCAACCACTCTGGCAATTTTCATACCATTTGGAAAACACCTTGGACTAACGCGTTGTTACATATACGTGCTGCAAGGGCAAGCTGATTAAATCTGCAACAGCAATAAAAGGTTCGGCCTTAATTTCATGTAGTGGATTTGTCTAGGTTTATAAGGAATGTGGACACTTCATCATCACTTCATGAATTAAAGAACATGGAACCTCCATCTGGAGAAGATACTGATCAATTTCAGGTTTTCTGTCCGGTTTCTGAGACGATTCACCAGAGGCGTGATAGGAAATGCGCATTAAACTTGTCTGCCAAAGCAGCGCCACTGTATTCAACGTCATTAAATATTTATGTGCTAGGAATATAGGATGTCGTCCTTCACTTCAGGTCGCTAAAACAATTCCAATTTTTCTCAAGTCAGTTGGAGATTGCGGCAAATTTGTTCGTACAGTATTATTTCCTTGCTTTTTTGATATCAGAACCTAACTTATTTCTAAGTTTTTTGTATGATTGGATCTTTGAAATGAATTTGTCAAAAAGTTTATCACGGGTTTGTATCTGTTGAAATAATTATTTTGTTACCCACGGCTTTCGAGACTTTTTGTGGGTTTTTCCCGTTGTCAAAGAAAATGCTGTATCATATTTGCTTTTTACTAAATTAAAGAACATATTGTACGCTATTCTAGGATTTAGCTCACTGTAAGCAATGCTCCAGACAATGCTTTCCACCATCGATCTAAACGTAGCTAAATTTCCTTGATTGAAACTGCGATGCATTATCTGGTGAGTTGTTAGTTAATAACTGCATCACGGGAAAGAACGGGGCAGTATCTATTACACTTGTTCCGTGGAGACCTGAACCGCGCCGTAAGGGAAGGGAGGAAGGTGGGAGTGAAAGTGGAAAGAGAGAAAAAGGTGCCGTAGTGGAGGGCTCCGGAGTAACTTCGACCACCTGTCCTACCAGGTGTTAGCCGAGGAGCTGGCAGACCACCTGTCCAAGGCCGCCCGCCCCGCCCTCGGCCCTCTACCAAGCCCTCCGCTACGTGAGCCTCAGACTCGCCACTCCCTTCCTCCCGCAGCAACCTCCATGGTCGCTGCTCAGTGCTCGGATCCCATCACCACCCACGGGCTTCTTCGGGCCCTCAACCGGTCCAAGAAAAAGACGGCTCCAGGTGCAGATGGGATCACCCTCCAAATGCTGCGCAACCTAGACACCCCAGAAAAGGCCCGCCTCCTGCAGGTGTTCAACGGGATCTGGGAAAGCGGCATCCTTCCCGAGAGTTGGACTACGGCCATCGTGGTCCCCATCCTCAAGGGGAAGAAGCCCCCCAGCAGCTCTCGTCCTACCGCCCCGTGTCCCTGACATCCGCAGCCTGCAAGGCCATGGAGTCCGTGGTCCTGGAGCGCCTCTCTTGGATTGCACGGGTGAAGAACTTTCTCCCTGAAAGCCAGTCCGGGTTCCGGAGACACAGGTGCACAGCGGACTCCATCGCGGACGTGGTGTCCACCCTGGAAGAGGCACAGTACATGGGCGACGTCGCCTTTCTCGCCCTTCTGGACGTCGAGTCTGCCTTCGACCATCTACCACACCAGGCCATCCAACAGGCTCTGGATGACCTGGGAGTCACAGGTAACCTGCGGCGTTTCATAACAGCCTTTCTTTCCAATCGTACCCTGCAGGTCCGGGTTGGACAGACCCTGAGCTCGCCTCGCCCCATCAACACCGGAGTGCCCCAGGGGTCTGTTCTCAGCCCCTTCCTGTTCAACCTGGTCCTGGTCGGTCTCCCGAGCGCCATCAAACAGGGTCGGGACCACAGAGTGCTGACTTCGATCTGCGCTGGCGACGTGGCGCTCTGGGTCCGGGCCCCAAGGAGGAGGATGATCTCTGCTAGGAAAGCCATGCAACGAGCCCTCGACTCCGTGCAGCAGATCCTTATCGACAGGGGGCTCAAGCTCTCTGCCGCAAAGTCTGAGGCCCTCATGGTGCACCCTTCGGGAGCACGAGCGTCAGCCCATGCAACCACCCTGATGATCGATGGCACCAGCCTGCCCTGGAGACGCCAGGTCAAGTACCTGGGGGCTTGTGATCGATCACCGCCTCACATGGATCCCTGCAGACAAGGCCTACCTGGGACACCTGAACCGGGTTGGCCGAGCAGCCTAACGTCTTCTTGCAGGGGGCAATGGCTGCTCAACATCATGGGCAATCCGGCTGTTTGAGGCGGCCGCCACCTCTTCCATACTTTATGCCCTCCCTTTTGTTTCCCTCAGGCCCACCAGAGTGAACATCCTGGACGGAGCACGCAGGAAATGGATCCGACGCCTGCTGGGAGCAACGCAGTGCTCTAGGATTGCGGCAACACTGGCGGAAGCCGGCGTCTACCCCCTGACTCTGCAGCTCCTCCAGAGAGGCCTCACTCATGTGGACCGCCTTCACCACGCCCCTGACGGAGCTTCCCTCCTGTCACGGCTGCGCAGCGCCCCCCATTCACGGATGGGACTACTGACGGCTGTATACAAGGACTTCATCGGAAACGCCCCAGGGTATTCCATCCTCCCTCCTCCACCAACACGTCCTCCTTTACAGGTCACCCTTGACCTGGAAGGGGTCAGCAAGCGCCGCTCCCCAGTTGCTGCCCTGGGCCAGGCCGCCGCAGCCCTGATTGAAGAGTGCAAAGGGAGCACCCTCCTCTTCACCGACGGCTCGGTCCTGCCTTCCACGGGCCAGGCTGCAGCGGCTATGACGGCCCCACAGGTGGGGGTGTCCAGCTCTTGCAGGCTCTCCTTTCCAGGTAGCTCTACTGCAGCTGAGCTGGCGGGCCTCCACCTGGCAGCGGACTACCTGGAGACTGGTCAGCCCCCAGGCTTCTACACCATCCTGTGCGACTCGAGGCCGGCACTGCAGCTCCTGCGCAAGCCGTCCTGCTTCCAGCTATCGGCTTGCCACCTACGAGCGCGCCTCCAGGCCCTGGAGGATGCCGGCTTCTTCATCTCACTGCACTGGATCCCGGGCCATGCGGGCATCCAGGGCAACGATGAGGCCGACGCACTTGCCAAAGCGGCCCACTCCGACCAGGTAAGTATGACTCACCATGTATCCGCCTTTGACTTTTCCAGGCTCCCCCTCAAGAAGGCGGTGAGGGCCCTGCACCCCGATCGGCGCATCGCCGAGGGGAGGACATTCCACCGCCTGTCTGACAAGCTCGCCCGCAGGGAGCGAGCTCTCCTCCTACGTCTCCGCACCGGAGGTTCCTGGACGCCCACGGAGCTGTATGTCCGTGGCCGGGCCCCCTCCCCAGCATGCCCCTCCTGCGGTGATGCAGGCACGCTGGGGTACCTCCTCTGTGTGTGCCCAACACACGCCCACCACCGTCGCAAGATGGAGGCAGGCTACCGGGCCCTCGGACTTCCTGCTGCCACCGAGGACCACCTGCTCTTCCCGGCCAGGAGCCCCCTGGCAGCCCACCGGCTCCTGCTGGCCTTCCTGGAGGAGTCCGGCCTGGCTGCACAACTGTAGCCTACCACCGGGCCTGCTGACCTGCTGGCCACAGCGTTGGAGACGGAGCCGATGACGAGGACGACGACGACGACGAGAGCGACTCCACGATGATGACCCCCCTCCCCTCCCAACATCCCATCTCCCCTTCCCCCCGGACACCAAGAGTCCCGCCGGGAATTAAGGCCGGCATAACCCGTGTCCGGTATCCCCTCCCCCCCCCCCCCCGAGAATAACCCAAAGACCCCTACCTACCTACCTACCTACCTGGAGATTTTTAACGTGCACTGACATCGCACAGTTACACGGACGCCTCTCCGTTTCGCCGCCATCGAAACGCAGCCGCCGGCGGTCGGGTTCGATCCCGACCACCAGAGGCTTCAACTCCATGCTAGTTAACTGAGAAAGCTCCTGTGCGATAGCATTGATTTTTTGCAACAATATTTCATTTTTGGTCTGAGAAATTTACGTACTTTCAAATTATTCCGTCTGCTGTATTGTTCCACTGTTTATTTGCTGTCGCAGTTCAGCGATTTCCTGAGTAGTGCTTTGACTCAATACCTGCCTCAACCTTTTCAACCCTTTTTGCTAAAGCAACAATCTCAGTCGACTAAAGCTTCATTTTAGTCAGCAGTTAATCGTACTGATCTGAAAGATGCTGGACAGACATTTCCAGACTTTCTAGAGCCTTTTTGATCTGGTAAAGGTATGTAACTTCTGTTTAATTGCAGGTAGTTCACCGAACGTTTGTTGATTTCTATCAGTATCCTTTCAGTCAGAGACTGCTCATTATGTGCCTTTGTTACATTTCTTGAGCCTCGAGCGACTGAAACAACATGTATATTTGACACTTCCAACTTTTTTTTTATCGCTATCTGTCACTGATTTGTAGGCGGCATTGGTCGTATTAGACCAGGCGCCTAAGTGATAATCGTACTGGCATTCTGAGCAGATTAGGTACAGGTCTTCTGCCGGAAGTTATTGATTACAAACTAGGTTGGCCTGCATATTTTCAATCTGGTCCTCGAGGTCTTTGACGTCTTGGCCTCTTCCAACTTTCCGCGTCCCCAGTCTCGTTTCCGCGCGGTCTTCTATCTAGGTAGCGTGTCATTCTCTTCCGGTCCATGAGTGAATGCTCCATGTCCCTCTCCTAGGTGCAGATGCTTTGTTTCGTCAGAACCAGCTTGTCAGTATCCTTCACAAGTGTCTGTCACTTCTGCTGGGAGACCTTTGGAGAAATGTTCACTACCTTTTGACGAACTTGGTTCTGCGGAGTCACATGGCCAGCGGTGCGCTACGTCATGGGTCGTGCCAGGCGGCGCAGAGCAGCCATCTCCTCGTTGCAGCCGCTTGAGCACAGTCTCCTTGGTCCAGTTCGGGCCCTCCAAGGTACCGAATGCGGTTCTCCTGCTGCTTGCTCTCCTTGAGAATCTGCGCCATCTGCTGTTTCCGGCGCTTCTGGGCTTCCTGGTGCCTCCTGCTCTCTACCTTCATCATGGTACCCAACACCAGCTTGTTCATCTGCACGTCTGCCACCTCCTGCTTGAGCTTGCCGACCTGCCGCTCGCACTCTGTCAGGTTCTTCATGAGTTGCGCATGCCCGTGCTTGGCTGATTGCATATTCTTCAGTTCACCCTGTAGTTGGTAAGTTTGCGCTAAAAATCACTCTTGATCTTGCGCACTTTCTCCTCGGAGTCTTTCGATGTGCTCTCTGAGCTCATGTTTCGAGGATGCTGCCCGTTCGACTTCCGTCTCGCGGATCTTCTGCTGGAGCTGCTTCTCCTCGTAGTGCATGCACATCGTCTGCAGCCTGCGCTGACTCTGCTCCAGCTGGTCAATGAGCTCGTGAACGAGACCGTGGTGAGGTTCGCCAAGTCCTTGCCTATTGTTTTATCCTCATTCAGCTGTTTAGCTTCTGATTAAGAACACTCGGTGTTTCCACTGATATCTGCCGTGTCGTAATCAGCCTCGGAATTTTTTTTTTATTCATCCTTTTTCTCTTTGCTGGCCTTGGATGACAGGTACTTGGTGTTGTTCTTGAGATTCTACACGACCCTCTTGGCCTCCGCAAGAACGTCCTTCACGCTGGTCTCGACATCGCTGTTGATATCGTAGGCGCCACTTACAGCGATGGTTGCGCAAGGGGACATTGAGAGGCACGTCTGTTACCGCTGAAGCTGCTTCCGTTGTTGAGCGCACACTTCTTAAAACTTCATCAACTTGGTCCTGAGCTCTTCGACCTCTTTGAGGTAGCCCTGAATGAGATTCTTGACGTTTTCCCTGGTGTGTGAGTCCTCGCGACCAACCAAAGAGCAGGCAGCCTGCTCAGCGAGCAGCTCTGTGTTCTTTACTGTTAGCCACTCTACCGTTTTCTGCAGGGTCTTGATCTGCTTGCGGAAGTTGTTGTTCTCGGTCTGGAGCGTGGTGTTCTCGTAGAACTTGTCATTCACTCGCCTCGTGCTATCTTAGCCAACCAGACGCTTGCCCTGTTTGTACTCTATAAGCTCCGACTTCAGCGCCTGGATCTCATGTCTCAGGGCAGTGATCGTCTGGTTTGACTTGTCCTGGTTTACTGTGATCCGATTCTTGATGTTCCTGGCTCGATTGGGATAACTGAGTGTGTTTAGCGTCTCCACGAAATCTCGGTTGCATGCGTAGACGCAGGCAATCATCAGGGTGCGGCTGTCTCCTACTAGGGAATCTTATAGTAGCCTAGTTAGCTTGGAGTCCCGATATGGAACATGTGACACCCTCTTCGATGTGTCGCCCAGGGCTGAGAGGATATTACTGAGAGCAAGGAGGCCACAATTTATGGAGATGCCTTTCTGGTCCTTGTCCCCAGGGGCACTCGTGCGTTTTAGCCTCTCAGATACAGCCAGGTTGACAACGTGGAACTTGGCAGTGAGCGCTTCAAATTGACTCATGGATGACCCTTCTTCCCTTTTGACCTCGGCGACGGTGCTGTCTTCGTTGCTGTTAACATCATCCACATTCAGCTGGACAGCTCGCTGCAGCTTGATGTGCAGGGTGAAGATTGCGTGTGACCTGGACGACTGCGCACTCATTGAGTGCTAGCCGTTGTTCGTGACAGAGCTCCCGATTCAAGGCACTTCATAACCTGTTGTACATTCTGTACAGCTTTTTCCGCCACACCAACAGTGTAGATTTCATCCCTTGCATCTTCGTGGATTTTCACAGACCGTCTACCCGGTTTATGCACGCCTTTGCCGGAGCTCAGCAGGTCGAAAATTTATTCATTGTATAGCTCCATAAACTGTACGTTGACCTTGAAATCGGGCAGCGGCTTCTCATAGTCTCGCGCCTCTTGTTACCGACTGGCGATGTCCTGGAAGAAGTGTCTCCACGGCTTGTGGGATGATGCCCTGCTCGTGGGCATTCGCGCGGAGGTCATAGCCAGTTTCCATTATGTAGGTCTTGCCTGAACCAGTCTGGCCGTAGGCAAGAACTGTGGCGTTGTACCCTTCGAAACACTCCTCAGTAAGTGGACTCGCACAGGTATTGTAGATGGTGTCTTGTTCCGAGGAGCAGTCGAAGACTGGGTCGAAGGTTAACGCTTTCTCCTTGCCGACGCATATGCTCGCCAGTGGTAACACTGGTGCAGGTATGACACATGTCTGTCACCTCCCGAAGTATCAAAGGCCGCACCCGGACGGCTACCCGAACACTGGTGTCGTCGCCCATTTAGCGGCTGGCAGAGGCTCGGCGACGGCAGGTGGCTCGCTCAGCGCTAAACTGCACTCTTCTTCTTCTACCTTGATAAATGGTACAGCCACAAAGTGGGATTGGTCAAGGTTCAGTGTGGGCTGCCAAATATACTACATAAACAAAATTAGTTTAATAAATTAATTTAAACTAGACAAAAAACTAAGATTTAAGATCAAAGAATTGAATGAAAGGAAACAAATGCAGAGCAAAAATTTGGAAGTTTGTAAATTTGGAATACAATTAGCAAGGGAATCTGTAGGTAGCCGTGATGTAGTTATGTAAATACTGACAAATTTGAAGCAACGCAAATCCTTTTGCACTCGCACCGAAGGAGAGAAGCGGGACCGACAACATAAATCCCAATTGTGCTATTGGAATTTTAAAATGTACCCTTCTCTGGTGTGAAAACCTTCGGCAAGCGAGAAGGAAATGCTCAATATTTTCAATCTCACCGCAAGCCTCAGAAAGGTTTGTGGGGCTGAACCCGCATCTACATAAGTAAAGATTTAGGCGGGGGATCCTGCATCGCATGAGAGTCAGCGTTACCTCACACTGCCGTAATTGACATGAACGAACTTTCCATGAGTACATGAGATATTGGTTTCTGCTGTAGATAGCAAGGGATCATTGCACGAGACGGCTATGTATTCATAACGCTGAAAACGGGACATTCCAAAAATGATGATATTAGGGATGGTACATGGAACAGGTGCATCGAGCTGATTTAGCCAAGAAGTCTGCCGCTTCATTTTGGAAAATACCGCAGTGACCGGGGACCCAGATGAAGCGTACTTCTTTCACCCATCCCGGTATGAAATACTTTAGTGAGCGGCTCAAAAGAGCATCCCGTGCTGATTCCAGTGACAATAAAAAAGGAAGAGTCTGATAAAAAATTATTTTGACTGATTTCAGGGAACTTTTAAAAGTGCAAGCCCAGTTTCCAACATGGCAACGCCCTTTGGCCAATTTTGAAAAGGTATATACTGATGAAAACAACTTAGGAGCGGCCCTTGCCATTCCCAATGCACTGGAGAAAGTGAGGCGGAAGTGACGTCAAAATTTCGGGTTAGCCAAGTCGGGTCATTAGCAACGGTGACGCGGTTGCTATGAAAACTCGGGCCACTAGCAACAGCGTTGCTAAGGGCCCTAGGTACGTGAGCGTCGCAGAGAAAGAAAATGCGGAGGGTAAAGGAGGAGGAGGGACGTTGCAGCGTCCGGTCGCGGCGCGGCCGCGCCGGCTTCAAAAAAAATGACGTCAGGGCTTCTCCTAAGTTCTTTCCTTCCTCCATGCTGCACAGGAACGCCGCATGCCACCAAGCGAAGACAGCGCGCTGAAGAATCGCCGGAAGAACAGTCGTAACTATTGTGTGCCATGTGTTACTCTATAACCAAACTATCGAACCACACAAGCTACGCCACAAGTGAACACACAAGCGTAGCCATGCGGCCACTGCTAACGTAATTTACCAGGCTTAACCAGAGCTAAGCCACTGCCAATTTTTTGTTGCCACGAGTATCAAAAATCGCCACTAGTTGGTGCTTTTGTGAGTATACGTGATGCGCTAAACGCTTGTCGAACAAAAACATATTCTCAGTCCCTGTCAAATCGGATTTCGAGCAAAATTTTCAATATGGAATGCACATACCGACCTTGAGAGTTGAATTCTTCTTGCGCGGCGCAAAAAAATGCACGCTGCATTGGTGACTCTAGATATAGAGAAGGCTTATGATTGTGTAGAGCCCCGAATTTTATTGCACAGATTAGAATCGCTATGTTTTCCACAATACTTAATTGATTAGATATCTACATTCCTACAAAACAGACAATTTTACTGTTCATTGAATGGAGTGCATTCTGGCAAATATCAACAAACCAGAGGTGTCCCTCAAGGGGCAGTTCTCTCGCCCGTGCTCTTTAACATTTTAATGAGTTCAATTCCCACTCATCAGGAGGTTCGCACGTATGTCTATGCGGATGACATCGCATTCTTTACGGCTGCACCTGACATTCAATCCCTCAACAGGCGCCTGCAATCGTACCTAAGCTCCCTTCAGAATTGGTTATGTGACTTAAGATTTAAATTAAATGTTAAAAAGTGCGCGTTCCTTGTTTTCCAAATTCCGGATCCGGTAACTCTTGCTATAACATTTAAGCAGGAAATGATTCCTCAAGTTAAGTCTTTGAAATATCTAGGGGTGATTTACGATGACCATCTGGCATGGAGGAATCACATTGAACATGTTGCAGCGAAGGGGGCACGTGCTGTGGGTATGTTGCGCAGGTTAAGCAATCCAAGGTCTGGGATGCGGCGAGACGCACTTTTAATGATTTATGTTATGTATGTCCGCCCAATTATAGAATTTGGATCTGTGTTATTTTCTGGTTCACCTGCTTACAAAATTCGTCCGCTTGTTCTTTTAGAGCAGGAAGCGCTTAGATTATGCCTTGGACTCCCCATATTCGTGGTTAATAATGTATTATACCTTGAAGCCCGAATACCACCGTTGTTAACTAGATTACAATTCTTGACTGTCCAGACTTATCTGAAAATATATGAATCACAATTCCACCGCTCCATATCAATTTTTTGTTGCGAGCCAGACTCCTTTTTTGGAGTCGGATGGCCTCGGTTTCATACCCCGCAGGTAATTTTAGTGCAAAATCTGTTACAACCTTTGCACGTAGTCCTTTCTAACATCCTTCCAGCAAAAGCAAGTGCATCGTCGGTTCAAATTGTTTATGATGACATTTTCCCAAATAATGCAAAATACTTATTTTTTTTTTTTTTTTTTTTGAAGAAGAAGAAGTTTGTTTATTCATGAAACAGGTATTACATAAATAATACAGAAGGAGGTCCCAGAGCTCAAGGCTGTATCGGGACCTCCTATGGATGGATGTATAAACTTATGAAAAAAATATTATTGGTACAGCAAAAGCAGTCAAGAGGCAAAACCGGCGAACACAATATGGTAAAAACAAAAGAATATGAATTCAATACAAGCTGGAAAATTTCATGCGCGGCCGGTATTGTTAAAATTAAGTATACGAAGTGATACATATTCATACAAAGATACATATACAAAGTGATACGTCTTCCCTACGGGCATATGAAAACACTCATGAATTGAATGTGAACAAAGCGGTAAGTATATAAAGAAAAAACTTGTTTGAATGTGACACTATTGTGATAATACGGATAACAGTTGTTGTTTAAAACCGGACAGAGATGGAGATTGCTTGACATGAGAAGGGAGGTTATTCCAAATTTGTAAAGAAGCAAAAAGAGCCGTGTGCTTGCCGTAGTTTGTTCGAACGGTTGGTAATAGAAAATTGTTGTCCTTAGCAAATCTTGTTTGATTGTTATTGGTGAGGGCCTCCCTGTTGATTACAATTGAGGGTATGGTGTTGTGCACAGCTTTATAAAGTAGGATTGCGGGACTAGAGGTAATCAGTGAAGCGATCGGTAAAATGCTGTGCTCGTGAAGAAGTGATAGCGCTTCGCTGCGGTATGAACTGTAGGTTATTATACGTATGGCCTTTCTTTCATCACCTCACATTTTAAGTGGATTATTAGAAGATCATTTACAAAGTCTTCCCGTTAGCATAACGATAGCAACGGATGCTTCTCAATTTAATGAAAAAGCCGGCGTTGGAATATACTGTCCGCTATTAGACTGGGCTTTTTCAGTCCGTCTTCCGGATTTTACTCCAATTTTCCAGGCGGAGTTGCTGGCGGTGGTGCTTGCTCTGCGCAAACTAGACCCAACATACTCAACAGTGGCTGTAATTACAGACTCTTATTCTTTGTGCTTGTCGCTTTCTTCGAATATGGACTCGCCAATTTTAAACACCTTTCTTTCATTGCTCCCCTCACATTTGAGCCTCATACATATAGTGTGGGTACCAGGACACAGCAATGTGACAGCCAATGAGGTTGCAGACAGACTAGCCAAAGATTCTCTGAACGGCCCTGTATTGCCCATCCTCCCGGCAACAACGTACATAACAGCAGCACGATTTCGGCGGCGTGCCTTATTAAGCACGCAGTCTGGATCTATTTTATCCTCGGATGACTACCTGCACCTCAAGTATTCCTGGAATAGGAAATCATGTCAATCAAGGCAGTCTGAGGTCTCTCTTACTAGGCTACGCTGTCGTATTCCGCCCCTAAATTTCTATATGCACAGGTCTGGTTTGGCGCTTTCTCCTGTCTGCGCATTCTGCGGGGAACCGGAAACAATAGACCATTTCTTGATATTTTGCCGCCGTTTTACCATGATGAGAAAACGGTACTTAGAGAAGCCGTTACAACAGCTGGGTCTTAATTTGAGCAGCCAAATTTTATTATCGTTCGGTGCCACCATGCTTGGGTACAGCCACAGGTATGTTTTCAACGCCATTCAAAACTTCTTAATAGAAACAAAACGTCTAACTATCTAATATGCTTTAAGTTTTAATCTGTACATATAAATCTTACTATTCTCCTACTGCGTGCGTTAGTATTTACTCATATATTTTGGTTTATCATATTTACATTTCCTTTTCTATTCCCTAGCATTTATTATTATTTTTTATTTTTCCGATGTAGTTATACATCTTAAAATCTAATATCTCTGCACCCCAATTCTTGGCCGATCCCCCTGTGTGAGTATGTGCCATCACATTAGAGCAGAACAACAACAACAACAACAACAACAACAACAACGTCGCCTGTCTATGCGTGCGCGGTTTAACAGACATAACGCCGCTGTCAACCTTCGGCAATGTACAGGAAGAATTACTCCACAGTTGGCTTTTCGAACACACAAAAGCTCGCTAGGAACACGTTTATATAAGTTTCCAGTCATGCGCCTCACGAGCAAAAAATATGGCGGCCGTGAATCGCGGCTGTTCAACGCAGAAAGCAAGCAATCTCACCGAATGACATTTGTTCAGTTTAATGTAATTTTTTCGATGCGCCGCTGCACGACCAAAACTAATGTCATTTCCAAATGATGGTGATTGCGATTGATACGCAAATGTTGGTGTGCCTTCAATATGTTGCGTAAATGACTGCGCTGTGAACGAAAGTAGTCTTTAAATTGATATTCATCTCTTGCATTCCTCGTTATTAACCTGTTGATTGCGACTATCAATTACGAAGTTAGCGGCTGTGCCGGCGGCGTTTGTTTACCTAAGGGTACGGAAGGTGCGCGCGTCTGCGCTCGGGCGCGAAAAGCGTACGAGTTACAGCAACGTACACTTTGCGCACTAAAGCAATTGTCAAGAGCAATACGGAAAATAGGCAGTATCTAGTGCACTGTCCGACGGCGCTTTTAAGGACCTTCGAGTATCGCCCGACGGCGCAGCATATGTCGAGTCCCGTTTTCGCCAGATCGTTCGGTCGGCGTAAAAGCCCGTCAAAAAATGCCTGACCTTATCATAAACAAAGCAAACGACAAATTCGTAACGCTTTTTACATCGGATGCCGCGAGCTGACCGCAACGGTGCTGCCCGCAAGACCGGCCGACGACGGCGCTCTGGCCGTGCGCTAGGCCTAGTCGTCGCTAGGCCTAAACGGTTTCACATCGAAGCTGGAAACGCTTTGGAAATCTTAAATTGTCTATTCATGGAACTGCCTGTCACAAATTGTCTTACAGTAAACGGAAGGTGTCATTTCGGCGACGCCTTAGCAGTAGAGCTATATATAGTACAAGATCGGATGAGCTACGCCACACCGGCGGCAGCTGTGAGCAGAAATTTGCTTCTATTGCCGTTATCACTCCTTCCAAAATCTCTTTACATAACAGCGATACTCACTAAAGATTGTTTTTGTTTTTTTGAGATTTCTTCAACCAAGCTCGTATTATTTGAGACCAACAGGGGATGCTTTTCTGACGGCGGCGAAAGCAATCCGCCGTGTACTCGGCGCCGACGGGCTCAGAGAAGCGGTAGGTGTCGCCCACGCTGAGTGCGATGGATACGGGTTGGCTGGTAGCCAAGGTGGCAGTTCTTTTTCTTTCTTTTTTTTTTTTCTTGCGGTGCATTTTTTAATGGCTAGCTGCAAAGTTATAGGCGCTGAATAGTATTATACTGCCTGAAGCACTTCCGTAGTTTATTTTGGGTGTATATCAGCACCGAGTCCCTGGTGTCGAGTTAACACATTTCCTCGTTGATCGCATTCGGATGAGTACCTCAAACTCATTCGATACCTAATGTCGTTTTCTTCGAATGTCATTATATGTTCTCGTGTGGCAGCAAACGAGCATTATATTGGACGAATGTCATTCGATGGAAATATTTTTTCATGTGGCGGTTGTGAGTGATAACTATGTTTTCTGTGTTTTCTGCTTGTCATTGCACCTTCCGTGAATGCTTCCTTGTTTAGACTCGTCTCCTCTGCAGCCAAGAAGATACAAAACGCATTAGATTTGTGAACCGCTTAGCCAGAGGATTTTTAGTGTGCATTGACATCGCACAGCACACGATTGATTTTGCATTTCGCCTCCATCTAAACACGAGCGGTGCATAAGCAAACAAAAATTCTCAGATATGTTAATTAGTAAGCTTTGCATTCATGGAACTAGAATCAATAACCTAGGTGCATTAATATTTTTAGTTTGAAAAGACCAGTCATAAGCGGCAATTTTCATGTATTGACAAAATAAAAAGAAACAACAAATCTAGTTTTTGATGTACGCGCATAACTTTAGTTCCACTTCGGTAAAGCTTTTGTTGCTATCTTTATACACAATTTGGATACTCTGTGGACAGTAGATTCTAAGAAAAAGGTACATACGTGGAAAAAAAATTAAAAAAAATAAAAAAATATTACTTAAATTTTAAAACTAATTTTTAGCACTAAGGCAAGCTATGTCTACCTTTAAAATTCCTTGCAAATTTTATAGCCACAGCTTTCATTACTACTGCTGCTCAGCCGAATTTTGAAACTCTATTTCAAAGTGTAACCCCCGTTTTAAAATGTTTAAGACAATGGTGAGCTCATTGCGAGACTTTCTTTTGGTTCTATCAAGAATAAGGTTACAAATATGACAATTAAACCTGCAAGTTTCCATAGCAGCATGTCAGCGGGAGTGTGGTTTTGAGTATACGTGAATGCAAGCTCTCCTGAGTGCACGTAAGTGCGAGTGGTCGCAAGTGTATGTTTATTTATTTATTTTATTTATTCAGGTTACCCCTAAAGGAGGGTATTACATAGGTGTGTGTGGGGGAGGGGGGGGGGGGGGGAGGGGATACAATTGTAAAAAAGCACGATGCAATTAGCAACAATTACAATAAGAAACATTAAATATAACATCAAAAGAGGAAAGAAAAACAACAGCAAAATATTCTACACATTTCCGTCACAGCGAAGTAGCTCTTGGAATTTTTTTGTTAGTTTCTGTAGCGATGTGTGATAGTTATTCCATTCAATGATAGTGCGAGGTATGAATTAATTGGCATAAGATGATAAATGACACTTTGCGCGTTTAACTTTGAAGGCATGACCAAGTCGTGGAAAAATGACATCAGGTGACTGAAATAAATCACTGCGCAGTAGTGGATGGTGATAAAGCTTATGGAAAAGTGTTAACCGAGCGTGTTTACGACGACATGATAAGTATTCCAGTTCAACACGTTGTTTTAATGCTGTGACGCTAGTGAAAGGTGAGTAGTCTGAAAAAATAAAACCCACAGCACGGTTCTGCAAGGATTCGATGTTGGTGATCACATAGGCTTGATCAGGGTCCCAAATAGCCGCGGCATATTTAATTTTAGGACGTATTAGAGTGATATAAGCAAGTTTTTCAACATGGATAAGATCGTGTTTGAGAGTACGTTTAAGAAGACCAAGTGAACGGTTAGCAGCAGCTAGGGTGAGGTCGATATGGTGATGCCATGTTAGATCAAACTGAAGATGCACGCCAAGGTATTTGTAAGTGTTTGTTAGTTCAACAGCATTGTCATATGAGTGAGTTCGGAGAGTAGTGTGAGGGGGAGGTGTGTGAGTAGTTCTTAGAGGATGGACGTGAGTGGTTTTAGTGGCAATGAGTTTGAATTGACATGCGTCAATGCTCATGAGTATATGTGAACGGGAATGAGTGGATATGAATGTAAGTGGTCACGAGTATGAGTGGGTTGATGGGAGTGGCCATGAATGTGTGTTAATGGGAATGAGTGTACATGAATATGCGCGTATAGTTTGCCGTGCCGTAGCATAGATTGGGTGCAGTGGCATCATCCAGTGACAAGAAGTCAAAGCGCATCATCACTGGGTTGGAGAAACTTTTATCCGGAAATATTTATGACAACTGTGAGCACATTGCGAGATTTTGTTCCAAGAAAAAGTTAACAAGTATGTCATTTATACCTGCAAGTTGCAACTACAGTACGTCAGAAAGTAATGCAAATGAATGTGAACAGACGGGAGTAATGAGCGGATGTGAGGGTGAGTTATATGAGGGGACACGCATGAATGGGCTTGTGTGTATGTGGATGTTAGTGGTGCATATGAACATGAGTGGTCATCTGTGCGCTTGTGTGGCCTTGAGCGGCCCTGAGTGTGCGTGGATATGAATGTGTTTAGCTTGCTTTTCCGTCGCGCGTTTCTTCAACACAATGGCGCCATCATTTGACAGGAATTTATAAGTACATTAGCATTGCGATGAATAAACTAATAAACTAATAATAATAATAATAATAATAATAATAATAATAATAATAATAATAATAATAATAATAATAATAATAATAATAACAATAATGAAGAGAGGCTTGTTGGTGTTGTTCGGAAGACTGGACACGGTGACCGGTGACGCAAGGCGATCACATAGCGAAGCACGATCTCGTACGATCAAGACAGCTCAAGCTTCCAGTGCGCTCCACAGCTGATCGGTCAAGAACCCAGCAGCCTTCACCGTCGTTTGTGTCGGCGCTGTGTGGCATCTTCTTTACAATTGTCCCGGTGGAAAGAGGGAGCCATCCTGGCGACTTAAGGCGAGGGGACGACAAGGGGATCGTAGTACGGCTTAAGTCGACTGACGTGAACAACTTCTCGCCAGCGGCGACGGTGGTCCGGAGAAGGCGTTGCCGGCTCCATGACTTAGTTAACTGGAGATGTACGCTCTAATACACGATAAGGGCCATTATACTTTGCTGATAATTTCGAATCAACTAGCCGGAACACACAGCCAAACGAGGGTGTTGGTAGGAAAGCCAGAAGCGGGCTTGCCGTGATCGCTATCATGTCGGCGAAAATTTTGAATGTCGGACGTGAATGAGCGAGATAGCTGGCGACACTGCTCAGCATTATGGGCAGCGGCAGAAAGAGACGTGTACTCTGGACTGTCCGGGTGGTAGGGAAGTATGGTGTCTAGCAGGCAAGAGTGCTCGCGACCGTATAGCAGAAAGAATGGGGGAAGTCCAGTCGTTGCTTGAGACGCAGTATTGTAGGCATAGGTGACGTACGGAAGCACCCGATCCCAACATGAGGCATTAGAGGTAACGTACACGGCGAGCATCCCCTTCATGGATCACTGCCTTGTCGTGGCGGAGGGGCTTGCGAAACTCGATGAAGTCGTGAGCGCTGCTGTGTAGGGCCACCCAAGATAGACAGGTCACAGCAAAGAGTTCTGACAAAATGTGATTCACTGGAGAAGGTAATGGCCACCCGCTTCAGTATTTCCTGCCAAGAAAACCCTATGACCAGCCACAATAGCATTAAGGATATGGCGCCGGAAGATAAGCCCCCAGGTTGGAAGGCGTCCCACATGTTACTGGGGATGAACAAAGGGCGATTCCTAGTAGCTCCAGGACGAATGAAGCGGCTGGGCTAAAGCCAAAAGGACGCCAGTTGTGGATGTGTCGGGAAGCGACCGGAAAGTCCGATGTTGCAAGGAGATATATCACATAGCAACATGGAATGTAACATCTATGACGCAAGGTAAACTGGATGTCGTCAAGCGAGAAATGGACAGATTGAACATTGATATCTTGGGTATCAGCGAGCTCAAGTGGACCGGAATGGGAGAATTTAACTCCGGCGACCATTATGTCTTTTATTGTGGGCACGAATCCAAGAGAAGGAATGGGGTCGCTCTCATAGTAAACATAAGAATGGGCAAAGCAGTGCTATGGTACAACCCCAAAAACGACCGAATAATTTCACTTCGGATCCAAGGCAGAGATGGAGAAGCGCTATACAAGCAGTAAAAACAAGGCCTGGGGCCGATTGTGTCACCGATCATCAGCTTCTTGTTGCCAAAATTAGGCTTCGATTGAGGAAAACGCAGAAAACTAGAAGGCCTTTCAGGTACGATCTGGATCAAATTCCATTAGAATATGCTGTGGAAGTGAGGAATCGATTTCAAGAATTAGATCTAGAAGGCAGAGAGCCCGAAGAGATGTGGACTGATGTTCGTGATATAATACAAGAAGTTGCTACTAAGGTAGTTCCAAAGCAAAAGAAATGCAAGAAAACAAACTGGTTATCTGAAGAGGCTTTGCAAATAGCCGAGGAAAGAAGCATGGCAAAAGTTATGAGGGAAAGAGAAAGATACAATATTCTCAATGCGGATTTTCAGAAAATAGCAAGGAGAGATAAGAATGCCTTCCTGAACATACAGTGTCAAGCAGTTGAGGACAACAGCCAATTAAGGAACACAAGAGCTCTGTATAAGACAATCAAAGATATCAAAGGAAGCTTCTGTGCTAAGCTGGGCGTGATAAAGGACAAACGAGGCAAGGACCTCACTGAAGCCTCAGAGATAAAGAAGAGGTGGCAGGAATACACAGAAGAACTGTACAAGAAGGACCCGGATGTGCAAACCCAACATAGGACGGTTGTGATTACTGATCTCGAGCCGGGCATCCTGAAGAGTGAAGTTGAATGGGCCTTAGCCAGCCTTGCTAAAAACAAAGCTAGCGGAATTGATGGCATTCCAGCTGAGTTGCTTCAAAACCTCAACCATGACGCTGTTAACATTCTGCATACATTATGTCAGAAGATTTGGACAACCCTGCAGTGACCACAGGATTGGAGGAGGTCAGTTTACATCCCCATTCCAAAGAAAGGCAGTGCCAAAGATTGTTCCAACTACCGCACGATCGCGCTTATTTCGCATGCTAGCAAGGTGATGTTGAAAATCCTCCAAGGTAGGCTGCAGCAGTATGTGGGTCGGGAGCTTCCGGACGTGCAAGCTGGGTTTCGCAAGGGCAGATGAACTAGAGACCAAATTGCCAACCTTCGCTGGATCATGGAAAAAGCAAGAGAGTTCCAGAAACCCATCTACTTCTGCTTTATTGATTATGCGAAAGCGTTTGACTGCGTAGATCACAACAGATTGTGGCAAGCTCTCCAAGAGATGGGAGTTCCAATTCACCTCATCTGTCTCCTCAGGAACCTGTATGAAGGGCAAGAGGCCACAGTCAGAACTGGGCATGGTCTTACTGATTGGTTTCCGATTGAGAAAGGAGTGAGGCAAGGCTGCATACTATCGCCCTGCCTATTTAACCTATATGCAGAGTGCATCATGAAGAAGGCCGGCCTGGACGAGTCTTCAGCTGGAGTGAAGATTGCTGGAAAACGTATCAACAACCTTAGATATGCGGATGATACCACTTTAATGGCAGAAAGTGAAGTGGAACTCAAGAGACTTCTGATGCGCGTACAAGAAGAGAGTGAGAAGTTTGGGCTTAAACTGAACATTAAAAAGACAAAGATCATGGCGTCTTGCCCTATCAAGTCCTGGAGCATCAATGGACAAGAAGTGGAAGCTGTGACAGATTTTCTCTTCTTGGGCTCCAAGATTACCTCGGAAGGAGACTGCAGCCATGAAATCAGGAGACGCCTGCTTCTGGGAAATTGAGCAATGGTTAGCCTTGTCCGCCTAGTAAAGAGCAGAGACATTAGTCTGCCAACCAAGACCCGTGTAACTCGTGCTATGGTCTTTCCAGTTGTGATGTATGGGTGCGAGAGTTGGACTGTGAAAAAGGCTGACCGCCGAAGAATTGACGCGTTTGAATTGTGGTGCTGGCGAAGACTCTTGAGAGTTCCTTGGACTGCTAGAAGATCAAATCAGTCGATATTGTCGACCATAAACCCTGACTGCTCATTGGAGGGTCAAATTCTAAAGGTAAAGCTCAGCTACTTTGGTCATCTGATGAGAAGAGAGGAGTCGCTGGAGAAAGATTTGATGTTGGGAAAGGTTGAGGGTCGCCGGAAAAGGGGTAGGCAGCGAACGCGATAGTTAGATGGCATCCTCGAGGCACTGCAGATGAAGTTATGTGATGTTAGGAAGATAGTGAGGGACCGGAAAGCGTGGCGTGACATGGTCCATAGGGCCACGAAGAGTCAGACACGACTGAACGACTGAACTGAACTGAACATGGCGAGCATGTCACCAAGAGTCTGGTTAAACTTTTCTGTGAAGCCGTTGGTTTGAGGGTGGTAAGCTGTGGTGGTTCGATGTATTGTGTGGCAAGCATCCATGCAGCCCGTGGACTGCTTGTGATAAGAAGACGTGGCCATGGTCGCTGAGAAGTTCCCGAAGAGCACCGTGACGAAGAACGAAGTGATGTAGGATGAAGGAGGCGACGTCACGAGCACTAGCAGTAGGCAGGGCTGCAGTCTCCGCGTATCGAGTCAGGTGGTCCACGGCGACTATTCAGCGGTTGCCTGATGTCGAAGATGGAAAGGGGCCATACAGGTCGATGCCGACACGTTCGGAGGGTCAAGCTGGACAAGGTGGTGGCTGTAATGGGTGCGGTCACGGCGTCCGCTGCTGACAAGCAGTGTAGAAGCGAATATAGCGGCGGACAAAGGTGTACAGCTCCAGCCAGTAGTACCGCTGGCGGTGACGCTCCTACGTCTTCAGCAAGCCAGCATGTTGTTGTGACGGTGGGGTTATCACACAGAAGCCCACCGTCAACAGGTTTGTGTCAAGGAGTTGGTTGCGTAGCGCTCGCCACCCGTTTCGTGAACGAGGGCTGTCAGCTTCCTGGGCGGTAGCGATGAATCCGAGTCGGCGCTGGTGAGATGACGAAAAAGCTTTATACACTATTTACAGGCATTTGCACAACGAGTTCGGCTCTGGGGCCGTAAGCTAACATAGCCATACGCGACTTTCCTCGCGCAGCGACGGCCGGGGAGATTCCGCCGCGTCCGTTCTCTCTTGGGGCGGACTGCTCCCGATGGAAGTGACGAACTCAGACTCGGAGTCTTGAGCGGGAGCACTTGCGTCTCCGTAAGTCGAGAAACCGTTGACGCTCAAATGGTCCAATCCGACGGCAGCACTTTCGCAGGGCCAATGGGAGAGCTTGCTGCGCTCTTGCTTCAAATATGCCGCGGGGCGAGAAGGGGTCCACCGCCAGGGCCACGGCGCCGCGCTTTCTGGATGCTCAGCTCATGTTCAAACACGTCGCTTCTCTCCCCTTGTCACGGCTCGCCTCCAGTGCACCGGTGCTTTGCAGAAAAGTATCCAGATTTTTGTGAAGGAGTCGTTCGCAGGAGAAGTTTGGCCTCCGGCTGAATTTCTGGGCGGCTTTGGCCGGGCACAACAGCACCCCCGCCACCAGACAGTGCACCGGGAAGACGAGCTGCTCGCATGTGGCTCGGATGCCGGGCGCGTTCGTTTGCCAGGTGCCTCCAAGCTCACGTCCAGTGTCCGAGTGCCAGGTAGCCTCACGTGCCTCGGGTTCCCCTCGCCAGGTCAGGATCTCTGCCGACAGCCTTGTTGCCGGGGCACGTCGATCAACTTCGCTCGGATCGCTCCGATGCCCTTGCCTCTCGCCACTGGTAGCGGTAGACTGTTCTGCGGCTTGCAAAACCGACCGACAACAGGCAACACCAAACACAAGCAAGTACCCTCGGTCACCCGTCAAACACCAGACAGAGGCAAAATTTCAAATTCAGTTAGCTAAATTGTTTTCCCCTTTTTGCTCCCACTACAAGAGATAAGTGTATAGGATGCAGTACACAAGGTTCAAACAACAGTTTTGCACATTGCTGATACATTAAATAGCAGGGAAAATTAATAATCAATAATGAAAAAGTCCCCTTGAAATCATTTGGGCCGTAAACCACTACTGAGGAAGCAAGGAGGTCATTCAATTTTGCATCGATCTGCCAACAACATTACCGTTAGCGACGAAACGCTCGTCAAAGGTAGCTATGTCTCGAATGAATGATTCAAAGCATCCGAGTTCGCACTGTGCTGCTCTCTTCCGCAAGCGGCAGAGTGCCTAGCAGTATTCGGGCGGTTTGGCTCTCCTCCCTCCGCTACAGCTTCGGCTGTCCATTTCTCTACAAGACCTTTCTTTCCATTTTGTGCGTGAAAGAACAGACGAGCACAAGTTACTCGCTTTGTTGAACGATCTGTCTCGTTCCTTACGCTTTGCGCACCAATCACGCATTTTCTTAGCCCGGGTGCATTTGTGCCGCTTGGATCGCCGCTTCTTTCCCTTTCGCGATCGTTTGCGTTTTCTCACCTTTCGATGACAGCATTCTTTCATGTACCTGGCTTTCCGCTGTTTTCGGCGGCAGCACTTGAATGCTTGCTTTCTTTCTTTTGGTGCCAGCTCTTTCAAGCTGCCGGTAACCGGAGCTAGTATGGCGCCGGCATCGTCGGAGTGCGGTGCCGCGCCTGCATCGCGACCCGCAGCGCATGACTCACTGCCAGTCGCGTCCGAACAAGGCTCGCTATTCAAGTTATCTGCCGGTGTACCGCATCGCTCAGCGCTAACCGGCGCACGATCAAGTTCGTCCGACAACTGGGGCGCTTCGGATCGCGTGAGGTCCATGTTCGCACCGCTGTCGACTTCACAAGTGTGACTCTCGACAGCGTCCGCGTCATGGGTCTGCCTTCGTGGTTCAACGCTCGTGGGCTGCGCAGTTTCCACGAACAGCACTTCGTTTTTCCGCGAGTGATGATCTACGACAACGCTTATTTCGGAAATCGCCAATTCGGCGTCTACTAGCCTGACTACATCTCCGCCACGCTTGACAACTTGTGCTTCTGAGTTGTCAGGCGGTTGATTTACTGCCAGTTCCCCACTCTCGATTGGTGGAATCGGATTGCTTACAGCTACGTGGGGCGGCGTGCAGGACGGCGTCACTGCAGATTTCTCGCCGATGAAGTCGGCTCCAACGGTCTCAGCTGCCAGTGCCTCGACCAAGGTAACCCGAGACACCTGTGTTCGAGGTTCGATCGGCTCGCTGCTGCGGTCGCGTTGCTCGACCGCTTCCCCCAGCTGTGTCTCCGATTCTCCGGTGCAAGTACAATTTGCTCAGAGACTTCCTGGCTGTCTAGCCATTCGGTTATAGCGGCTTTCAATTGATACGCCAAATCCAAGAACGTTTTGATACATTTTTCTCACGCCGATACCTGTCACTAAGCTCCATTGGTGACAGCCGACGTCTTTTCAGTAATGACTCTTTCAGGTAATCGTAGGTTTTCAAGTCAACGTCTAACACGCGCTTGATTTCTTCCGACGCCTCAGCGGACAGAAGAGCTATAGCAATTTTTATGCCCAAGTACCTCGCTTGAAGCGCTTACTTTTGCAGACACTCGAAATCTGCCAAATAATCTGCCATATCCTCGGCGATGAGGAATGGTTGCAGACCCTTTCGCGGCTTCGAACTGTTACCTTGAATGGCAATTAAAGCTTCATGCCTTTCAACACTTTTTTTCGTGTGCTGAAAGCTCAAGCTGCATAAGCTTCTTTAAGCGGAAAAATCGCCTTTTCGTTCTAACCCTTTACGCTCATCGCGTTCGTCTTTCTCGCTCGTCGCGCTTTTGGAGTTCTAGCCTTTTTGCTTCCTCCTTCCCTTTTCTCTCTTAAATATCATCCCAGGCCTCTGCGGCTTCCTCAGCCGTCACTTCCTCTGCCTGCATGATCTCAAGAATTTCCTTCCTTTTTTTTTTCTTTTTGTTGAGCCCAAATCGATGCTCAACTCATCACAAATTTCGAGAAGTTCTCTGACCTTGTAACTCTCCATCATTTACACCGGCCTCTTGTTGTTTGCCTTTTTAGAATAGTGTACTAGACGGTCGCTATCTCGCTCCTAGCAAGAGACGCGCTAGCCTTTCTCACACTGATTGCCCTCTCAGCATCCCTTGGTTTTCAAAACACTTCCTGTAGGCTTGAAATACGCAAGGTTAACATAATGCTACGCTCAGCCTTTCTCTAAGCTACCATGTGTGCTAGAGAAAGTCTGGCGTTTGAGGGAAACTTCAGGTACTCACCGCGCCGTGGTGCCTGACGCCGGTCAATCCCACCGCTGCTGCCAATGTTGTGCTTCAGGTACTCACCGCGCCGTGGTGCCTGACGCCGGTCAATCCCACCGCTGCTGCCAATGTTGTGCCAGTGGGGTTGTCACACAGAAGCCCACCGTCAACAGGGTTGTGCCAAGGAGGTGGTTGCGTAGCGCTCGCCACCCGTTTCGTGAACGAGGGCTGTCAGCTTCCTGGGCGGTAGCGATGAATCCGAGTCGGCGCTGGTGAGATGACGAAAAAGCTTTATACACTATTTACAGGCATTTACACAACGAGTTCGGCTCTGGGGCCTAAAGCTAGCATAGCCATACGCGACTTTCCTCGCGCAGCGACGGCCGGGGAGATTCCGCCGCGTCCGTTCTCTCTGGGGGCGAACTGCTCCCGATGGACGCAGTGACGAACTCAGACTCGGAGTCTTGAGCGGAAGCACTTGCGTCTCCGTAAGCCGAGAAACCGTTGACACTCAAATGGTCCAATCCGACGGCAGCACTTTCGCAGGGCCGATGGGAGAGCTTGCTGCGCACTTGCTTCAAATATGACGCGGGGCGAGAAGGGGTCCAACGCCAGGGCCACGGCGCCGCGCTGTCTGTATGCTCAGCTCATGTTCAAACACGTCGCTTCTCTCCCCTTGGCACGGCTCGCCTCCAGTGCACCGGTGCTCTGCAGAGAAGTATTCAAATTTTGTGAAGGAGGCATTCGCCGGAGATTGGCGTCAGGCTGAATTTCTGGGCGGCTTTGGCCGGGCACAACAATGTGCGCTTTGCGGGTCGGCATGGTGATGGGCAGAAATATCTGAGCGAAGATGGCGAGGGATGACCCAGAGCCATTTGCGACCATCTGGGCGATAGCTTTTCGACACAGCAGACCGCCCCGGATCGCAAAATTGGAAGCTTGGCAACGAAGGGCTCGCGGGAACGAAGACGTAGAGGACGCGGTGAGGACGTCTAGGAGCGAAGATATCCAGGGATCCCGGCGCTGTTCAAAAGGCAGGTCTTCGGAAATAAGGGCTGCAACGGAGGGTTCGGATATCGGGTCCGAGGGTGCAAAGAAGGCAGCGGCGAGCGCGACAAGGCGTCAGCGTCGGAGTGTTTGCGTCCCGACCGATAAATGACGTCAAAGCTTGAAGAGCCCAGCTGCCGAGGCGTCCAGAAGGGTGTTTCAGGGAAGCCAACCAGCAGAGGACATGGTAGTCGGTGATGACGTTGAAGCGGCGGCCATATAAGTAGGGGCGAAACTTTGTTAATGCCCACATGATTGCTGACACTCCTTTTCCGTGACGGTGTAGTTACATTCAGGTTTCGTTAGCGCCCGGCTAGCATAAGCAACTACATATTCGGAAAATCCGGGTTTGTTTTGAGCGAGGACAGCACTGAGGCCGATGCCGCTGGAGGGGCGGAGGGGTCGTAATGGCGGAGAATGGGCTGTGAAGTGAGTAGACGTCGGAGCATAGTGAAAACATCGTCGCAAGTTGAGGTCCAGGTAGGCAAGTCGGCAGGACCATTCAGCAGTTTCGTAAGCGGTGCAATGATGGCGGTGAAATTGCGAACAAAACTGCGAAAATATGAGCACAGGCCGACGAAGCTGCGCAGCTTTTTAACAGAAGTCGTTTTCGGGAATTCAGTTACCGCACATAGTTTGTACGGATCGGGCAGGTCGCCGTCTTTGGACACGACATGGCCCAGTACCGTCAGCTTGTAGGCGCCAAAACGACATTTCTTGAGGTTAAGTTGGAGACCGGCGCCCGTGAGACAGCTCAGTACTTGGTGCAAGCGCATGAGGTGCGTCGGAAAATAGGGAGAGAAAACGATGATGTCATCCAAATAAGAGACAAGTGTTCCACTTGAGGCCGCGTAGAAATGTTGTCCATCATTCGTTCAAACGTAGCAGGAGCGTTGCAAAGACCAAACGGCATCACGGTGAACTCACATAGTCCATCAGGGTAACAAAGCCTGTCTTTGGTCGGTCCGATTCAGCCATAGGGACTTGCCAATAGCCAGAGCGCAGGTCCAGGGACGAAAAGAACTCGGCTCCTTAATGGTATCGTCAATGCGGGGTAGTGATTATACGTCTTTACAGGTAATTTTGTAAGACTGCGGTAGTCAACGCAAGATCTTATGGAGCCATCCTTTTTCACAAGTACCACGGGAGAAGACCACGGACTAGAAAAGGGCTGAATTACACCGCGTTGTAGCATGTCGGCCTGCTCAGCAATGACACGGCGCTCCGTAGGCGACACACGGTAGGGCGCTGGCGAAGAGGGGCATGACTTCCGGGGTCGATGTGATGTACAACCGCAGTCGCACAGCCCAACCCACATGGCATTTGACATCCGACCGTCGGTACGCCCGCTTCGGACCTCCTGTTTTTATTCCGAAGTCATCTCTCGGACGTCCTGCGGACCATCCGATGCAAGACCGCAGAACATGTAGTTTAATCCAGCGGACGTCCGAGCGCGGACATACGGACTATTCACGGACGTTTCATGGTAGCATGCATACCTAGCAAATCCGCGTGGTTTTTACATGCATTTGTTCGTAAAACGGTGGCAGGCCACTGTTTTTATTAAAAGAACTAGTCGTAAGTGAAATGAAAGTTTTATTTCACGATATGTACATACATCAAGAAGAACGTGCTTAGTCAGATGTGCTCTTGCGGGTCGCGCTGACCGTTCCGATGAATGCCTCGGCCACGATTTCGCGACAGCCTCAGAGGTGCTCCTTGAGTCCGGGTGTAGGCTCCTCACTGCAACTAGAGAAAAAAAAAACAGTTCAAAATACCACACTGAGAACTCGAAATTGTTTGGTCGCGCAAAACATTTGCACAGCGAATGACAATCATGGGATGAGATTACTACTACTACTATCGAAAAAGATAAAATCAGTGCCTCTGGAAGTAAACAGCGGGAAAGTATGCGATTTTAACCAGACCTGCGTTCTAACTTGCAACTTGTAACGCTAAACGCGAATCGTAACATCTTTCTGTCGGTTAATCCGCTCGCTTATTCGGCTGTTATTTGCCAGATAGTATATAACTGTATCGTTTTTAATATCAGTTTCGGCAATTTACTTGCCTGATACGATTAGAATCAAGCTGAAACATGTGTCTGCAGCATCGGCGGTCGGCGACCCAGATACCGAGGTTTGGCTGCTTATGGGTCGCCGCGGCAACGATACTGCAGAAGGATTTCGAATGATTTGTGGTCGAATCAGGCAAGTACATAATCTAAACTGGTATTAAAAAAGACAGACGGTTGTGTGCTATACGTGTGTCGAATTTCAGCGTGAATAAGCGAGCGGGTTAACCGACAGAAGCATTTTGCGGTCCTTGTTGACCGTTGGAACACTCGTACCAAATGAACCACTCCCAAAGCCAAAATTCGCGCTCTTAATTACTAGACAGATTGAAGAGCACTTAAATAACCCTGATGGGTACATTAAAAGATTTTTACTTACCACGACACGGCTAGATGCGAGCGAAGCTACGATGAGAACACCGCCACTTGTGCTGAACGGCTAGCAGCTATGGCTGGCGTAGGCTTAGGCTGGCTTAGCCGAGACTTTGGCTGAGCCGCCAGTAACGTATATGTAGCTTGTTACCACAATATGCCGAAATAAAAACTTTGAAATAAATTTTAATGTGTCACAATAAACAATATGCATCATTTTATAGTAAAACAATTTTTAACAGCAGTTTATTAATATTATTTATACACTTTGAGTCAAGACAAGCCGAAGCCATCTATGATATGTAAACAAACATGACGGATAAAATTTCGATAATATATTTAATATACCATAGTTATAGCGCGTTTGAAGCGCTGGCTCAATGCATGTGCGATTGAAGTTCATGAACTGAGGACGTTCCTTTGCGGTTAGTGACATCATGAATATAGTAATTAGGATCAGAGCGCTGTGAGCTCGTCCAAGGAGCGATGCGAAAAGGCCAGCGCACTGCTGAACACCGCAGAACTGCTCTGACAGCTTCTTAAATGGATAGCTTTTCGCAAGAAAACGCGACCATTGATAACTTGATATGAATTGCAACGACTGGCAGGGACTATTGCTTTTTTACTGCTACATTGATGTTATAGTGAGTGCGCTCAGGTCGGAATTCCCTTGGTAGCCCGTTCCACTGATGCATAGTGGGTGGAATAGCGCGAAAAGACGAAACACAAGAAGAGACGCACAACAGACGAGCGCTCGTCTGTCGTGCGTCTCTTGTTTCGTCTTTTCACGCTGTTCCACCCACTGCAATTTTACCAACTCGCCCAACTGTCCATCCTACTTCAACGTTCCACTAATGAGTGCCCACACATGAACTGATGAGCACATGTTCTGTTGAGGTCTGTATCGAGAGACTATTTTTCTGAAATAATTGCTTGAATGTTGATCCGAGAAAGATGATCCTTCGTAAATCCTACGGACATCCGAATACGGATGTCCGTTTTCGGATGTGTTTCGTTCTTCCGGCGGACGTCCCGCACCGGCTTCGGACGTGCGGACTTTAACCGGACGTCCGACGGACATTATTGGCCGTGCGGGAAGGGAGTAGTCTGAACGTCAAACGAAGAACGAAACTCGTTGAGGAAAGCAAAAAGTTGCTCGGGTGAGTCGGTTCGAGGTCACTGGCACAGATGATTGAAAAAATTTGGAGGACGCTCAAGCTTCGCCTTTAACAACGGAGCGCGATAGCGTTATCGCGCCCCGTTCGCGCCGTCTACTCATTTGCTTGTCACACAAATTTGACGTAGTTCACATGATAACACTCGTTAACTTCTCCAAAGCATGACTGTTTGGTAATTACTTGTTTTGAAATGTGATTCTGGGACGTAGAAGCGCTGCCAGCCACCTTGCCGAAACGCGCGAGCCTCAAGTTGCAGTCGTAGTTCGTCGGCAACAGCGTTGCCGATCCGAGCCGGCGCGATGAAGATCTCGGAGGCCATGCCCTGTCTATCTTATTCCGTGCGCCACACACGATGGCGCTACGTGCACGCCAAGCGAAGAGGAAGTACAGCGGAAAAGTAATTTGCCACTCGCTTAACTGCGTGTTCTGTAATTTACATGCTCATAATTATTATTATACGCCACAATATACTTTTTTTAAGTACCTACAGCGCCCATGAGGCATTATTGTAGGGGGGATACAACTACATACAATAACACATGCAAAGAAGATATAAGGAAACTTGTTAGCAAGGTAACACAACACACTGATAGACATTTCTGAGACAACACCGCAATCAATAGACGCGCCTTTGTCCATCTCAAACCATCTAGCTGGCGTGGTCAATTTTTTTTTTCTTCATCAGTACTCTTTGGAATTAGGACTGTGTGGCATTTTGTAAAAGTTTCGGGAAGGGCTTCTAGATCAAAACTCATCACGAAGACATCTAGCAGGATAGGAGCAAGAACAGTTTTAAAGGCTTTGTAAAATTCAGAGGAAATGCCATCAGGACCAGGCGTTTTTGAGAGAGGTAATTGATCAATTGCCACTTCTACCTCTTGCTGCGTGAAAGAGCTACTAATTACAGAACAATCATCTTCTGATAAAGGGGTCACCAGGGATGTGAAACGCGAGATAATGTCAGAATTTCTTACAGGAGGAGTGGCGCTAAACAACGTCGAGTAATAATCCACGAATGCGGACGTAACCTCATTCGTACTCGTAATCAATGTGCCATTACGCATTAATCCCGGAATCAGCTTTGCAGTCGCGTGATGACGTTCATCAAACAAAGCTTGCCGCGTCGACCGTTCGCAGTGCAAAGCACGCTTGACACGAGATCGAATTAAGGCACCCCTGTATCGTTCCGCATCATGCCTTTGTAACTCACTTTTGACACTAGCAATTTCGTCCGTATGAATTCAGGGGATTCACATTCTAGCTCATACAGGTTACACAAGTTTTTGTTAAGTGCCTCATCCTGATCTTTCCTGTAGAAAGATTTAATTGAGCCAAGTTCAATTGCTATCGCACGTACTTCCTGCTTAAACATTTCCCAAGCGGCGAACAATGGTAGATTTCTGGAAAAACATGATTGGAGCTGTGAGCGCACACGAATGATAAATTCTTGGTCATTTACCAGAGATGAGTTTAACTTCCAAAGTTCCCACTGCGGCCTAAACTTTGAATTGTCATCGCCACCGGGCTACTACCATGCAATGATCAGAAAACGAAACCGGTATATTTTCGCAAACAAGCCAAAAAAAAAAGGAAAAACTACGCTCAGTGGAAGGCTATAGACCAATCACACTGGAAAATATGGATTACAAGATTTTCGCCAAAATTTTATCAAATCGCCTACAGTTCGCAATGTCGGTACTCATTGGCCCTCACCAGACGTGCGGCTTGAGGGGCCGTGCCATACAAAGTAATATACATATTGCGCGCACAGTCCTCGAATCGTGCTCCTGCTCTCATGATCAGGTTGCTTTACTTCAGGTCGACCTCGCAAAAGCATTTGATCGAGTTCGTCATTCTTTCCTGTTTTCTCTTCTGGAACGAGCGAACGTTAGTTCTGTAGTACTGAAGGGGGTGCAACTTTGCTATAGAAATTGTTTGACTCGCCTAATTGTAAATGGCCACCTATCAAGCCCCGTACCAATCAACTCTTCTGTGAAGCAAGGCTGTCCGATGTCTCCGCTGCTTTTTGCTCTTTACTTGGAGCCACTTTGTCAGTGTGTTTTACATAACTAGTATCCACGGCTTCCCTCTCCTTGGAAATGAGGTTAAAGTCTTACATATTCGGATGATCTTGCGTTTCTCTGCACTGACAAACCAAGCATAGAAAAGCCGGAGGCGCCTCTTCCCGTATTAATCTTGGCTGGTTATTAAGTGTTCGTCGGCAATACCCCGGGTGTCCAATTTTAGTCGGAGGCGACTTTAACGCCCCTCACCCAGATTGGGGGTATCCGACTGCAAGCCCTCGTGGTATGCGTGTGCGGGACGCCTTCACTGATGCCCTGTTTGTTCTGCTTAATCACCCTGGGACAGCAACACGGCCTGTGCGTCACATACATAGTGCTGCCTATGCTCCAGACTTGACGTGGTGGTTGGGCGCAGGAACTCCCTCATGGCACATGGAGCCTGACTGCTGGGGAAGTGATCACCACCCTATCCTCATCGGTCTCCATCCCTCCCGCCTCCGCCCTTTACGCCGCAAATGTTCTGTAATAAACTGGGACAGCTTTCGCTCATGTCTCGACAGTATGTCTTCAGATTCGCCGTCACTCCTTGTTGACCGTATACAGAGAGCACTAAACAGCGCTACGACTACTACCTGGATTGATGTAGGTCGACCGGCACCAGATCTCGGCCTGCTTAACTTGTGGGCAGCCCGCCGTCAAGCTGAGCTGGCTGCTACACGAGACCCTACTTCGGGGCAGGCACGTACACGACTGAATTATCTTACCGCGAAGGCTCGGAGATATGAACGCGATCTATCGCGACGCCAGTGGCATGCATGGTGTGAACAATTTTCTGATAAATCATCGAATGCCTCACTATGGCGAACGTTTCGTGCAATGGAACATGGTCGTCGTTCTACTGACGCAGCAGCAACAGCATGCTTTGCGGCTAATCTGTCGCCGGGTGATTTCGCCAAAGAAGCTGCTCGAAAATTTTTCCCAAAATACGATATACTGCCTCCTTCAGCTGTAAACCTTAATTTGGCAGGTATCCCTGCAGACGCATGGAAATTACCATCTGCTGCCGACGCAGATGGAATTGCGAGCCCCTTTTCGATGTGCGAGCTGCTGGCTGCAATTGACGATGCGAAACGGAAAACAGCGCCCGGCCTGGACAAAATTCAGTATGAGGTTTACAAGAACCTCAGTACTGCTGCACTTCCTCAACTATTAGACACCATAAACAAAGTGTGGCTTGATGGTGTCGTACCCGAGAGCTGGAAAACCGCTGTCGTGATCCCTATTCCCAAACCTGGGAAGCCTCCAACGGACCTCTCCAACTTGCGACCAATCTCCTTAACATCAACGCTTTGCAAGCTCGCAGAGAAAATGCTAGCCACACGACTTTCTTGGTGGCTTGAACAGCACGGTTTTTATCACCCTGCTCAAATTGGATTTCGTCCATACATAGGTACAGAGGACGGGTTGGCTGTCTTGGCCGCAGTTCTGTCATCTACCCGCAGCCGCGATGTACGTACCATATTAGCAATGGATGTTGAAAAGGCATATGACAACATCAGTCATGCTGCCATCCTGAATGCCATTGACATGCTCCATCTCCCTCCGAGAGTACGCACTTTTGTCGCATCATTTTTGGACGGACGAAAATTTGCAATACGCCTCAGCAGTGACACTGTTGGTTCATTCGTTTCACTACGTGGCGTGCCCCAGGGATCAGTATTGTCTCCGACGTTATTCAATATTACTTTCATCCCATTGGCGTGGCGCTTACATGATATCCCTGAAATCAAGTTTTTGCAGTACGCAGATGATATCACGGTATGGAGCACTCACCATGATCTTCTCACTCAAGAGGCCGCCCTTCAGTCAGCATTAGACGTAACCTCTGATTACGCATCCTTCATTGGCCTTCAACTTTCTGTGTGTAAAACTTCATACACGTCAGTCGCCAACCGCTGGGGACGCCGTAAACTTGCCTCAAATCCAATTCGTCTGTCCCTATCAGGGACATAACAATCGCAATACACGGACATTCAAGAACAGTACTGGAACAACGAGCTGCACACGTTTTAGACATTATTCAATGCTGGGCAGAAACAAAACAGATCCAGTTCAGCCCTCACAAAAGCAAATTCCTAATAATTGGCAATAAATACCAAACCAGACCACCAAAAATTAAATTCGATGGACAAACACTAACACACAAAACAACTCTTAAAATACTAGGCGTTACATTCGACTCCAAACTCTCATTTCTACCACACCTTAACGACATCCAACAAAAAGTCTCCACTATCACTACAAACATCGCTAGATTCACAGGACACACATGGGGCATGACATCATCACACCTCCGAGACATCTACATCCGCGCCACAGAAAGACTAATAATTTACTCCGCGCCAATTTGGTACACACCTAGCTCAACCATTCTCAGGAAACTACAAACAATTCAAAGAATTCCACTCACCAAAATAACTAAAGCATTCAGAACAGTACCAAATTCGGCCCTCCCAATCCTCTCAAACATACCCCCCATACACCTGACCATCGAACGGGAGAACACACTCTACAGCATTCTACACAACAACAAGCCATACCAACATGAAGATCTCCTCATCACCTCTGACAACATAGCCCACAAAGCAGACATCTGGCTCACACATCCTGCAAAATTAACCACAATCAACTACACCACACAAATTCCAACTTCCGCCGATCTTTACATATACACCGACGGCTCACAGTCTGAAAACGGAACCGGATCAGCAATAGCAATTCTAAATTCTAAACACCAACTAATAGAAACGAAACAATTCAAGCTACCAAATTACTCTTCTAACTTTGAAGCCGAAGCCAACGCCATCATACAAGCAATACACTATGCAAACAACACCCATTACATAACAATAGCCATCCTCACAGACAGCTTATCAACACTCAAAGGCCTCAAAAATCCAACCAACACCAACCCACTCATCCACAACATCAAATCAACACTCCAGCAATCATCTCAAAAACACAATATCACATTACACTACGTCAAAGCACACACCGGAATAATTGGCAACGAAATAGCAGATGAAGCAGCAAAAGAGGCAACCAAACAAGGCACACAACTCCACACCCCAATCACAAAGCAATATGTTAAAACAATCCTCCGTACACAAATGCACAAAAAATGGGTAACTCACTGGCACACAACAGGCAGACACACAAGCACATACAACTGGATCAAAAATCCAAAACACATCCCACCACACTTCCCCACCAACTACTACACCACCCAAGCACTCACAGAACACGGACGCTTACCACATTACCTACAACGATTCAAAATCACCAACAACAACAACTGTAAATGTGGGGCACCTTCAAACAGCATAGACCACTACCTCCTAGACTGCCCCATCACAGCAACAGAAAGACAACCAATCATACATAAATACCCAAACCCACTTCAACACAAACCAGAAATTCTAAAACACAAAGAAACTTACACAGCATTGGAACAAATAATGGAAAAAATTAATCAAGAAATTCCACAGACATAAACTCACCACAGGAGGACGAAACCAATTAGCAAATTCACTACCCAAAGTCAAACCGAATCATCCCAATCCTGACCAATTAGCGCCGAATGGGGCCCAGAAGCCAGTAATTCCAGATCTACTCAAGAATCATCTCATCTCCATCCTTACCCCTTTCTATTTATATACATCTATCTATATAGATAATCCTTTATTTTTTTTTTCTTTTTTTTTTTTTCTTCCCCCTTCTCTGTCCTCCCCCATACTCACTTTTCTTCCTCTTGCTTTACTCTTCCTTTTCTGCCGTCCTTGGTATAGGGAGGTATGGAAAAGAACTCGTTTTTTTTTTTTTTTTTTTTTTTTTCGTTCCTATATATACAGTTTTCTGTAGATATTTATATATATCACTTTTTTTTTTCTCCGTATTACAATTACTCTCTCTCCCCGGCCCTCTCCATCTAACAAAAAACAAAGGGAAAGGAAGGAAAAAGAAGAGGAAAAAAAAAAGGGGGGAAAAATGGAAGCGAAAAGGGAAAAGGAGTGGGGAAGGGAAAAGGGGAGGAAGGGAGGGAGAGGAGGGGGGGAGGGGGGAGGAGGGGGGGAGAGAAAAAAAAAAGAAAACAACTCACGCAATTCCCCCTCCCCCTTCTCCTGAAGGGTAAACGAAGAAGAGGGGAAGGGAGGGAAAAAGAAAAAGGAACCTCCCCTAGTTGGGAGAGAAAAATCACCCCCAGGCCCAACAAAACCATAAGGCACGACAAGGCTAAGGCCAGTCATGCACTCAATGAGGCCCCGGCCCAACATAATCAGGCATTATGCCTCATCCAACACCCAACCACCAGAGCGGGTTACCCTTGATGGGCCCCGCAAGTGGCACAGAGTCACTGACATCTGTGCTGCGCACTCACTTAGCGCCTACAATTAGCGCGAGTGGCAGGGGCTAACCCATTCTGCTGCGCAGTGCTGCTATCTGCCGGCCTTTAATACAACATCAGGCTCGGCAAGGGCAATGGCCATTTCACTGTACTCTGTACACTGGCTATCCCACTACAGGATAGCAGACGGGTGAGCTCGCACAAGCAACATCCGGTAAGACGAGGGTGGTCAGTCGCTCACTGAAGCGGCTCCCGGGCGGAGGCTCGTAACCACGCCCGGGACCTACGAGAACTTCAATTCAAACCAACCAGAACATCAAGGCTGGGGGTCCATCAAATCACTCACCTCAAAATGGAAATATAACAGGGGGAGGGGGAAGCACAATTGGCAACAATACCAACGGGTCATTGAGGCTGAGGTCAACTTCCACACTTGACTCACTTCACGTGACAAAATATCCTCCCAACTAATTCAAAGGAAGGATGGGGGGGGGAGAGAGAGAGGGGAAAGCAAACGAAAACATAAGGGGGGGACGGGAGAGTGGGGGATGGCATTGACTTTCACAACCCTGGGGGACTATTAATGTAACTGACTACCTAAACTGTAAATGCCATACTCACATAAAGGGAGGGGAGGGGGAGGGGGGAGGGGGGAAAAAGGGAAAAAAAATTCCAAATCAACCGCCCCTTTCAAAAACAACTTAGCAATTATAAATCTCTCTAGGTATATTGTGTACAACTATGTAAGTATATTTACATCTATATGTTTGCATGTATATATGTATATATATATATATATATCCTTTTTTTTTTTTTTTTTTCAGTATTTTCAAACACACTTTCAATTATACTATTTTCCTTTTTTTTTTTTTTTCTCTCTCTCTCTCTCTTTCCTTCCCCTCCTCCTTCCCTCATATTGCCCCCCAACTCTATTCCCCACCTCCCCACACCTTCATCATATCCAACAGGAAACCCAACCAAGGGGCCTTCCCTCATCCCCCCTCGCCATAACTACTGCAACAAAAGTTTCCTCCATACTACAAAATGGGTGGGGGTCTTTTGACGAGGGCGGGGGAGGGGAAAACACCTAGGAACAATAGTAAGGGTGGGGGGCCTCTGATCTAATCTTTTTTAAGATTTTACAGTGTCCCACCCATCCATCAAACATCATCGTAAGAAACATCCAGGCAACGCAAGCCTGGCCCCACCTGACATCTCCACATAACGAAACCTTGGCTCCACGACGATCCGGAGAAGACCTCGAAGACTACAGTAAATATCAATTGTTAGCAGCAAGAAGCATGTAAATAGCCATACAATTTCACTGAAGCATCTAATCTAGTAATTACAAATGTTACCAGCAAAAATCATGTAAAACCCATGTAACTGCACTGAAACATTTAATCAAATAAATCCGCTATGACTTGCCCGTTCCCGTGGCGGCGGCTGGGCTGGATAGTAGATATTTTTTTTTTTTTTTTTTTTTTTATAAATTCTTTTATTGGAGCAATCCCTATTCATTTTTCTTACTATTGGTTTAAGCCCGTTATACCTAGTGGCACGGGCAGAGGCAAAATATTTTATGTTTTTTTTTGGGAAGCCTCACCATAGTATATGTCCCTATCAGGCACCCCAATACAAGAAAGTTCGAGCCTGAAAATTCTGGGCTTAACAATTCACCAATCAGGATCAGCGACTGCTTGGCTCTCTCAGGCAAAAAAGCAAGCACTTGAAACTATAAGTTTAATAAGAAGAATTGCACCTAAAACGGGTGGCGCTGGCTCGTCTGTTGCACGCCAGTTAGTGAGGGCGGTTCTGCAGCCCCGTATTGTTTATCAGGCCCAGTTCCAGCATCTTACAAGGGCACAATGGGATCGCCTTGAAGCCGTAAATCGAGAAGCTATGAGGACCATAACATGCCTTCCACGAATCACACCGGTCGTAGCGTTACAGGAGAATGCGCAGCTCAACACCATCGATGAACTGGTGCAGCAGCGCCGAGATGCTCGCAGACTCAAAGCCACTTTGTCACATTCCACGCAAGCACTGAGGGCGTATGCAACGTCACACATTATTCTTCAGCCACCTGCGCCAGTTCTCCCTCCCTGGAAATTTATACAGTTAGGAGACAACAAGCCAACTGACATCCGCAGACCGACGTCTGCCAACTCTGCATCGTTGCTACGCCAGACATTTGAAGAGCAAGATACTAACCTGCCTCAAGATTCCATAGTAGTGTACGTAGATGGAAGCCTGCAAGGCTGTGAAGCCAAAACGGCAATCCACTGTCCACGGAGACCTAGCCTGAATCAGACAACTACGTTTCAGCTTTCGGAACCACTTACATCTTTCTGCGTTGAGCTTGTGGCAGTTCAAGAGGCACTCTGCTCCGTGACTTCTATAACCATGCTCCCTACAGCCCACATTGTCATCCGCACTGACGCACTTCAAGCAGTACGTCTGCTCCGACGTGTCAGCCGCTGCCCTAAAATTTGCCAGGACATCCACCAGCTTGCGGCGCGCATCCCACAGTCAATACGCATTGAGTGGGTCCCACGGGATCTGCTGCCTTCCCAAAGTCAAGCTGATTTTGCAACCCGCCTCGTGAACCAAGACACATCAATCCCACGGCTTCTCGAAGTCGACGACGCTACCCTCCTTTTGTCAAGAAAGGAGCACCTCCGGCGCCGCACACGTGCACTTATCCCTCCGTGTGCGATATCCCTTCCCCGCGGTCTCACCCGTGCAGAGGAGGTTGCGCTTAGGAGGATCCGGGTCGGTGTTGCCCTTACACCAGCAGTAACTAGGACGTGGTCATACTTCCAACACTTATATCCTCGCCCAGGATGCCCGATCTGTAACAACGAAGATGTCGAGGCCGACATCCACCACTTGCTGTGGGACTGCCCAGCACTCAAGCCAACACGAATCCGGCACCTGAGAATAGCTGGCCTTTCAGCAACCAATCCTGCCTCATACGTCACTTGGACGCAGGGACCTCATCATCGCTCACTTCTGGACTTCATAAAATCAGCCAACCTTCTTCCATTCATTTAATCATTTATTCATCCCTCATCTCATAACCTACTGATGCCCTGAGGCAATAAATATCGACTTAAAAAAAAAAAAAAGTTATATCCAGCATAGAACAATTTGGCATTGTTTCTGGTGCTCAAATGAATCACTCCAAGCGTTCCGGCCTTTGGTTTGGTTCGTGGGGCTCAACACCACCCCTATATGCAGGAGTTGAATGGTCTCTAGGCGTTCCACTGCATGCATTTAAGTCAAGTGCAAATTACTGGAAAGAGCGCGTTCCAGTCGTCCAGCATTATGCTAATATATTTGTCCCCAGGCCTGCAACATATGTTTTTGGCGACAAAACTTTATAATGAGCTTCAGGTCCTCCACTGTGCTAGGCATTACATCCAGCGTTTTCACCGAACATTTGCGATGTTTATTTGATCATCCAATTTTGAACCGATTCGACGTGATAACCTATTCAGACCTGTTCGTGCTGGGGGGCTCGGCTTAATGCATCTGTATGTAAGGCAGTTAGCTGCCCGTTTCTTCTTTTTTCGTGATTGTTCACATCAGATTATTAGAGCATTCCTATATGTTAATTTCATGAATCTGCTTCCCGACTTAGTGGTTTCTTCAGATTTTACTGACCGCCCTCAGTTACAAGGATTTATGCAGGAAGTTTATTATTCGGTGAGGTTTTTGACAGTATGATTCTCGAGTGAGTACTTAAATTCTGTTTCGCGCAAGATACTATACAAGGATTTGATAGCAATGCTTTTTCCGCCACCATTGTATCGTTCTTCATAATTTGGTTTTAAGGGTCATGATGTGTTAAAGAGGGTGCGCAAAATGCAGATTTCTCCTTGCACGAAAACATTTTTCTTTAAATTACACACCGAAGCTCTACCTGTTAACAGATGGCTCCATAGAAAAAATATTTTTGTATCTTCTGTAAACTGCCGTCTGTGTGATGTGCCTGAAACAACTGAGCACTGTTTCATTCATTGCAAAGACGCAATTCTTTTTTCCCCTCGTGTATGGATGTGCTGCAAAGAACTCTAAAGAAAGACTTTGTTCTAAATTCGTGCAGTGTGCGGTATCTTGCTGTTACACAATCTGATTACGAACCATATGACACGTTTTTCCTTATTGGACTTCATAGCTTGAGGAAGACACGCATGTTGGATCGCAACGCTGAACCTGTTGTTCCACCTAGACTTCATTTTAGCAGAATGATGCTGCAACTGAAGGACACTTATGATGAAAATGACTTTCAACCTGATTGGTTCACATATATAAGCAGATATAGAACATTGCCTCACACAACGCCATACAGACTTCTAGTCTTCCACTTATTCTTTGCCTGGAACCCCACCATGGCTCATTTTGCTTGCCTCGCGGGACTAGGCCGCACAACGTGCCCTTGTCACTTTCGTCAAGAGCCTTCTAAACACCTAGCCCAAGGGCTTTTTAATAGACACGTTACTGACATGCACCGATGTGATGGCCAGATCTGTTCCTTACTGTAAGAAAAATCTACGAAATATTTTTGCACATAATTTAAGCTCTATTAGTGTGCATCCTCTCGTAGCTCCAACAAAATATACACCTCTGACTTTGTGCGCGTTTGCAATTCCCTTTTGTTGGGGGTATTGCAGAATACGTGAATCTATGCCACTGTACATTACGATTTTATTTACTTATATCCAGAGATATATAAATAACTAAAAGAATTTTTACAGGTTGTTTAGCCACTATTTCACCTTTTTCTGCAGCCGAAGTTTTTGGAATAGTAGTAAGCAATCAGCGATACACATCAGTGTTCTAGAATTGCATGAATGTTAAATAGTTGCACTGAAAACGTTTGTTCGCCTTTGAATATTCTAGCAGAACTACTTAGCCAACTATTCAGTGTCTCATATGGTTTATGAAATACTAAGCAACAAACATAACAAGCATGTTACAATGTATTCTTTGGTAAAACAAACATAACTAAAACAAGTCATTTCTGTTTTACAGGCAAATATTTTTCATCTGTCCCTTGTCAGGGAGCAAGTGGCGAGGCGGAAGGAAGTCACTCACCAGCGTCCATTCGACAGTTATGAAGTTGGCGCAGAAGCTTCGTTCCATCTGATACACTAAGCATGTATGTCAATTTTCTCATGGTTGTTCTTGACTGCATGCCTTCATGGCTCTCTTGATCTTTTTTGATGAATTCTTGCTACGTTAAAAACAACTGATGCCTCCTCATTTAAATATATATATATATATATATATATATATATATATATATATATATATATATATATATATATATATATATATATATATAAATATATATATATATATATATATATATATATATATATATATATGTGTGTGTGTGTGTGTGTGTGTGTGTGTGTGTGTGTGTGTGTGTGTGTGTGTGTGTGTGTGTGTGTGTGTGTGTGTGTGTGTGTGTGTCTGTCTTTAACCATGATCCTGGAAACAGTGTAATAACTGAAAATTCTGCGTTTCCGTATTACTTAAACTGTTTTCCCATTTCATCTCGTGCATGACTTTCAACAAATATTTTACCTTTTTTACATAGAGAAAGTAAAAGGCATGGCAGATTTAGCATGTAGTAATACACTCGAAACATGTGCCACTTGGTTCCCAATATTGAATGCAGAGAAAAATGAACGTCCAGGGGTAACATTCAAATGCCAGCGTCCCATTTGTCGAAAGTTTGCTCATGGAAAAACAAACAGCTGACCTACCAAAAATGGTTCTGACTTCTGCAATAATTTTGCCCTTGTACAGTGGTACATTTAAGATCACTGATAGGCACTCAATTTTTTTTTAAGTTTAAACTTAAGTCCTTTACCCTATCTAAGCGTGCAAATTATCAGTAAAAGGTTTTTATATGTCTGACATCCCTTCTTTGCATGTTAGTTTCGAACCCGGGTACTCCGGCACAGTAGTCGGGCGTCTTACCACTGCATCACCCCGGCGGGGTCACCTCCGCTGCAGTTTGGTTCATACATTTTTCATAATTTATTTTATTTCTTGTGTCAAATTCTAGAAACTCAGGTGTTAATTTTATCACTGCCTTAGAAGTGCTGAAAACAACATTTTGCGTCTTTTCGTTTAAGGTGAAAAGTAAGGCGCCCGTGTGTTGTGCTATGTCAGTGCACGTTAAAGAACCTCAGGTGGTCTAAATTTCCGGAGTCCCCCACTACAGCGGCTCTCGTAGCCTGAGTCGCTTTGGGACGTTAAACTCCACAAACCAAACCAAACCAATTCTCCATCTTTTTCCAGTGCCTAGAATCTAACGGTTCTGACAAACTATTTTTTTTTGTGCTTTTCAGAGGATCTCAGACAGAACGGCAGATTACAAAAGAGGATGCATGCCCCGAAGGCAGTTTAATGTATGAAGGGAAATAAACCGTATGTACGTGTTCCATTGAATGGGTGTTAAATATATTTGCATACAAAGTCCTACAAAATTTGCATGCGTGCATGTTTCTTCACTAGATAAATCGCAAAATTCACATGTGGTCACCGACGCTACTCTCACTTCAACTGCATGCTGAAAGAACACCAACATTCTTCCTAAAAAGAAATCAACAATCATATCCCATCGGCTGGTACAAACTTTACCAGCCGATGCTGTACTGTCGGTAAAAGAACAGATTTCATTTTTTGTTGATTGTGCGCGTGACCAAGAAAGCACACAGCTTCATAATTGCAAAAGAAAGTCTGTGTAACAGGTTGCTTAACGTAATTAAAAAAAGGAAAATTCGGTCATGCAGAAATGGACTTGATGCTGTATTCAGAAGGCATAAATTCTGTAAAGCAGAAATGAACTACCCAAGCAAAAAAAAGTGTGTGGCAAAAGGTAGGGCCGACCTTTCTCGCCGACCAAAAAGTGGCCGGCCGACCTTCGGCACCCGAATAAGGGCCGGCGTCGGGGATTGACACTGACCTAACGTCGGCCGATTTTCGGCAATCGACTACGGCCCGACCTGGATGCTACCTTCTGGGGTTTTCCTTTTATTCTTCTTAAACCAGCGTGGACCACCTTTCGACATGGACTTCGTCTTTTTTTTTTTTTTTTTAATACCTTCTATCGCTTTTAAAAAGTTTTTTTTTTTTTATCTCGAGCTGCTGCTCGTTTTTATTTATTTTTAATTGGTTTAAGCCTGGCAAAGCTTTTGCTGGTCCAGGCTCCCCCTCAATTTTTTTATGTTTTTTTTTTCTCAGTTCGAGGGGGCGAATAAAATGGTAAAATGGCCCGACCTTTTGGCCCGACGTGATCGACCACCTGCCGCACGTGGGCCTGCCGTCTGCCAGCGTTACTGAATGGTCGGCCGCTCGTCTGCCCTAGCATTTTGCTGACGAAAGACCGTACGTCGGCCGGTTGCTTCCCGACGCCGGTTAGTGGCCGGCATCGCCCCTCGTGCAGGTATCATGCCATGCATTTAATATATCGTGGCCCATGCATATATAACGGGGTAGCACATACAAATGCATCAAGAAAAGCAGTAGCTTTTCTGATGCCATGAAGAAACAAAAGCTGCAGTATTTGGGGAAAAATTTATTTGTCAACAGCGTTCAGAAAAAGCTCGCGATTTGCTTTTTAATAAGCGTGGATATATATATGACTGCGCGTGTGCCACATATGGAAGATGGGCTTGAGGCTTGGTCTCCTTCTTTTGGCAGCCTGTCGATCACTTGATGTCTGCGACTGGTCGGATCTGCGGCAGGTTCCATCTTGGTCAGCTGTATGAAGAAAAGTGTTTTAATTAAATATTTCCTTTTCGCCTAGACTTTTACATTGCAGGCAAATATAGGGTGAAAAGGTAGAAAAAATAATGTCTGCTCACTGCCACCAACTGCACTACCACATCAATATATTTTATGCGTTTGACTTCATGCGACCCTACTGAAAACGCATTAGCGCAAAGCCGCAATAGGTAATCAGGATCCGTGAATCCGCGAGAAAGGCGCGATCACTTCGTTTTGCTGGTGGAGTCATGATGTTGCAATTTGCAACATCATGACTCCACCAGCAATTTGCAACCGTAGCGCACTCAAACCTTATCCTCCCGAAGCGCGTTCTTGCATGCTAATGCTGCAATTTAATAATTCTAGCAAAACCAAGTGTCCGCGCTTGTCATAGAGCGCGTATGAGGGATTCCAACGCGGCAGAACAAACAGTTTCCGCGATATTTACATGAAACCTACAATAAGTTTATTCCGTAGAATACAGCTTAATTTTCTGAACCTAGATGGAACTTTTACAGCAAAAGCGACCGGATATTTAACGATAAGTCATCTGATTTATTTTCGTTATTTAACAACCGAGCATTATTTTAAAAATTGTCTCATCCGCCAAGACGGCTATTTAGACAGCCCAACTCTTAGAAGCTTATAGAACCCGTTCTAAATTTTTAAAGCTTGAAACAAGTTAGCTGAACACCTCATGAGCATGTAAGCACCAGGAAATAATCCGCACGATGAAAATACAACAGCTTGCCCAGAAAGCAAGCGCACAGAGAAAAATCAATGTGAAACGGCTCAGATCTGTGTGCATCACATATATAATTCCAAAATCCACAAAATGAACGCACTGGCTCACTTACCTTGCCAGCATACCGCATCACTCAATCATCAATTTTCACGTATAGACATCATTACAGCAGCAAATAATAATAATAATAATAATAATAATAATAATAATAATAATAATAATAATAATAATAATAAACACGGCATAAATCTTGTACTCAGTCCTGGCACGAGCTTGCTTGGCAGTAGCGATGATGCTTGTACAGCTTCTGATCGCTCCTATGGCGAGGGGTGCTGCAATATTTATATCAGTGATAGCATTTGACATTTAACTGGGTTGCATGCGTCCAATCGATGTGAGTCGGATAATCGAATTTCCCGAACAAAATCAGCGCTAATGCCTGTCCGGCAAGTGCACCGCCATAAAGAAGTGAAAGGCCAGCGTTTTAGTGAAGAGGAGACCAAGGACCTCAGGCTTCGGCGAAACGAGCTTCCACTGTCGAAGCCAGTTTCCAGATCAGCTGATATCGCCTCCCTGCACGATCAGCGCAAGGCGCGCACACCAATTACAAAATATGCATTTACAGTAACAAGATGCGCATAAGTCTCAAAACAATACATAATTAGTTGCAGTACATTATCGTATAGAAGAAAATCAGCGATAATTTGACTTACCTGGTCGGTATACACGTCAGTGCATGCACTTCGATGTGAAGAAGTAAAAGACGGGCGTTTTGGGGCAGAGGAGATCGGACCTCGGACTGCAGCGAAAAAAGCTAATTCCACCGCCGCAGCATCGTTTCCAAGTCGGCTCAGCACGTCTTCCTGCGCAATCAGAGCGAAATGCGCACACATCGATTATAAAAAAAAAAAAAAAAAATGTACGTAGTAATAAGATGCGCATATATATACGCGCTCCAGAGACAGTTGCAGTATATTGTCGTATCGAACGAAATATGTGCTAATTGGACTTACCTGGTCGGTATAGTGAGTGTCCCTCCATATTAAAAGGCGAGCATTTTGGGACAGGAGATACCCAAGGACCCAGACTGCAGCAAAATGAGCCAATTCTGCCACCGCAGCCAGCCGCAGCCTTGTTTCCAAACGGCTCAGCAAGTCTTCCTGCGCGATCAGCGCCCACACCAATTATATATATATGAAGAAAGATGCAAGGAGTATATAACAAGACGAACATATGCTCCAAAACAATACATTATTATGTTCAGTATAATATCGAATCTAGCAAAAAGCTCCTCTGATCAAGACCGAAAGATCATGTACTTACGCATGTTTTGGTGAACTTCGGCACGAAGAATCTGTACAGAGCGGCTGCAATCATCAGCTGTTCTTTTCAAACGCTGACTGCTGCAGGAGGTTGAGACAGATTGAATTTGCGCGAAATAAAAGCGGACGATAAAATTAGGCAGTAGGCATCCCGCGCGCCCACACGGACTCCCGGAGCTGGCCGTCGATTGAGTAGCGCCGCGCATCTTAGCTCGCGCGGGATGTTTTTTCCCGCCTTTTGGCCACGTGACCTCAAGAAGGGAGGAGGGGGGGGAGAGAGAAGCTACAAAAGCAGGGAGAATCTCTCTGTGTGCGGTGCATGCAATTCTTTTTTTTTCGCCGCTATTTCTCTCTGCTTCGGCATTCCTGTCGCCCCCCGCGGTAGGGTGCCTCGATGCCTTTCGCCTCCCCATGGTTCTTTCCGCTTTGCCGCAGGGAGAAGAGATGGACCGATAGGGGGCAGCGGGTCCCGCGCAGCGAGAAGCAGTTTTCTTTCTTTTTCACGCCCCCCCCCCCCTCCCTCGTCGTTCAAGAAGCGTCGAGGTAGTTTCTTTTCTTTTCTTTTCCTTTTTCTACGGCTTCTGTAGAGCCCCCGTCTTGATACCAGCGGCTGTAGTTCTTTGCATGAAAAAAATATGGCTTGGAGTGAATGTATGTAATGTTCTTTTAACCGAATATCTTCCACATAAACCAAGTGTGGGGCAGTAGAACACCTGCAGCTTCATTTAGCCAAAATAGCAAGACCTGGCTACGTATATAGTGTTCAGCAACTTTATCGGAACCGTCTTTTCCGAGACGGTTAAGTTGCAGAACACTGTATATTATGAGTGCTTTTGCAGAGATTACATAGTCCATGCGGATTTATACTTCCCAAAGCAGTACGTGGGTTATTTAGAGTCCCTCGGGCTGTCATATTAACCGCAACCCACATTTCCGTTTTCGCGTTTGGTTTCCATCATAATGCGGCTTCTGCAGCTCGACTAAAGCCCGTGACCTCGAGCTCAAGCTGGTAAATACCGATTGAACCACATAGTAACTGCTGCAAGTTTCTGACAAAAATATATTTTGTCCATTTGTTTTAGGGATGCATGAAAATCAGTAGAAGGTCGCAGGGCAAAGTGCACCGGATCCGGATGAAAGCTCATAAAAGCTCACCGCCTCTTTTCTTGACCCCGTACGAAATGTAAACTCATGGAGGCTGCGAAACGAATTTAAGGGCGTTTAGGATTGATAGGTTTCGAGGGCACTGGCAAAAGTAATTGACGGTTAACATATAAACCTTAAAGGCACGTGATCTCTTCGGTTTACCGTGGGTTTGCTTAGGGTTATGTTATAGGTTAACTTTATGATGAGGTTGTTTAAATTCAGAGGTTACCATTTAACCATAAAAAAAAATGGACAATTACATTCGTAGGTTCATAGCAGTTACCGCGCAAATCTTAGGCACTTAATACTAAGTATGCTTCAAACAGACAATCAGCGCCTACCAGTTCACAAATTCAAGCATAAGTTCATGACAACTCGCGATCAACTACAGAGTGTACCATACCCGCCGCGGCTCAATTAGCGCGCGGTTAAAGCTTTATTTCAAAATATGTATAAATAACAGTTAATTTCACCTTCTGTTGCGCAATGTATAATTCTATCAGCAGGCTCAAATGATATAGTGTCAATATATATCATGCACGCGGTATAACTCAATGTTGCATAAAAATAGCTGTTTCAATGATACGAATTTTCCACTTTTCTCCTGCTAAGCCGACTGCCTCATGGAACGTAGAAGGGAAACCTGCTGTATTGCAGGAGACTTTACTTTGATATGCACAATGTTATTTAATGATAAATTATAGCAGCAGTGAATACGCGGCGGATTCGAGGAACTTTATATATATTCTGGCATTTCATACCATATTTCTGCGTGTGAGGCTGACGTTGAAGAATTTAACAATGTAGACCGCCACTGGTGCAGGAGCCGATCGATCCTCGTCATGTTGCGCGGGATTCTCAAAACGCAATCCCTTTGAATTTTCTCAAAAGAACCAAAGGTTACTTCTTGCACAATGCTTGTGTTCGCAGGAAGTATACGTTCGACAGGCGAATCGTCCGGGCGATCGGCTTTTTGCGTGCCTTTCATTTTTATTTGAAAACTATCAGGACCACATTTGTGTTCTGGATAAAGACAGTCGGCCTCGGCATATTGATATATAAGGAATAAAGCTTTCCTAATCCCCGTGTTTTAACTGAGGCGGGCAAATATTTGTCCCAAGCTGTTCCAGTTATCCTCATGTCGGCAATATACTCGAGTTTCGTCTATCGAGAGTGCAGCATATATGTATATATGCAAAGCGCTACAGCTCATTTGGTCCAAAAGCCACCTCGCTAACCCGGTTTTCGCTTGAGTATCGTCGGGTTTTGTCTGAAATATTCGGAATGTGGTAGTAAATATGGAGATGCGGTCCAGGTTCCCACCGGGATCTGTGACAGATGCTGCGCCTTTACTTTCCTGTAACCAATTTACAATTAACTGCGGTTGTCCACCGAAATAGAGAGATAGAGAGAAGAATGAGAAGGCGTTGTATCCCATCGAATGTTAAGGGGAAGCTTGAGCGTCCCACTAATTTTTATTTCCTTCTTTCAAATATTATTAACTATTCCATCGTACCACTGTGTAAGGTCGTGGAACAATTTACTCTGTGCGACTGCAGACGTGCGTGCGTGCGTACGTGCATGCGTCATACACGGTTTCGTGCCGATGTCGGGATAAACTATTAACTCAATAATCTCGGACATCTTGTTCATCCTAAAGTTATAGCTAATTAACGTATGCGCGAAACTTCTGATAAAGCCTAGTGCACACAGGTGCCAACTTTCCCACATCTGTGTTCCTTGATTGTTTATTGATCCAGCCTCCCAATGATAAGACCCTGCATGGCTTAGCACGTGTTTTCTTGTGGATTCCTCTTGCAAAGTCAATCTACTTTGATTATATTTTCACTATAGCTAGGTGGTGGCGCCTATCTGGGTTCCGCCTTGTATTCATTATGCCCTTTGTTGTGCGCTATTGGGTATCCGAGTTAGTGGATCACATAGGTTAAGTTGGGCGGCCTTAACTTTTATACTGGCTTGGAAGTAGAAGGCAAATGCTTGTAGTGCATGGTCAGGGGAAGCAGGCGCACGTGTTCGCATAGTTAGAGGAGATGTTTGTAGACGGAGCATGGATAGCCATAGCAGTATCTAATCTCTGCGAAGCGCTCTGCTATTCTGCGCCCCTATACATATGTGCAAATGTATGCGAAGTAAGAGACGCCTGTTGCACCCAATCTCCCGCATGCTCTAAGAGACTTTCGTTGGCGCGCTGAGTGTGGCGTATTCGATCCCCACCAAATTAAGACAGGCTTTACAGCTGGCATATTGATCCGCACAGTATCAACTTTGGTCAGGTCGAGTCTCACACACGTGTCCTTAAGGACTGCGTCGCAGCTTGGACATTCCGCTGCCTAGCGCCGTGAGCTTTTTCGTCGCACAGTGGAAGGCCGCGCGAAGCGTTCGAACAACGTGTAGTGAAGTCCGGGGGATTGATCATTTGGCAGAATAGGAACGCAGTCGATCGTATTCTTTCGGTGACCCCGTTGTCTACTGTTCCCCATGCTAGTGCGTCTCACCTAGATATAGCCAGCTGTTAGTTCTTGGAGAGCAAAGCTTTATCCGGAGGTTGTTGACGCGGCACATCCACCTCAGGAAGGTCACTTATTGTACATCGAAGTGATTTGAACTCGGTTCTTGTCTTGAAAGACGCAAGCCTGCGACTCACGCGTATATGTGTGAGCACAAATGATCGAGCAATCGACTGTCTGGAAATTTGTTAGGGGGTCAGAGCTCCCGAGGGAGTCCTGTTGCAGCTGCGCATTATTGATATACAACGTGTGACCAGAAACTCACTGCATTATATATTTCTTGCCGCTACCTTATATGTTCGGTACTGTTTGCTGTTTTACTGAAACATTATTTATTGTCCCAGTGTGCTTTGCTATTTCCATGTTTATCAATAAGATTTCTTTGGTTCCCTGCTATGTAAATGGTTGAAGTTCACGCCTATGACGTCATGATCGTTTCTACTCTCTTATCCCGGTACTTTTCAAGCAGAAGTCTTAAGTTTCTGGACTTATGCAGCATTCCTTCCATATGCAGGGCTATTCTACAAGCGATTTCTCGGCTTAGTACGTACGACAGATAATTCGCTTTAATCACTTCCGATACATGTTCACGCCTTAAAACTAAAAGTTCTCCATATTATTAGTCTGCAAGCCACAACAAAAACCAGAAATTGCGGCAGCTGCTTAAAGAAAGAATTCTTTTCAATTAGCTTCTTTTATTGCGCGTACCTCGTGTAGCTCTCAATAAATATTCTTAACTTTCAATCACTCTGTCTAACATAGGGGTCTCAAACTCATATTGATATGCAGGATGCGTTGAGAAAATATGTCTCTCGCGGACCAGGAGTGGACAGTAACAAGCAAGAAAATATAGAAGCCATAATTCAAACAATCTGTAAAACAAAAGCGAAATACTAATAAAATAAATAAAAATCAACTGTTTCGTTCCTATGAAACCACACTCCCATTCTTTGAGCAAAAAGAAAAAAAGGAACAAAAAAAAAACAGAAAAAGCGGAGCATCTGATTTTTTGTGTCCAAACGCGCCGGAGGAGCGCGTTACTTCAGGATGGCTACTACAGTCACAGCTACTAAATGCGAATAAAAAAGAGGTCTGGTTGTCCAGCGCCTAGTTATTGAAGGTAACAAAGTTTACTGTCTTGTAATTTTAACTAATAACGCGCAACTTTGGAAAACGCGCTTACATTTCCAACATTTCGTTCGCACGTACAGCGTCCTCGCGCGCTCGAGATCGTCTCTTGGTCGCGCTCTACACTTCTGCAATGAACTTGAAAGCGCGCACGCACCCACGAGCACAAGCTGCTGAGTCTTCCAAGAACTGTTGACAAGAAGCGGGGGAGGAGAGGGGGGTAGTTTCCGGTGTAGAATCGGACCGCTCGCTGCGAAAATGCGCCCCTCCGACTTCCGAAAAAAAAAAATGAAAAGAGCCTCCCGTCCCACCCCGGCAGGTCGTAAAAGAGGATGAATGGGCCACACGCAAAGAAACAAAACCAAATGACAAGGACGCTGGCCCGTTTTCTCGCGGCTCTTAGCTTTACCAGACTGTTTTGAGAAAAAAATGTATGCGATTAATAACCTGGACAATAATCATTTTCCTTCGTTTTTTTTTTCTTCATGTATTTGATCGTAAGACAACTTTGTTCGAAAAGAGCTCCTTCAAAAATAGTATACAAATACCACAAAACTGCATGCTCTCTTCAAAGTCGGCGTGTATACATCTCTTCTCTCGCCCAGTCAGGAACGCTCGCCACCAACTTTCGAGCTGCGGGGGTGACACAGTTGCCCCGCCCTTCCCACCATTTCTCCCCTCTTTTCCGCCCTTCCTTCGAAACGTCCGAGCGTGAGGTCGGTTTTGTTTCGTCCGGGTCTCCCTCCGTGTACGCATTTCTCTTCTGCTGCAAAGTAGTGTTTTTAGAATTTGTCTCTTTGCTTGCCTGCCGGAGCGTTCGCCGCGGCCAAGGCTTGCCAGTGCCCTACGCATAATTTCTGCCCCCGTGTGCTTTTTCTCTTCTGTCCGCTTCTTTTATTTTACACTATAGCCTTCTCCTCCCTTACAATGAGAAGTTGCGTCTACTCAAGTGCCCTGCCATATAGCGGACGCATTTCAGTGAGTGATACGGGCTAAATGGGGTGTACGGGAGCTTGTGCGCCAAAATATAACTGATGTTACAGCACCTACAGCTGCGCTTCGTAATAAGCAAACAGTATAATGACATGATCTACACATGAAATCGCGGTCACCTTGTGTCTTGCTGTTTATCAGAACTCGGTAAATAATTTTACTAACAGCTATAAGGTTCACTAAAAATGTGAGCGACAAGTTAAACAAACAATAGCATTAATTAATGTAACAAAACATTTACACTGAATAGCATGTATCATTTTGTTCCATACTAAGCGCAAATTACATAACATCGCGAAAATCCAAAGCCAAGTAACAGGCAAATTTAAAAAAAAGTAGCAGTCGTACTCTTCATAACTTTTTTTTCAATGTACCGCCTCAACAGTCGGGCCAACGCATTGCCGCACTCTTGCCATTAACCTGGCGCCGTGCCCGGCATTTAGTCCGCCCAAAAAGTCGGGCCAAAGGCCGCTGCGAACTACTTGCCGAAATGGCTGGCGGCTACCTCCGGGCCGACCGCTTGCCGTGGTTTACTAGCCGACTAAGTAGGCTGCCGACCATTTTCCGAACGTCGGCCACACGTGAATGGTCGGCCAAGGATGCTTGGGTAAATGCTGCATTCAGAAAACAGAAATCCTATAATGCAAAAATGGACTTGATGCTGTATTCAGAAAACAGAAATTCTGTAAAGCAGAAATAAACTCAATGCTGTATTCAGAAAACAGAAACCCTATAATGGAAATTTGGACTTGATGCTGTATTGAGAAAACAGAAATTCTGTAAAGCAGAAATGAACTCAATGCTGTATTTAGAAAACGGAAACCTTATAATGCAGAAATAAACATTATGCTGTAATCAGGGAACAGAGATTCTGTAACCAATTAACAGAGTCCGTTTTACGGTTTTACGTTATATTAGGAACGTCCGTTATATGAAATACGGAAACAGCTCGGCAATAAATTACCTCCATGTTTCTACGTAAATCGGCGAAATTTTTTTTACAGTGTATGCTTGGCGTTAAAGTCGCCCGCCAATACCGCCGGAATCCCCTCCGTTGAGGTGAGTGTATGTTGTATAATGTCGAGTGTAGGAGTCATAGGGTTGTGTGGTGGAGCAAAAGCTGATGTAAGTGTAAATGATGCCGTTGCTTGTGAGCATTTGACTGATGTAACGTTTGGTGAGGTGAACAATGGAAATATGTCGTAGCGTGTTGTGTTTACAATAATTGCTGTTCTTGGGTTGGATGGCGCCTTGAATACTAACCAATCTGATGGAATCCCCGGTATGTCGTTTCCCCTCGTGTATGGATCTGAAATTAATGCGAAATCTATGTCGGCCTCTTTTAATCTGTCTATTAATATAGGTGTAGCGTTTTTACAGTGGTCTAAATTGACCTGAATAATTGACAAAGAGATTTGTGAACTCATTTTAAAATTTTGAAGCCGAATAAGAATTTGAATAGGGTGGTAATTATTGATTGATTGAAAAATGCCAATTGTAAAAGAGGCGATAGAAAACGAGGGGAAACGACATGATCCGGGTGACGATCCGAGTATCCATTAGTGGGAAGGAATTTAGAGAATGATAATATTGATATTTGCAATTTTTTGTCAAGGCGCCATCCTTGTGCGTGGTTAAGTGGTTTGGGGGACGAGAGGGAAGGCCGAGTGTAATGTAGGTTTTCGGGGAGAGCTGTGTTTGTTTTTGAGAACAGAAAGTAAGATAGATAGATGTCGGAGGGCACTCCTTTGCCCAGAGCCAAAAGGAAAGTGTGTTTGAATTTGTAGGAAAGATATGAAATTGGTGTTGTTAAACAGCTCTCGTCTGTGAAGCGGGGACTGAGTAAAAGAAAGGTAATGTTCGTTTGCCGTTGCAAGTTGCGGTAACGGCAATGAAAAGAGAGAAAGTGAAGAAACTCGGCCTCCCTCTCGCCCTCGTTCAAACCACGTGTCTTAAGTTTCTGCATAATCGGTTCTCTGCCGCATGCGTGCCACTCGTTCTAACAGTATGGGACAGGACTTGTCCCCAGTTCTGTGTGGTTGGCACTGTCTGCCTGCACGGCGGCAGACCGCACAAGCGACCGCAGCGTCCGAAGCGGCCACAGTGCACGCTGCCGCCGTGTGATTGCCGGCACACTTTGTGCAGCACGCACGTGAATCGTCCGATGCGGAACGACAATTCCTCCGCGAGTGGCCGTACTGCGCGCAGAAGGTACACATAGGGACGTGGAGGTCCTCGGCCACCTGCGCCGAAGACCACCCGATATTAATTCGTCCCTTCTCTAATATTTTGCGGAACGCATCGGGCGGCACCGAAACGATGTGTGTCTTGGTTCCGTCCCTCGTCCGAAACGTGTAGCGGCGCACGCATGCGGCAGGGTCGAGTTGCAAGTCCGAATTTTTGGATATTATGTTACTAATTAGATTGTCGTCCGCGACGTCGATCTACTCCCCAGATTCGAACGTGGGGTCGCCGTTTTTCAGGGATGCGTATGGTCATGGCATTGTTTGTTACCGTGTTATTTCTAATTGCCGTGCGCAGATTTTCTATTGTCTGGCGGTCTTTCGCTACAATCGTAACGCCGGTTTGATTAGTTCGTATAGTTACCGGGCCGATGCCCGCGTCGTCAGGATTGATGTTGGACTTAATCGTTTGGACTACTTGTGTTGGTGTTGTCGCCTCCGGCGACGTCGCTGTAATAAAGGCCAAGTGGCCGGCCACTTGCCCGTTCGCTAAGTTGATGTCGGCGCCGTTGGTGTTGTGTGCGCTGACCGCGGCGACGTTCCCACGATCTGGGCGAACGTCGGTTGGGCTGCCGGCGTCGCCGGAACCGCCGGCTGTACGAAGGCTCGCAGTCGTACCTCCGCCCTCGTACCTCCGCCTCCGCCTCTCGCGCAACTCTGCACTTTCTCGTCGCTCCGTCGCCAACATGCTGCGGAGGACCTCGCAGCGGCCCCGGGCGTCGGACGCCAGCGCGTGATAGTCCGCACAGGCGATGACGACGTCCGCGAACATCTGTGTTATGCACTTCCGGGCCTGCACTCCGACCTTATTTTCGGGAGCGCTCATGTAATTTATGAGGCGCTCCTGAATTGCCTTTATTCGATCGAGCCGCGGGAGGGGCTCGAACGAGTCCGTGTGGCCGGAGGGACCCTTCGCAGGAGGCGAGCCCTCCGTGCCGTTTGTCTCGCCCGCTGCCACGAGCCCAGGCACATCCGCACCGGAGTCCGACGTCCGCGATCCTCCGGTCGGGGAAGCACCGGGCCCAGCAAGCGGGCCGTCGTGTTGGGCATCGCCAAGGTCCGCGGGGACTGAGGGTTCCGCCAGATCGGACCCCGCATCTGGAGTTGCCGCGATAGCGGCGTCGCTGGAATGTGAAGTCCCCGGTTCGGCGACCGGGGAAGCCCCGGTCTCAGCGGGCGGCCCGGGAGGTTGGTCCGCTGCGGTGGAAGCCCGCGGCGGGGAGTCTCCGGCGGACCGCAGTTGAGGCTCTTGGAGAGCCGCAATTGCCGCGTCGCCGCCATCCGAAAACGGCGACAGCGGCGTTCGGGCCGCGGTCGCGGGCGAACAGCGGTCGGATGCGTCCCGGTGGTACTCGCGGATGCGTCCCGGTGGCGCTCGCGCCAGAGGTAATCGCCCGGCTCCCGCTCGGCACATCGCCAGGCCTCGATGCCGCGGCCGCAGATTGAATTGGCGCCCCGGAGGGCGACGCGGGTCGCGACGACCTCGTGGTAGGCATGGGTGCGGTCGCGGGGGACCGCCTACCCGGCCACCACAAAGGCAGGGCTGCTTCGAGGCCTAAGCCTCGCTAGGCCCAGCGAGGCCAGGCAAGTCCCGAGCCCGCGAAAAACGGGCGAAGGGACGGAGCCGACCCGCGTAGGTCCCGGGCGAGGTCTGAGCACCCGCGCCGCGCGATGGAGGTTGAAAACCTACCGGGCTGACGGTTGATCGGCAGGTGTCCGCGGCGTATGGGTGGCCGATAGAAGGCCACCGTCCCAGCACAGGTACAAAGTCCTATTCCGCAAAAAGCGGGCAAAAATCCCGCCCGCGGGTCCGCAGACCCGCAACCGCGACCGCAGCAGGAGGACCCGAGTAGTTCCGCAGGCAGGAATGGACCGGACCTGTGCTGAAAAATTATGCCTCGCAGCCCGGAGTTAGGCTGTAGGCCGATCGAACACGAGCGCGAGCCAAGCTAGCTCGAGCAGCGGGAGCTCCGCGAAAACACGTCCTTACTCTTTCGCAGCTTCGAAAGAGTAACGTGTACGCGGATCATGGAACTTCGTTATATCGTTCCGCGCCAAACATTTCTTGCACCGACTGCTCAAGCTGGTCAAGAGTTTCTTGTCCCAGACGATAGACCGTTCCATCATTAGTAGCAACAGTAAAAAAAAATCCTAGCTCTAACGGCATCATTTACGGAAGCTTTGTCGTTGAGTGCCAGCATTTCCCGCCGGCTTTCCCCAAGCTTGAGGTATGGAGATATAAAATGCATGCCAGTTTTCGTTGATGACGCACACTACAACCGCACAGTGCTTGCAATCGCCACGACATCCGTAGCGGGAACCGCACCTGCCTTCCTGTAGCCACCGCGGGACTGTCGAAAGGGGCACCATGAACAAAATAACAAAAAAAAAAGAAAAGAAACGGCGATCAATCTCTTCTCAGGTTCTCTCTGCACTTTCAGTGTTTGGGTATGAGGTGTGAACGTAATAGGTAAGTGAAAAGCTCCGTTTACATCAGCCAACATTTCCCATTCATTGAATTATTTCTTAAATAACTATCGTTATAAAAGAAATAATAAAAAAAAAACTCCGTTTACTCACGCGAAATTCAACATTGTGCGCGCGTTTGTTCCGTCGCGAGCGGCGCGCACTTCGCGGTGACATCGACACCGTTCACGTTCTAAAAATCACCATTCTCCTCGAACAGGTGGCGTCCTTTCGCCAGTATTGATGTTCGGAAGTAGCTCTGAAGACATTCAATTGCCTTAAAACCGTAGAAAATGAGAGCCGAGATGCTTCCCGCCGTACAACGCCAATGCAACCCGAACGCGCCGGGCGCCTCAGATTACTCGGCGCCGGCGCTGAACGCTGCGTTCCGCTAGCGCCGCCTGGCCATTGCAGGTTGCCTATACTCGAATATGGAATAGTATGTTGGTTCCCCTTCCGTAAACAGTACGTATAAAAAGTGGAAAGCGTACAAAGAAAAGCAGCTAGATTTATTTTTAACAAGTACCGCCGCCATGACTCCCCTACAGTATTATTAGAACAAGCTGATCTTCCGACTATTCAAAATCGTATCAGACTACTCCGTCTTAAGTTCCTTTTTCTTCTCCTTAATGGCAGCATGAAAATTGACACCAGTAAGTACTTATACCGCCATTTACACGCAGTACAAGAACAAAATACAGTAAACACTTAACTGAATATAGATTTCACAACGCCGTATTCAGGTACTCGTTTTTCCCACAAGCAATCCGTGACTGGAACAGTTTGCCTGGTGACAGCCAACTGTATATCGCTCGAAAGTTTCATCGCCACTTTATCAAACAGAGCCATGTAGTGTTCTGTACAATTTTGTTGCAACGATATCCTGGGACCATGGAGGAAGGAAAATTCCTTCCTTCTTGCCTGGGGCCCTATTCTCGACACACATGGCCGCCATTCGGCGCCATTTTTGTTCTCTAATTGGTTCTCAGAAAAGTCACGGGTCTCAAATTTGTGGTGCGAAATTTCGGTGTGTCGAAACGGCTTTTTGCGGTGACGTAAAAATGACGTGAGTGTAAAACCAGATTTTTAGCAGCGGTATTTATGATGCATGGAGGGTATATATATAAGTAACTGTGGAGGGAAAACAGAGGTATATACGATAGAAAGGGTAGCACTTACGCTTGTATTACGAATGGGCTGAAATGAACCGCTCACTGTCAAGAGCCGATTCCTGAAATCTGATTGGCTAACGTTGTGTGGCAGGAAATACATCATGCATAAACATTTAATGATGACGTCAAAATTACGTTTCATTACGCAAATAATGTTCTGCCATTGCTGTAAATTATAAAAGTTGGGCGCCGCATTTTGAACTACTTGAGGTCGCGAAAAAAACATGGCGAATTCGACGTGCAGTATAGGCGGCTGTTAGCTCACCGCAGTTTGGTAGAGAGTTTGGTGGGTGGTGAAGTAAGCTGACACATTGTTGTAATTGCAGAAAACATTGCAACGACGTCATAAGGAAACTTCTCAGCTGCGTCATCTTTTAAAGCATTAATAATGAAGACGCAGATTTACAGCCGCGTGCGAGGGTCGTAGCTACCCCTGGCTACCCTCCCAATGCAAATGCTTTGCTCTCATAGAGAAACCATTGATCCGCGCCGTCGTTGCCAAGAGCAACATTGCGGCCCCCTAACTATAGTGAACTATATCCCTAAATCAAGCGGTTGATCTCCGCGAGACGAGGCATTTCAGAGACCAACAGTAGGGGAAGTTGGGCGAGTTATAGGTTGTTCATGATGGTTTCGTGGGCGCTCTTTAACAGAGACAAAGAAGAGAAATAAAGGCGCCAGTCCCGTGTTTTCTTCTCTTTGTCTCTATGTTAAACAGCGCCCACCAAACCATCATGATCGAATTTCAGAGAGCACCGCGATTGCTTTCTAATTATCTGTCTGATCGGTTCGTAAGTACCACCTGAGGGGTCATATGGTTCAATGACTGTGCAGGAACTCCGCGCGACAGGCAGCGAGGGATCATCAAAGACTTTCTTAAACGTCGGCCCTAAACACTGCCTTTTTTGCCTTGCACTATGCACTCACTGCAATGTTAATGAATTGAACAGCCTTTTCACGATGGGCAAAGCAAGCAAAAATACTCACAGCTTCTATTTTAATAAAGGAATTTATGTTCCATGTACATGGCACATGTTTGTTTGCCACATAGTTTTATTTTAACATGCATGCGGGCTCATCTGCTTATTTTTTAGAAAAAAAAATAAGTACTCCGGAGCACGTTATGATGGTACGCTGTAATCATATGATGAAGTTGAGTGACATTTTGTGTTGATTGCTTTTTTTTAATACAGTCTGAAAATAACCTCCCTTTATTGATTTGCATTTTACCGTTTCGACAGTAAGGAATACGCGCGCGCGGCGCCGCCCTAGCTTCATACCATGATTTCCTCAGTCATATTTCGCTTTCTTTCCTTATTGTCCGTTTATCCCCTCTGCAGGTGCACGGTAGCCTGAGAATCGCCTAATTTACCTTCCTGCTATTCTATTCTTCTGTTTCGTTCTCTTTCGCGGACATCTTTTGCTTTTCGCACGCCAGCACATGAAAATTTAACCGACTAAAATGTCGAGAATTGGGCCTAGTTGGTTGTTCATAGTGGTTCACTGCGCTAACACATAGAACGACAATAAACACAACACCACGGAGCGCGCTCCGTGGTATTGTGTTTATTGTCGTTCTATGTGTTAGCGCGGTGAACCACTATAACCGACTAGGCGTAAGGCTTAAGCGTATGCCTTCCACTTTGTGTGTATGTGTGTGAAAGATTCTCTCTCTCTCTCTCTGCGCTACTTTCCGCGCTCTACACAACTCAAGCCGACACAATATGTTAGAAACTTAAGCCGACTTGGTGACCTGACGGCCGGTAGCTGGTCATAACGCGGCTTTTAAAAAAATGTGGGTAGCACAGCCAGTACCTAACAGTGATTGATACTTTGAGACTGCGAGCGTTGTTCTCAGAGATGGAAATTACCGGCTGCGCCGGCGCCTCTTCGTCAGTGCTGGAGCTACTTTGGAAATCTATCGATAACTTCTGTTTACGACCAAGTTATTAAACGTTTTAGTTCCTGCATTTAACAGCCGTTGATAAGTGAACGCGAGAGGTCATCGGCGCTTATGAACAGCAATACTACTTTCCGCTCCCATTTTGCACCAACCCACTGCGAATATTCCATTGCCGTTATTGCTCTTCAGCTGAAACTCGCGCAGCCTTTCCGTGCGTAGCTGATGCCGAATGTTCGACCGCAAGTATGTCATGACACACTAATACCGCAACGCCACAACATACTTCACTAGCCTCACTGCAACCCGAGGCTTCTGAATCACGGAATGCACCGCAGATTATCGGTTCCTATAGGAGCACCGTCGTTTTTCATACTTGGCGCCAATATATAGTAGCAGACGACAGCGCGCTTTTTTTCTTTCACTTTATTTCTCTTTTTCTTCAGTATGCGTAACCCGATTGTGTGCTTACGTAACCTGGCACTGTCCTACTGCACACGTCACGCGTACGTCACAGAACAAAATGGCGAATTGTCGAGAATAGAGCCCCTGATTCACATCTGATTCACTTATCTGTCTCTTGTCTTTTTTTTTTTTTTCCTCGATTGTTTGTTACTCTTGATAGTTGTCAGTGGTTGCTGTCACTATATATATTTTCTTTTTTCTTTTTGCTGCATGTTCAACCATACCACCTATTCCTTTAGCGCTTGAATAATGGTAACATAGTGCATATGTATCGCTTTGGTTGATTTTGTGTACCTATGTCCGCGCCTATTTTAACTTTTTTTTTTGTTTCAATGTATATTGTGCCCCTTTCCTGCAACGTCCTCAAATACGAAGCTAGCAGTATGTTTAAATAAATAAATAAATTACAACTTCTTCAATGATATAGATATACATTAAAAAACAACTTTTGGTCACATCCTGCTTTCTCTAGCTCAGTAGATGCAGCAGGCAGACATTTAAGTGTTCTGAGAGTTTCATTTTGTTACTTATGTCGGTTGATGAGAAAATGCTCCTAATAGCACTAAAACAGCTTTTTTCTTTTTTTTTTTTTTCAGATTTCATTAGAATTGTTTTTCCCTTTTGATGACACTTGAACGCATCTGGGGCATTTTCTTCGCATTAATATTGCTCATTTAATAAAAAAAAAAAAAGAAAAACCTTACTGCTTGCTTTCCTGGGATTTCATTGTTTATTTTTATTTTACCGAGGCCCAGAGGTATCCTTGGGCTTCGTGAGCATTGTCCATCCGGTTTAGCAGGACACTCACAGCGTTCTGCAGAGCGCTTCAAGGATTTTCTTCCTTGTCTTATTTCCATCATTGTGGTAGCGAACTGCATTATCCACGTCATCGGCTAGCAGAAATAGGTAGAATAAGCCCGAACTTGCAAAGATAGGGCACAGTGGATATATGTGTACAACCATAGGCGTGCGCAGTGTTCTGTATTAGGGGGAGCGACGTATCGCCGCAGCGCTTATGTGTACAACAGTATTATGAGCGCGTCATGGAACGCTCGCTAAAAAAGCGCGGGAAACCCGGTGGAAGTGTTTGAAGCACTTCAAAGGTCGTCTGCCGGAAAAATGAAGAGCTCAAAAGGAGAAACTGACCTATACATTTCAGAACAACAATTATAACAATTTTACATGCAAATCGTTTGAAGAAAAAAAAAAAAAACATACTGTGTAGCCACCCCTCCTGTATAAAGAGGAGGGGGAAAGGAGGTATGTTTGGCGGCACTTTTAAACCACTTCTGTTGATTTCAGCCTGTAATTTCAAATACATGTCGAGATGTTGAATTATATCTTTAATGACAACAACAAAAGGCAACAAAAGGACCAAAGCACCCATTCGCTCCGCCACGACCAGCAGCGGTGCGCCACGGGCAGGAAAAGAAAAGCACGCCGCAGTTCGTGGCGCGGAAGAATGTCGCTACTTTCGCAGATCAAGAGGCTAATTTGTGCAGGTCACACGAGCGTTGCGCACTCCTCTGTTATGATATATGTGCTAGAACACGCAGTCTTCACAACAACGCGGCGACAGCAAAAAAAAAAAAAAAAGGTAAAAAAAGAAAGTATTCAGATTGCGAATGGTAACCGCGTGCATACAAATGAGTGCTCGATGAGCCTGTGGATGCAAACGAAAGATTATCAATGTGGAGACGAAGCTCTTTGGGATTTTGTTTAACTTTTCGCCGCCTTCCGTGGCGCACATGGCTGTGACATTTTGCGATCGATAACGATACATATATTTAACAAATCTGCAAATCCATGTACGGCTAGAAAAGGGCAATAGCTGGCATAGCTCGTACGCGAACTAAACTGAACCTGTCATCGCTCTGCAAGGCTGCCATGGTTCCGCGTAGTTTATCGCGGTTGTTTTGATCCGCTGGTATAGCAAAAAATCGATCGGGGTTTAGGACTCGGCAAATCACGTACCATATATATAGCGCGTTGCACAATTACCGGCGCTGCTTCTCCCTGCTAAACCGAGCAATCCTCGCAGCTCAAATTTCGCACAGAAATTGCATTTTGTCGTTAGTATTTTTTAATACCAAATTTGTTTGGGATACTTGCCTGATTCGATCAGAAGTCGGATGTTCCCATCGTATGCGGCAGTGGCGATGCTGGTGCCATCGAGAACATACGACTTCTTATGATCGAATCAGGCAAGTATCCCAAACAATTTTGGTATTAAAGAATACTAACGACAAAATGCAATTTCTGTGCGAAATTTTAACTGCGAGGATTCCGCGGCTTGAGAATAATTACACAGTGCGCCGGTAATTGTGCAACGCGCGGTATCACGACGTGCGCACGTGCAGGAGTAGCTCATATACAAACGTGCCAGTTACTTCTTTCATTTGCATCAACTTAATAAAGGGAATAAGCAAATGTTCTCATGATGCGCGCAGAGTCCATTCGCTGTCCCGCGGTCCCGAGGTCCCGCGACCATAAGCGACTGTCACAAATGGTCGCATTTCCTTCTTCTTGTTCACCTGAACTGCCCACTCCTGCCAAAGGCCTGATAACAAGGCTGGCAGTACTTGTAAAATAAATAAATAAATAAATAAATAAATAAATAAATAAATAAATAAATAAATAAAAGTACGTCGGTTGCGCTGGGCTGCTCTCTGGTCGCATGCGACTGCCGGTCGCGCGTCCTCGCAAGTGTGAATAGACCTGTAGGCCGTTCGACCATTGCTCGATTGCCAAGATTTGAGACTGCTGGTCGCAAACCCAAACTTGCGAGTCGCGAAGGGCATGCGTGCGACCAGAGAGAGCCGCGCAGCGCGACCGATGTTCACACTTGAAAATGCGACCTGCGGGTCGCTTTCCACATCTTGTCTATCTTGACTGTTCACCACATAGAGAAAAGCTAAATTACGTTCACTTCAGATGAGCCGCTGATTGGTTCAACGGTTTGTTACCAACAGTCACAAAGCTAGAAAATCGAGCAGTGGTCGAACGGCCTGCGACAGTCGCAAATGTGAACGGGCCCTAACCAGCGGCTCAGCTGACGCGAACGTAGGTTAGCTTTTCTCTATGTGGTGAACAGTCAGGGTAGACAAGATGTGGAAAGCGACCCGCAGGTCGCATTTGCAAGTGTGAACGTCGGTCGCGCTGCGCAGCTCTCTGGTCGCATGCGACAGCCGGTCGCACGCCCTGCTGTCCGCGCATTGATCGCGCGTCGTCGTCCCCGCACTGAATTTCCTTCTTCTTCTTTATTTTTTTATTTTTTTTTTCAACTTTTCGGAAGAGATCACCGTCTCTTTGAGGATGACCCATACCACATTACTTCGGGCGCAAACCAAAGCTCACCTACGTGAAATTATGTTGACGTTTTACGCACACGTGTCACGAGCCACCACGAGCTCTTTTGCTTCCTTCTCTTTCCCATCGCGTCCCCCTCAGCAGCCGCTGCGCCTTCTATCTGACGCCAGGAGGCTCCCGCACCGCACCGTCGGTCGGGTGTATTGCGCTGATGCGGGAACGTGCCGAGCGGAATTGTAGTCCACCGACCAATGTGTCGCACGAGTATTTCATCGGCCTGTTTGCTTGAAATGAGCACACAGGCTTCTTTCGCTAACAGCAATCTGCACGAGTGAGTTGGGAAACAGAGGTAACGGCTGTCGATCGATCTTTTGCGTGTTTATCGGTTTTGTGTACAGAGCAACCTGATGCAGCTTGTAGCGTCTGCCCGACGTCGTCGTGATCAGACGACTAGCACCGTACAGCAAGTCCCATTTCATTCATCAGTTATCAGCGACAAAGACACCATAAGCACCAGGGACATTTCTTTATCATGCCGAGTTTCGGTTGAGGTCAGCCGAGGCCTCGTGGAGGCATTCATGGGTTCGAATCTGACGTTCGCTTGCGTTCTACGGAAACTCGAGCCTCTGATGGTGTATTGGTATGCATGATTTTTGCGCCGTTGAAGTTGCCGTTGGCTTTCGGAGGCGGGCTGGGTATACCTGAGCTGCGGAGGGAATTTAATTTCATAGCACCCACTCTCGCTCCGTCCTGCACCTTTCAAGCGCTGTGTTTCTACGTGGTTTGCTGCTGACGATTTTTCTGCAGCTCTTGCCTTGTCAGGAACGTTGGCGCCACTTGGCTTGTGCAGAAGTGATATTCAGCCATTCTTCATGTTTTTTCCCGGCAGCTATATTTTGTACAACTGCAAAAGCAAGAGTCGACATCGCAGTCTTGTGGTTTGTTTACGTTTTGTTCGTTGTAATTCTTTTTGAAGTGCTGTGTCACGTTCAGTTAGTTTGCGGAGATACGGGGGAAGGATTCGATGCTTCACTACGGAAATACGAAAAATAACTCTAAAGCCGTATTTTTTTATGATATTTTCCTTCAAGCGAATTTCTCCGGAACGCATCTGACGATCAATTATTTTACTGCAGTGGCCACAGCTGTTGCGCAACTGTTTGTCAATGTTTTGTAGCGACCTGTGCGTATTGATGTTCATCACGCAATCTTTTACACGAGAGCATACTGGGCTCATTGTGCTGAAAAGTTGTAGCAGTACCAAACATGCCAGTGTATACACGTGATCTTGGACCAAAATTATGATGCAACCATTTTTTGTGCAGCAAACAGTTTGTGTCATATCATTTCACTTCCCATTTAGCCACCATCTGCTAGTCAACATCAAGGTTAGTTTGTGATAAGGATTCGAACTGATGACATATCTGCCTCAATTTATCATCATCATCATCATCAGCCTGACTATACCCACTGCGGGGCAAAGGCCTCTCCCATATTTCTCCAATTAACCCTCAATTGTGCCTCAATTGTATGCCATTAATTGTATGTGTAGGTGTCCACCAAAAAGTGAGACAATACGCCCTTGCAGCATTTAGGAGGTTGTCAGCATTTTGCTTCGCATTTAACCTCCCCCTGTTAATCAATTTCGAGGTTAGTTTGCGGTAGGGATTCGAAACGACATGTATCTCCAGTTCCATGCTGTTTGTAAGTGAAGGTCCCCGTCGAGAAGTGAGACATACTGTGCCTTTCTTTCTCGAACAAATATATAAAGAAATCACGAAAAGTGGTGTTAAGGCTATTGCACAAGCAACTTAAAGAAAATATTTAAAGAAATCATGAAGCTAAAAAGTGTTGTTGAAGCTATTGTGTCTACTCTTAATATAAAGCTTAAGCATCCTCCCAATTTTTTGCTTAGAGGGTTTGAGTATGACTGTTTACATGTTTTTCTGTCTTATATAACTGCAACAGCATGCTCGCCACTCGTCTGCCTGCCTAAAACAAAAAAACAAAGCTATTCTAATTAAAACAAAATTTAAAAATATTTATTAAAAAAACACCTTTTTTTTTTTAACCTCTTGTCAAAAACTCGTATCAGTTTATCACTGCATAGCTTTCACAAGGCAGTAGCAAGTGGGGATCCTTGTCTAGTGAGGCAAATTGGTACGTCAGGTTGTTGAGCTAGTTGGTCTGCACAGGTGAAAAACGCAGCTGAAGAGGACAGTGCAGGAAGAAGGTGAAGGAAGAGCAAGGTGTAGTTAGGTGAAGTGAAGAGAGAAGAAGGTGCACAGGTATAAATAATTAGTTGTCAGTGCAGAATCATTCTTGTGTGTGTGTGTGTGCATGTCTTTCTTCTGTGTATCATTGTCTGTTCAGCCACATTTTTAATGATCAGGCAAATTAAGGTAGGTTTTTTATATTGTAGCTGTGACAGTGGCCAAGAAAGCGACTGCTGGCATGCTATAAATATAAATGGCTGTAATTGTGCTCTGTGTTGCAAAAAAAAGAAATGGTTCACTACTAATATGTGTTTTCTGGCCGTTTCCAGAATAAGAAAACTGATCAAGTATGGCTGCAAAAAGACTGGACTTTTGGGGAAGAAAAGTAGATCATCAGCATTTGGGACTGCACTCTTACATTGGTGCCAATGATTATATGTACCAGAAGCTCTACCGTGCATTACTCCCATCAGAAAAACCCGATTTTGACCATTCAAGTCATGGAGGCATTTTCAACTTGTCTTTCGCACCTGAAGGGTATCTGACTTTTTGTATGCTTTACACGTGCGCCTTTTGCAAACATAGCTTGGAATGGCTGCCTGTGTTTGTGCACTACACAAGTTTACACCTATGACTGTCAGAGTTGCCTAATTTGTGATATGATAATATGACGATATGACATCATCACAGCTTCATCAGTAATGGCAGACACAATGAAATGGTTTACATGTTGTTTATTAATGCGAAAGCACTGTATGGCAATGTAGAAAGGCTTCACATGGGCATGACCTTGTCGGAGCTGTAAACGAGGAATTAGTTGGTATATCAGAAAAAGAATAGTACCATCGGATAGAGCGTCAGGGAAGGTTGTGCAAATGACAAAATGGTTGATGTGGATTTATTGGGTAATTAGAGCCAATTGGTTTACAGAAAAGGAAAGGCCCAGTATTTGTCACTTGCAGAAGAGGAACTAGTTGGTATATCAGAAAAAGAATAGTACCGTTTGATAGAGCTTCAAGGAAGGTTGTGCATATGACGAAATGGTTGATGTGGGTTAATAAGGTAATTAATTAGAGCCAATTGGTATTCAGAAAAGGAAAGGCCCAGTATTTGTCACTTGGGGAAGAGTAACTAGTTGATATATCAGAAAAAGAATGGCACCATCAAATAGAGCTTCAAGGAAGATTGTGCAAATGACAAAGTGGTTGATGTGGGTTCATTAGGTAATTAATTATAGCCAATTGGTTTACAGAAAGGAAAGGCCCAGTATTTGTAACTTGCGGAAGAGGAACTAGTTGGTGCATCAGAAAAAGAATAGTACCATCAGATAGAGCTTCAAAAAAGGTTGTGTACATGACAAAATGGTTGATGTGGGTTAATTAGGTAAATAATTAGACACAATTATTTGTTTACAAAAAATGAAAGGCCCAGTATATGTCACTTGTGGAAGAGGAACTAGTTGGTGTATTGGAAAAGAAATAGTACCATTGGATAGAGCTTCAAGGAAGATTGTGCAAATGACAAAATGGTTAATGTGGGTTTATTAGGTAAATAATTAGAGCCAATTTGTTTACATAAAAGAAAAGGTCCAGTATCTGTCACTCGGAAGTGGAAATAGTTGGTATATCGAAAAAAAAATGGCACCATCGGATAGAGATTCAAGGAAGGTTGAGGTTGTGCAAATGACAAAATGGTTGATGTGGGTTAATTAGGTAATTATAGCCAGTTAATTGGTTTACAGAAAAGGAAAGGCCCAGTTTTTGTCACTTAATGAAGAGGAACTAGTTGGTATATCGGAAAAAGAATGGGACCATCGGATAGAGCTTCAAGGAAGCTTGTGCAAATGACAAAATGGTTGATGTGGGTTCATTAGGTAATTAATTAGAGCCAATTAATTGGTGTACACAAAAGGAAATGCCCAGTATCTGTCACTCGCAGATAGGATTAGTTGGAATATTGGAAAAAGAATGGTACCATCTGATAGAGCATCAAGAAAAGGTGTGCAAGTGGCAAAGTGGTTGGATGTGGATACATTAGGTAATAATTAAAGCCAATTAAGTGATATACTGGAAAGGAAAGGCCCAGTATCTGTTACTTGTAGAAGAGGAACTAGTTGGTATATTGGAAAAAGAATGGTTCTATCAAATAGAGCATCAAGGAAAGGTGTGCAAATGACAAAGTGGTTGTTGTGGGTTAATTAGGTAATTAGAGCCAATTAAGTGATTTACAGTAAAGGAAAGGCCCAGTATTTGTCACTCGCAGAAGAACTAGTTGGTGCATCAGAATCAGGAAAAGAATAGTACCATCAGATAGAGCTTCAAGGAAGGTTGTGCAAGTGACAAATTGGTTGATGTGGGTTAATTAGGTAATCAATTAAAGTCAAGTGGTTTACAGGAAAGGAAAGGCCCAGTATCTGTCACTTGAGGAAAAAGAACTACTTGGTGTATTGGGAAAAGAATGGTACCATTGGATAGAGCATCAAGGAAAGGAGGGCAAGTGACAAAGTGGTTAATGTGAGATAATATTAATTGGTTCACAGGAATGGAAAGGCACAGTATCTGTCACACTTGTTCTGTGGACACCTGAACCGTGCCTTAAGGGAAGAATGTGGAAGTGAAAGCGGAAAGAAAGAAAGTGGGGCCGTAGTGGAGGTCTCGGGTGTAATTTCGACCACTGGGGTTCTTAACGTCCAGTGGTCCACTGACATCCCACAGCGCACACGGACGCTAGTTCGTTTGCCTTCATCGAAATGCAGCCGTCCTCGGTTGGGGTGGAACCCAAGAACTCCGGCACAGTAGTCTGGCGTCTTACCACTGCACCACTGCAGCAGGGCAGTTAATTAGAGCCAATTAAGTTGTTTATGGAAAAGGAAAGGCCCAATACCTGTTACTTGCGGAAGAGGAACTAGTTGTTATATTAGAAAAAGAATGGTGCCATTGGATAGAGCATCAAAAAAAGGTGTGCAAGTGACAAAGTGGTTGATGTGGGTTAAGTAGGTAATCAATTAGAGCCAATTAAGGGGTTTACAGAAAAGGACAGGCCCAGTACCTGTCACTCGCGGAAGAACTAGTTGGTATATCGTAAAAAGAATAGTACCATTGCATAGAGCGGCAAGGAAAGTTGTGCAAATGGCAAAATGGTTGATGAGGGTTAAATAGGTAATTAGAGCAAATTAAGTGGTTTACAGGAAAGGAAAGGCCCAGTAGCTTTTAGTTGCTGTAGAGGATCTAGTAAAAGAATGATGAAGATTCTGTCTACTTCCCTTTACCCCCATCCATGGCCATGAGCCTTCCCAAGAAATAAAGGACATTCAATCAATCAATCAATCAGATAGTGCATCAAGGAAAGGTTTGCAAGTGAAGTGGTTGGTGTGGGTTAATTAGGTAATTAGAGCCACTTAGGTGGTTTACTGAAAGGCCCAGTATCTGTCGCTCAATGAATCCTGCTGACACATCTCTCTGACAACACAGCAACGCTCAGGCCTACGTATTTCTCCAGTGGAGATACTGCAGTGATCTCGGAAGATTTTTTGTTTATTGAGAAAGTAAGGGGGTTGTTGAAACTTACGAGGTCTGTTAGAAAAGTATCCGACCTTTGGCCGAAGAAAAAAAAGCTGGCATAATTGAAGCTTTGGAAACCTAATCACCCTCAAAGTAGTCTCCTTGGGACTCCACACACTTCTCCCAGCTGTGCTGTCATTGTTGGAAGCATTCTGAGAAGGCCGGAATGGAGTTTAGCTCAGCTGTCATTGCAGCCATAATGTCCTCTCTTGTCTGAAATCGCGCTTCTTTCAATGGCCTCTTGATTCTTGTCAGCCAGAAGTCGCAGGGGGCCATATCAGGAGTGTAAGGAGCCTGTTGAACTACAGGAGTCTGATTTGTCGCCAAAAAAGTCTGACTGAAGTGCGAGGAATGTGCAGAAGCATTGTCGTGATGGATGCGCCAATTTCCTGTTGACCACAGCTCCGGTCTCTTGTGCCACGTAGGTGACGGAGGACATCCTTGTAGTACTTTTTGGTGATTGTTTAGCCCTGTGGTGCATACTCGTGGTGTACCACACCACCGGAGTCAAAGAAAGCAGTTGGCATCACTTTGGCATTGCTGTGCACTTGGTGGGCCTTCTTTGGTCTTGGTGACGTGAAATGCTTCCAGTGTGACGACTGGGATTTGGTTTCCGGGTTGTACCCGTACACCCAAGACTCGTCACCAGTAATTATGGTGTTCATGAAGTTGGGGTCACTGTTTGTGGAATCCAGCATGTCCTGTAAGATTTCAACACAAAGTTGCTTTTGCTCCACTGTGAGCAGCTTTGGCTCCGAAAAGTTTCCACTTGGCTTTTGCCCAATTTCTGGCAAAATTTGATGCAGTAGCACTGCTCTAGTCGCTCTGTCATTTTCCGTGCAATAAAAAAACTGACGAGAGCACTGCGCACTACCTCACTCAAACGCTGCGTCCTAGCGACTGATGCTATTAGCAGGCGGGAAAAAATTTGTGCATTTGCATGAAAGTTCCAGGTCGGCTGATGCAAGCGTGCTTGTTTCATATCCAGACCTCGTATTATTGATGACTTCAAATGAGTCTATGATCTCTTTTTGATGTCTTTTAATAGTTTGCCTTTCAGTGTGTCATTTAGTATTGCTTCACTTTATGATTTCTTTGTATTACCTATCATCTTATTGTTATTACACCTGACAGTTGCTTTAAATGCAACATTCAGTTTTCAGCAGTTTTCGTTGCTTTATGGTGCTGCTGTTCTGAAGTCTGCTTGCCACTGGCAAATATACTGTGAGTGTCGCAACAACCCCTTTTTTTTTTTTTTTGCGAGGTTCTACAGCATTGACATCAAACATTTCCGAGAACACTGCAGAATCTGTACTGGAGAAATGCTTAAACCTGAGCGGTGCTGTGTTGTCCACAAGATGTGTCAGTGGTATTCCGCGAGTGACAGATACTGCACCGTTCCTATCCTGTAAACCAATTATAGAATGCCCGTGAACTCTGATGCATTCAACAACGCTAGTTGTGTTCGACAAAGGCCGCGCGATGTACTACCATGTGCAGAAGCAACGCTCAGGCTTTCACATTTCTGCACTGCAGATTTTGCAGTGCTCTCGGAATTTTTCAGATTGCAATTGGTTGATTACCTCTCTTTACACACTTTCTAACCATTCTCACCATTAATGCATGCAAATCGCCCTGCTTGTTCACGTTCAAACATTTCAAATTTCCCGCCACCAGAAGTTAAGCCTACAGCAGTGGAAGTCGAGTACCACACAACGCCATTTGGACATCGTCATTATACCTCCCGGCTATTGTGACATTAATTAATTACCTAATTAACCCACTTGCACCAAATTATTTCCCCAGTGAGATTTCTTTGTCCTCTATCTAATGCAACCATTCGTTTTCTTATAACTCGTTTTGTTCAAACATAATCATGATGACAATTCTGGTGACACTAAGCTGTCGACATACCTACTTAATGCTTGCACATTAAAGCATTTCTTGTGCCAGGGTGTCGTAGCCAAGTTAGTGATTGTTTTGATTTGTTACTATGCAAGCACATGCAATCAATTCACCATGTTGTGATGAACCCTGCCCAGCATTTCGGAGCAACGTTGCACTCATGAAAGCAGAGTAAAAAATTACGTATCTGGCTCAAGTCCAGTTCTGCCTTATAGTTTGAGCTCGGACGTATATGTGTTTGTTTTCCAATTTCCTGGGTCTTTTTTTTTTATCTTAGAAAATGTACTTGTCATTTCATTTTCTACTGCTTTCTATGCTACCCTCATCATTTCAAGCTTTTGTGGTGGCTTGGTGGTTAGGCACTCCACTGCCGAGGCCAAGTGTATGGCTTCAATCCTGGCCATGACAGCCAAGTTTCAATGAGGGAGAAATGAAACTCAAGGCGCCCATGTGCTGCGTAATGTCAGTGTATGTTAAAGAACTATGGTCAAAATGATCCACAACTCTCCATTCCACCGTTCCTTATAGCTGTTGCTGCTTCAAGACGTTAAGTACTGTATACTGTATATTAAGATTCAGCACTACAGCTGAGAGTTTTAATTGTTATACTGAAATGGGCATGGAAGAGCAGTAGCCGTGCACTTGTTAAAATTACCACTATTTCTGGTACTGGTTATTTCCATAATTTACATCTCTTAATTGGTGATGTTTCTGCTGTTCTTGCATTGCCGTCGACAGTCTGCAATTAGGATTGGTACTGTGGACACCCACTGTGACACTGACTTCATTTTTTACTTATTTTATTTGTTTTTGATTTTATTGATACTCAGCTGAGTGAACAGTATATACACATATTCTGTATTGCAGCAGTTCTGCATTACTAATAGATAATGAACTAATAGTGATAATAAATGTTAATAAGTGATTGTTTCTGTTTTCTGATGTGCTGCTAGATATGGTATTGATGCTTTGCCTTTTCTTACTTAACTTTTATTGGTTGCCAAATCAAATTTTTTTGTACACACAATTTTCTGCTCTTTGCAATGTAGCACTCTCATTTCTAGCAGTGGTTACTTAAATGTACAGTCTGATTTAAACTACATCACTTCGTTTTGTACTAAGTGGCTCGTATAAAGAAGACATCACTAATTACATTTTCACTGCAGGCTATCCTGGCCGCTGCCTTAGTATATTAGCTGTATATCTGAAATATGTGTGGGTAATTTACGTTCGTTCAGGTGTCCACAGAACAAGTGTGACAGATACTGTGCCCTTCCTTTCCTGTGAACCAATTATTATTATTATTATTCACCTATGCTGTGGCCAACGTAGTCTTGTTTGTGCTGTGAGCCTGTTCAGTACTTCAGCTAAGAGCCCAAATGAGCCACAAGTTCTGCCTTATCTTTTGAGCTTCAGATGTCTGTCGTGGGGTGTGAAGGTCTTTATTAGGTGCTTTTGTGGTCTAAGTTATCTAAAGCCTTCTACTACGGCATATTTCTCAGGAGAGCTTACATTGCTCTGTCTAGTGATGGTACCTTTTTGCCTCAAGCGCATGCACTTCATATGTGTGATGATTCGGGTAACATCATTCATAGTCTCAATGCTATTCTATGATATGCTCGGTTCTGCTTGAGCTTGTGTGTGTGGCAGATGCTCTCGGTCCCACAACTAGTGAAACATGATAGCATGCTTAGCCTAGTATGCTCATCCTACTAAGGTAACAGAGCAGCAAGAAGAGCAAACTGTCAGAGCTCTGCAGTGCAAGCAAGTAAAGCGTAAAGTGATGCAAGCAACCCAATTGAAAGCAATGTGTAGAAAACATGAAGCGCAAGGACAGGTGATACAGTTGACGCCCTGCTGACACAAATTTCTCTCATCGCGTTTTAAGATTGCTTATCAATTTTCTCATTGGCATCACATCCCCATAGAAGTTTCTGGCTATGCTGCCATTATGGCTGGATGTTGGTGCCTTTTATAAAGTGTAATTGCATTGAATTCCATCCTCTTAATAATGCTGAACAATTCACCAATTCATGTTGCAGCAATGAAGCCCTGATGATTATAACTTGTGGGGTCGTAAAAAAATATTTTTTTCTGAAATTAGTGTCGTTTAAAATGGGCAAAATTTGTATGCACAAGCATAAGAAATGCATTCGCCTAGATCTGTGTATGACTCACAGGATTAACAGGTACTGTACATACCTTGAGCAGTTTGCGCACTGTTGTGCACTGCCCATAGTTTGCACTTCGCAACAAGCAGTCGAGTGTGGTCTTTAGTGTAAGTGTTTTTACTTGCTATGCGCTGAAAATTTTCCTGCTTGACTCCATACTTTTTTCTATTTTCAGTTCAATATTGGTTGCAGCTACAGAAGGAAAAAGCATTTTAATATTTGATCCGCTCAACCACAAGCTCATCAGAGAAGTTGGGCAGGCACACAGTGACTGTGTCAACTATGCTAGGTAGGTATCGCATGTACATTTAAACCCAGTTATGAAAATTTCACAGGAGGGAAATTTTCAGGTTTTAACATTCTTGCTCACCATAAAAATGTTTATAGACAAGCGCCATGTTTGTAAACAAAGGTGGCGTTGCGATTGGCAGCGACATGAGGTGTAGGCAAAAACACAACGTGCCTACACTGCGCCAAGCGACGCAGCCTTCGAAACCAGTTCGCGCGTACGAATATTCTGAACTTCGCTTCTGCGTAGAAATAGTTAAGCTTATACCTGGAGAGTAGTTCAGCCCGCTATCAGCCGATTACTGCTGCAATTACATGGTGAAGGGCGCTGCATTGGCTTCCTTCTCCGTGGCCTCAACAACGCGCGCGCGGCTACGGTACGTAGACGACTAGTTGCAGTGAGTGATTAGGTTAAATAAAAACGGGAAAGCGCAATGCATAAGAAAGACTAATAGTCAACACTGTTCAATTGCCAGTTCTATTTCTAGCGCATGCAAGGAGGACAGCGATATTAATGACTTTAAATGTGTTTTTCATATGACGACTCTCGACTGGCTTTCTGCAGCTACTTCAAACTTTTTCACTCTAAAGAACAATATTACCGGCAGCTATAGTGAACTAGAAATCACATTTCTAGCTCACTGTACCAGCAACTAAGTCATAGAATTTTATATTTAATAAGAACTCAATCTTTTAGTTCTTTGTAACAGATTCGCCGAGTGCGCTGCGAACTTGTTTTAGCCTGCTGGATAAAAGAGGACGTTTTTGATGTCCGTGTCATCTTACAGACGTAGCCAAGGTCATCACAGGTTAATATACACATGAAGGCCCGTAAAAATGCTCTCATTTTGTTCTCTTTGCTCTATAGGAGACGCGCATGAGTGCAGATGCAACGGTCTTCACGATCGCTTGGAGCGAAATTTGCGCGATCTGCTGACCTTTTTTAAATATACTTAGAAATTTTTGTTCAAATGCGGGTCATTTTATTTTCATTTTTATAGCCCATTCCACTTTGGGACATTAAACTCCATGTATCATATATACTTAAATATCCTGCTCGATCAGAGCTGGATTGTACATTTAATTCATTCGTCAGGACCTTGATGACCTTTAAAAAGAAAATTTAAGAATATGAGAAATAACGCTGCGTGGCTGCCCGGATCTTAACGATGTTTACTCGCTTTCTAGAACAACAGTCACTCGTTGAAACTCGCGAAAGTAAAAAAAAAAAAAAGAAAAAGAGAGAGAGAAAAGCTAGCTTCACAAGTCTGGGCCTGTAATTTCGGCAATATCGCGCTTAAGTGACTGCTCAAGGTAATTGCAATTGCAGTTAACTTCGCAACAGTTTTTGTGTCCTTTTCTGTGTGAACGTATGCACGGGCAGTACTGCAGGTGGATGGAACTCACAGTGCAACCTCCCTGTGTGATAATACGCACAAGGAATATTGCGTCTAAGCAATTCTTATTACTTGATAGTATATACAACAAAACGGGCACGAGCTGCAAGCGTTTGTTCTTGCGCTATTCGTCGTGCCGCCGAAAAACTATAACGATAATTAAGGGTTGCAAACTAACTGACCTAGTTTCAGTGCAGAACTGCAACGCACGTTAGCCGCGAAGACAATCCGTCACTGAAGAGTTTACTTGTCGCGCTCAACGCCGCTGCCCTTCGCTCTCATCTTTATCCGACCGCAAGGAACACGTTGAAACAAGTGCCATTTCGTTTTTTGTGCCTCGTGGCGCAATCAACCGCACCATAGTTTGCAGAAATATTGGGAATTATGCCCGAAAACACTGCAAGCGCCGCGCATCCAATGCAGACGGCGCGTGCTTTTGCCTACACCACGAAAATCACTGCTGTCACCAGCGCCGTCGCATCGCCACTGACGTCACGGGCTGACGCTTGTCTATAAAATTTGTTTCATTTTGCTTCTTAATAGCAGATTGGCTTCACCATTCGTGCAACAATAATGCAGCCTTCTGGAGTATAGTTGTTCATGAGTTGTCTTGATACCTGAGCAAAAGAGGAAAAGCCTTAAATGTATTCTTTTTTTTTTTTTGGACTTATTGCATGTAAATGGTTTAGCAAGAGCTGTTGTCGAGCTAGTTGGTGAATGTCTGCAGAAGCCATGGCGAATTGCGCTAAAAACACAGCAAACAAGAAGGACACGTGCTGTGTTTTTAGCGCAATTCGCCATGGCTTCTGCATGTAAGTGTGTTGCACGTGATGTCTTGGGTGCCATGATGGTGCCCATAGCACAGATTCCCTAGGTCAGATGGTGGTGATTGGATTAGAAAAACGTGCAGCTTTTGCTACCAGCACTTCTGATCTCAAACAGTTCAACCTACGTACACAATTGAAATTGAACCAGGTTATCACACAAACCCACAAGAATTAAATTCTCAAGATGTAATAGTTTTAGTTGCCCAGTCAACTTTTATTAGGTACATTTCATTTGACCTCTCTGAATAGTTAAAAGACAGTACTATTGCGATAGAAAGAAATGCAAACAGTGCGGCGCATGCGTGCTGCACTTTTTGAATTTCTTACTGTAGTGCTTGTAACTTGGTGGTAGCAGAAAAACGCTACAGTCATTCATTATTTTATCATGGATGGCTCTAGTGCTATTTGTTGCCACCCAGGTACAAGTGCGGCAAGATGAAATCTGAACAGCAAAACAAGCAGACACGGCATTATTCACATCTCTTTTTATCATCTCTGTATCTTGCCATGCAGGGGTAATGCTATACCTGATCTGTTATGAAGCCAGAAATTCTTAATATGTTTATGCCTCTCAATATGTGTGTATAATTGCAGTTGGATAACAGTCTTCTGGATAAAAATTTTGCGCCTACCTTGCTCTCCAAGCGCGGTCTGGTGTAAGAGTAGTGTTGTGCAGGTGATATGCCAAAATGGCTGCATTAATTTGTTTGCTCTGATCTGAAGTTGATCATTATGATCACTGCTACCTGAGATCTTTGCCTCACTTCCTTGCAGGTGCTTTGGCCTGCATACTTTTCCAGTAGTTGGTACCTCTGAGCTACATGTAGTGTCCCATTTTAGCAATATAGCAAAGTTTTGCCATCCTTGTGCATTTTCATTATTGTGACCTTCAAATGTATAGAAAAGGCAAGTCTCTCAAAGCAAAAGCTTTCGCAGGTTTCTTGACTCTCGAACATTTGCCACATGCTCGGATGACACAACAGTGGCATTGTGGGATGTTCGAAACTTGAAGCGGAAGATACGTTCTCTTGTTGGCCACTCCAACTGGGTCAAAAACATCGAGTATGCATCAGCTGAGGGGCTGCTAGTGACTTCGGGCTTTGATGGAAGCATACATACCTGGGACATCAATAAGTGAGTTTATGTTGTCTCCTGACTATTCGCTATGGAACTTCATTGCTGCCATTCAGAATACTAGGTTAACAAGAATTGCCAACTGGAAGCGCAGATATTTCTCTCAATGGGGGGTGTGATTATTTATTTGTGTAAGCTAAACCTGTTGTATTGTTAAACCTTTTCTCTCCAAATGCACATTTGTGTGGGGAACTAAGGAAATACCTCAGGTCGTCGTTGGGAGACAGCTAGGATTGCAGTTTTTAATTTAGGTTGGTAGCTTTCTATTACGATGCAGTTTCTTAGTGTGTCTTTGTAGCTAAATTTAGTAACCACTGGTAAAACTGCTTATCAAATAAGACTGGTTGTTCCTTTTTTATATTTACTGTAATAGGTATTATTTCTTACCTACTAGCCACAGATGCAGGCTTAGCGCTTGACTCTGTGTGACTGGCCATGTAATCACTTATGCAGCCTTTTAAGGACACAAGGTAGGCTAAAATGGAAGGAAGAAACTGCAACTTTGGTCTATCACTATTATCGAATGCCAAAACCTTCCTGAACATTATTTTGCCTTTTACATGTTTTTTCTTCCCATTAATAGAGCCAGAGCATCTTGTCTCTTGAAGCCAAATGACGGGCTTGAAGTCCTGATTTTTTCAGAGCTTGCTCTCACTCACATTTCTGGCTATAAAAAAATTGGGTCAAAAATAAAGGTGGGAATTTTCCTTAGCTCAGCTGTATGTTTAACAGCTGTCAGGTAAAACAAGGAAGGTGCATTGTGTATGTTTTATTGGTTGCTAGAACATTTTCCCCTGAGCCTCTTTTTATTTCTTGTGAGGCAAGCACTTTCTTCAGTATTGTGTAGTTATTTTGATATTTTTCTTTTTTTATTAGTTGAAGGCTTGGTTGTTGGGCCACATATTTCCACATTTTCATCAACAGTGATGCCCACCATGTGTTCTGTTTTAAAGACCATGACGCTGGGTGTGTGGATAAGAGCTAAATGGCAGACAGCCATTAATTCTGTTTTTCAGCAACCAGCGCACACAAGGCTTCTTAAGAAGCGTCTCTACAGACGATCGTGAAATGCTAACAAGTCACTTGACCTTGTTGGCTGGGTGGAAAAAGGGGGGGGGGGGGGGCACACCACATATTGCATTCTTTCGAATGTGTGTGACGTGGCATTTTCTGTCCAGCATGGGCTGGAGCAAGCAGTGGTGACCACCGCAGCCCATGCTGAACAGAGAAAGTGAAGTGGAGGTTGGGCCATGGAGTGACAGGTTGGTTGAAAAATGTGGGTGTTTCAGTGCTAGGTTGCCGAAATTTATCATGTTTTCTAAATTTCAAGAACTGATATGGCTATTACAAATGGCTGACTACAAATCTACGATTGCAACTATATGTATAACTGTAATAGCTAGAAAGTGAATTATTAGCAATTAATTGACATCATTCAGCTGTTTTCTGATGCGCACCAAAACTGGTACAACTGTGCCGCAGAAGTAGCCTTCATATGTCAAAAAGCCTATTTTTAAAATTTAGTGGCAGGCTCTCTTACATACCTGGTATACACACACATGTACAGACATTTCTAGCCTGCGAGTTCCCATACTGCTCGCTGGACTGCCTTTTGTAACTGGCGCTACCATGTGTTCACTGGGTGTCTCACTGTTGTTTACTAATTCACTCTCGGCCTCAGGCCTTTTGGATTGGTGGGGCCAGGTGCAAGAAGCAGTCCAGCGAGTAATATGGCTGTGCGCAGGCAGAGATGCTTATATGGCTGGTGAGGGGGGAGGAGCTATATTCAAGGGAAGCTTTCTATGGCTATACAGCCAAGGCTGCAAGGGGCACAGCTTTCCTTGCAGTATTTTGGTGCCAAGTGGATCAGAGATATCTGGCCTCAGTAACAGTTGCAGTTTCACTTCTGTCTTGATGTTGATTTTCAAGCAGCCAGTGAGGCAGAAATGTGTTCCTTTGCACCACTGAAGCCAATGTGGCCGCCAATCTGTAATGAATCGATAGCTTACAAGATGTATATCGTCAAATCAAGTGCAATTGCAAAAGTGTACCGAAACTGGCGGGGAGACGTGGCCTGCCTGCGCTTTGCTGGATGGCTGCCGGGCTGCGCACGGCCTGTTGTACTCATGTTGTACTGGATAGTGTTGTAGTATAATCTTAATCTAATCAAATAATGTCAATAATTGTGTAATGGTGTAATATTCCAAAGCAAGATCTGTGAAAATTCTGGAGGGACTATATTTTGGTGTGGCGTAATCTGATGCATATTGGCCACGGAAAGTTGTCCTTGAGTATAGGCAATAATTTTTTAGGCAGCGGTTCAATATTTCTTCGACACATTCTAAGGGCATGGCTCTAGTCCAGTCATTCAAGCTTTGCAACTTAGCCCTTGTTTTTTAAATAGCATGACAGGATGTGAACATGAAAATCACTCATGGAGAGTGTGCTAATGGGTACATTCATGCAGGTCAGCCTGTGATCTTGTTTCTCTGCCAGGTTTGTTAATGGCATTTCAGACTTGTTACCATGCTTCATTTGCCATTACTTGACTACCAGGTTTTTCTGTCAGCCAGTATAACTGCAGTGTGCATTTTCTAATGGTTTTGTATTGTTCAGATTTTCAGAGAATGGGACTGAGTTCCAAAGAATCTTCTATACAAATGGATTAATGAGGATGCGACTAACTCCAGACAACCAGAAAATGGTCATCTGTACCACAGGAGGCTACTTGGTCGTAATTCATGACCTAGACTTGCATACACTGGCACATGATCTACGTGGGTTTAAGGTATGCACCCGAACTCTGCTCCACTGGAATTGGTGCTTCATCACACTTCCTGAAAGAGTCCTTACATTTCCTACTATTTTGTATCAGTAGACCTAGTAATGAAGAAACTTAGACATTGCTGCAATTTTTAGATCAGCATTAACTGACTCACAACAGAACCAATAGTTATCTTTAGGGTTTTTACATGGCAAGTTTTCTTTCTGCCATGAACTCTACGGTTGCTGTGACGGGTTTTGCTGAAGCATCCAGACATTTTTTGTCAATGAATATGGTGACCAAGTTGGGAGTTCACTTTCTGCCAACAACCCATCTGGCTTTGTTTTTACTGCAAAAAATGAATATTTATTGTTTCCACTGCATGCAGCTCGGTTCGGCAACTGTGCTTCCATGCACACTACTAGTTCGTTCACTTTCATGATTCTGGTGTTTATAATCTGTGCCAGTGCATTATTCCTGGCTCTGGTGACCCTCTCTACCGCCTCAGCATTGCCTACGGCACTTCACTGCAGTGACGGCTGCATCCTGCCCTGGAATCCAGCTGAAATCAGCACAGCACATCATGTCCAGCACCACCCCTTCCTGAAAATTGGTTCCTCGAGCTAACCTTGATAGCCCCGTTGCTACAGCTATCATCAGCCGAGGATACAAGAGTGGTCCAACTATCATCATTCTTCTCAGTGGCTATGCTTCCACACAGATTGCTAATCTATTCTTTTTTATTATGCACAAATTTTTTATTATGCAGGGAGTTGGAATCTGAAATCAAAAAATGCTGAAATGGCCTGCCAGAATGGCTTTCTGGAAGCCCAAATCGATGATGCCAAAATTTCTCACATCAAAACAACCTAATATTTCATGGCATTCTTGTTTCTAATCCACCCCAAAACTTTGCTGACTCTGAGGAAATCATTCATATTTGCATTGAAAATGTGAACTTGACAGTTAAATTGACCCCGATAATAGTACGCACTCATTGCTTTGAGCATTACATATTTATCCACACTCATCCCATAACTGTAAAGTTCAAGTCATATAAAATCAAAAAGACCATTCTTTCAAATGAACGTTAATTTAAAGACACGAGACTTTGCCTTTATGGTCAGGAATGCTCCAAAACAATTAGTTGCGTTTCCCAAAGAAAACTTTCTGGTATATGCTTTGTGCTAAAAGACTTCGCATGTCAGCCCCAAACACTATCTTTAATGGATACTCGAAAACAGTAAAAGTAGTAGCTACACCTTCTACACAATCAGATTAGCATTCATCTCGTCATGACGTATGGAAAAATTGTGCCAACAATGCTTATTTGTCTAGCCCCTCTTTCTCCGCTAGCTACGCTAACATTTGCAATTTCCTTTCCAAGCTCGAATTTATTTGTAATCATGTTTGGTCATCCGGCAGCAACCTACTGATATTAACAGAAACTTTGCTGAACGATATCACAAATAGTGACATACTGTCACATAGTGGTGACAATGCCATTGGCAACAAATGAGGAGGCTTGAACTTCACACTTTATTGGGCTGACTTACACCCGCAAAAGAACTAAGCAGTCGATGGCGGCGATAGCAACAACCATGCTTGGCGGTCATCGATCTACGAATGCCCGTTGCACCCGTCAACGCTGAATGTAAAGGCAGCGAAGAAACAGCTAGATAAAGCCGCAAACTGTGACTAGCATAACCTGGAACATTGTAGAAACACTTGAGTGGCTGGAATCTTCGGGATACATCTCGGCGCATCTTGCGCGACAAAGAAAATGATAAGGCTGCGTCTCTTGATAATGAGTATGAACGAACAAAGAATGCAGAATCAATTCATGCACTGGAATCACTGCGATAAGGCTGCATGCTGGCGGCTGTCGAGAAAGAACAAATGAAGATTTGAATGGTTCGCGGCAATACTGACTGACCACCCAACTTAGAGATTTTTCGGGAAGACCACACAGATGCACAGGGAGGCGCTGTACTTTTTGCAGTCAGCCAGAAATTATGTTCTTTATTTCACAATCCATCTGGCCTAGAAATGTTATGGCTTAACATTCATGCTGCACCATATACTGTTTTGCACGGTGTTTGTTGTTGGCCACCACATGTCAGTCATGATGTGTTGTCAGCTGAGTATTGTACCAAGTCAACTTATTATTCACATACCTGATTCACATACCAGTATTTTTGGAGACTTCAATTTTTTTTAATATTGGTCGGCATAACCAGACTCCACTGGCAGCTGACAATGGAGAAGGAAGGGATCTGACACAATTTTAATTTCACTTGGGCAATCCTAGTTTTTGCTAGTTTTTGTCGCCGCTGCTAGAGATCGAGGCACGCTAATGCGCAGGTGATTTGAACACACTTCGGCGGTGCCACTCAAGCCCGGCCATGGCCGTTCATGACCTTCGAGATCACCGCGGGTGGGGGTGTGATCTCAGAGGCCATAAGCCGTTGGTGGTAGTTTTTATTGCCCCTGATAAATGAAGTAGGGCACGAATGCACGGGCGATTTAAACACATTTCTGCGGCGGGAGATTCGATTGATTGAAAAATTGCATTTCTTGATTTTTTTTCCGGCTCCTTTACACATTTTTTTTTCCGTTTTAATGAAAAGAACTGCTTCGTTATAAACAATCTAGCGTCAAATTTCGAAATTTTTGTTTCGTTTTACAGAAAAAACTCCCATAGAAATCAACCATAGACCAACCAATTTTAGTTTATTTTATCCGATAATTCACTATATCCGTGTCCGTTATAGCGAGGTTCAACTGTATAAGTATCTGGGTGTCACCATGTGTAACCCGGGCTACTCATATTGACAGTATAATTTACTCTGCTAACAAACGCTTGGATTTTTACGTTGTCATCTCCGCCATGCCCTTCAAAATGCGAAAGTATTGGCCTGCAAATCTTTAGTCAGATCAAACCTAGAATATACATCACCCATCTGGAATCCACATCACGGCTACCTTTCAGTGCACATGAATCACTTCAAAATGGAGCGGCATCCGTGTGAAATTGTTGAAAGCAGAATCTAATTTTTTCATTCCTCACTTCATCGTTTCACTGCCAGTGTTTGCTTATTTCTAGGGGTGCATGAATATTGAAATTTTCTAATACGAATCAAATATGAATATAGGGAAAAAAATCCCCTCGAATATCTGATCGGTGAAGAAAAAAAGGAAAATTAAAATTATCAAACTTTGTACATCTTGTTTATTTCAGAACTCTCATTGTATTTGCAAATGAAATTAAACTAGAATTGCACAGAAGTGTATATCCTTCTAAAAAGTTCAGTATAAATTTTATGCAGGATTCCGTATACTGGTTTATTGTACAGGATGGGCCTGCATGAAACTGGTTTGTTGGTTGGTTTGTGGAGTTTAACGTCCCAAAGCGACTAAGGCTATGAGAGACGCCGTAGTGGAGGACTCCGGAAATTTCGACCACCTGGGTGGAGCTGTCTTATCACTGCTGAATACAGTAAACTCGTTAATTCGGCCTTCAAGGGGCTAGAAAAAATGTCTGATTTAACTGAAAACTCGAATTATCGAACCGGCCTGAAGAAAACTGCTGAAAACCATTTGCATCACAGTAATTTTATCTGATGAACACCTGCATGATGGTTGTCTGTATTTAGGTCAAAAATTGAGTGAGAACGATGTTTTTTCCCGGTTTCGTCGAGCGCTTCTTTTTGCGCACACTGTCGGGAAGGCCCTCTTCACAAAATGGCCTTCGTTGCATTTTGAGGATGCTTCACTGTGCAGCCATGAGGCCAGGCATTGCGGTGAAGCGAGCAGTGCAGTTAAACAGTGGTGAATTCGAACATTTTCTGTGCATTCGGTAATTTTTGAGAATTTGAAAATTTCAATGCAGTTTTTCGAATACAAATATAAATCGAATAACAAACTTATTAGGTTCATATTTGAATATAGAATATTGCACACCCCTACTTACTACTTCATAATATTTTTCACTGTTCACTCAGATGCGCACCCTACATTGCCCTGTTGTCCTGAATACCACATTACACGCGTCATCCATTTAAGCTTTCCTATCTGTGCATCTGCACCATCACCTTTGCCTCGTGATCTTTTCCCATGCTGCTGAGGACTGGGACGACGTGACCAATGACGTCACTGCCATTAAATGCTCACTTACTTTTACCGAAAGTGTAACAAATCACTAACAAATCACTTTTCATTGCGTTAACACTTGCTCTTTGAAATACTTGTTCCACCCCTTATGTTATACTCTTTAAGATAACAAAATGAAATGAAATGTTCATTACTTCTCCATGCAAACAAAATGTTTGTTGTTAGATGGGCAGAGGACTTGGACCAGCCTAAGCTGAGTACAGGAGACAAGTACACATCAGCAGTAGCAGAAAGAAAAAAAAGGAGGAAGCAGATTGAACAGATAGGGACATGAATTAATTTATTTATTTATTTGCGACACCCTCAGGGCCTGGGTTAGGTGTTACAGAGGGGAGAATTTGATTAATACGAGAAAAGCACAGGAAAATGTATAAGGGCACAAATCGAAAATAATGAACAGTGTAAAATGAATCAACTGGGCGCACCATAATGTGCAGTAAGAGCATTTTTTGACAGTTTAATATCGGTTATAGATACTAGTGCCACAGGAAGGTGGTTCCAACCATTAATTGAATGTGGGAGGAATGAACTGTAAAAAGCATTTGTTCGACATGTTGAGGATCCAATTTTATGATGATGGTTCACATGAGCTGATATGTATGAGGGGCGCTGAAGCAAATGACCGTGAAGTGTGCTATGATGGCATATTTCATGTAGCAGACATAGCCGTTGTATCTGACGTCTCAGTGAGAGAGCAGGGAGGCGTAAGGTGTTTTTCATGTTAGTTGTGCTGGTGGTACGATGGTAATTGCTGGGTATGTAACAAACAGATTGATTCTGAATGGCTTCGACTGAGGTTATTAGAAAATCAAGGCCGGGATCCCATACAGAGGCTGCATATTAAAGTTTTGGAGGGATAAATGTTTCGTAAAGTTGAAGTTTAAGGCATGAAGAAATGTTTAGAAAGTTATGTTTCAGATAGCCCAACGAGCGATTAGCATTGTTAGTTATGTAGTTGACATACGATTCCCATGATCGGTTAGAGAAGGTAAAGATACCCAAATATTTGTAGGCTGTTACCTGATTCATCTGGGAATTCTGTAGGTGACAAGATGAAACCTGAGAATTAGTATGCGACACATGCATTACCTCACATTTTTAAGAGTTAAAATTTATTAACCAGTCTGGACACCATGCAGTTATAGAGTTAAGGCCCAATTGGAGGATTTCTTTATCTTCAGAATTGGTTATTGGAAACAACTGAAGTTGATTACAACTGCTTTTTGTTTTTAAGTTTTATTGGTGCATGTTTGTCTTTTTGGAGATTATTACTGTTCAGGTATTTTGTAGATACTCTATATTTTCAGAGGGATTGGCATGGACATCACATCTTTTGCTGAAATAAAGTAGAACCTCATTATATTGGGGAAGTTGTTGGCGCTGCGAGAAAACTTCATTAGTGAATTAACCGTATCAGTTGGCAGCTTGTTTTGCTTTCATGTGTATGAAATGATTTTGGAATCCTGTCTTGGGAGGGATCTTGTGAACGAAGCTTAATCGTATAAACAAGATTTCAGTATACATATAGCAAAACTTGAGCGATTCTTGAAAGCAGTAACGCTGTTGCAAAGCTGTGCTTGAGTGCGTAGTGTGACTGTTTCCTGGCACATTGTTTATTGTGGTTCTTCCTACTTTCCTTTGGTCTGCAGCTCCCAAAGATGTACCGTTGGCGGACCTCTGAGAAAGTAGCTTACCACATAGGGGACTGCAGCGGGCACCACTTCACTACACGCCGCAACAGGGTTGAACTCATCTGTGACTTTCCTAATGACAATGATGCAGAGATCATCTCATCCCTTCAAGTGCATCCACATGGCTGGTGTGTGCTGTCTCGCAACACAAGCAGGAATGAAAAGTCAGAGGTGGGTTCTTTTGGAGAATGGTGTGTTCTTTGTCGGGACTTGCAGTGGAGGAACAAGTTCTGCCTCCCTTTGCCCATAGTGGCTAGTGTACTTGAAGCCATGAATAGGCATTGACCAGCGGTTGCATTTGCAACCAGTGTGCATCTAACAGGAAGATTTCTGAGCAGGGCAAGATGGCATGGTATGTAATTTTTGATGTCCCAAAGTTGCACATGAGTTCTAAAAGACACTGTGCTGGAAGGTTCAAGATCAGTTTCGACCACCTGACCAGGAAATGGCATTTACTGAGTTTTACGTAAAGAAGATGCATGATAGGTATTCCATCACTCATCACTGCACCACAAGAATTTTATAGCTAGTTCCATTAGCACCAGAGATATTTGTTAGCATTTAAAAACGGTGTCCTCCTGTCCCCCCTCAGTCCGTACTCTCAAAAGTACCAGAAAAAAAAAAAAGAGCTAGGCGACTAAGCCCCACCCATGACTACTGTGTCATCAGTTGATGTTTGCTTCGCAGACTTCTGGTTGTGGTGCCCGTTTTCTTAAGCATAAGTTTTCTTCCCTCCCTTACATTTATCGCTTATGGCCTTTCTCTTCCTTGTTATCTGCATTGTCTGAAATGGACCTGGAGCTCAAATTGCGACTGTCACTGACAGAAAGATGTGGCAGTGGTAAATCGGAACCATGTGCTCAAAGGCTTTGGCCTCGCTCGCGTATGCCTGAGGGGCTCGTGCAGCAATGCAGATATTGCTTATAGCTACTGGAAGTGTGCTCATGACGCCGTGGCCGTCTTCGCAGCAGCGAGCGGCACCTTCTTGTAGCTTCTTGCTCGCCATGACGTCACCATAGCCGTGATACGTACCTTGTTTGAAAATAGTTCCAGAAACTGCCACTATGCACTTACAAATTGACCCACAAATTTAAAGAACACAGTTTTTAAAACTGAGTAATAAATCACTGGCTCCGTTCCAGGGAGTAATGCTTTGGGCGTTCATTCTACATATTGAACACATTTATCAGCAGTCTTCGATCCCACTTCCTAGTCTCTAGCATGCTGTGATATTGCACAGTTGCAGGTCAGGATTCTTGAAAATTCAGCTTTCATGGCCTCTACCAGTCTCTTACTTCCCAGGATTTGGAGCTTCTGTGCTGCACCTGCCACCTAAATCGTTTAGTATCTTGTTAACAGAGTTGCATTGAAGTATGTGATGCGAAGAAACTGATGTGATAATGATGTGAAACTGATGAGAACTGAAATTAGGAATCAGCTTTAACGGCAACTCCAATGTTTTTTCTGTCTCATAGGATTTTACTGAAGCTGTCATGGTATTTCCTCCATGTCTTTCTGGCCCTTTGTGCCAAGTTTTGCAGTGGGGCCCTGTTTTGTTGCAGCACAGATAAATTTCCCATTCCATGGCATCAGTCAAGGAGCTCTCTGCGGGCGGCCTTGCTTGCGTGACATCACTGCATGCAGGGCTGTCTATGTCACTCTATGTTTGATGAAGGAAAAAAAAATTTCAAGCTTGCTTTTCATGATTCCAGGCAAATAATGAGTGAAGCTGTCTTTTGCAGTCACTAGTTCAGCCAGTCAACACATTATTGAGTTTGATCTGGTGTTACTTCATAACTTCGAAGGATCTTGACAGCATTAATAACTGCCACTTGCCCTGGCAAATCTGTTTGCATTCATACACACACACGTAAAAAACATCATTGCGTTCATCCAGACGGGTATTTCGGCATTCATGCCAGCATCAAAATCTAAGCCAGAGTGCTGTTCCTCGGCATTCATGCCAGTGTCAAAATCTAAGCCAGAGTGCTGTTCCGCTTTGTTATAAAATATTTAATTACCTGAGCATATTTCTCGAACCAATTACTCCCTTGAATTGATCCAATGCTGTGGAGCATGTTTAGTTTCAAAACAAAGCAATTAGCATTCCAGAAATGCTGAATTGAAGCACTTCCCTTTACTCCCATTCATGGACGCTTGTGATATCATAGGACCTAATCTTCTTTTTTTGTGCAGACAATTGAACCAGCAAGCGTTTTTAAGTTTATGCTGCTTATGTCGAGTGTACCTTGTACCACATTCCTTGAAATGCTCTTTGCAGTAATAAAACAGAAATCGGTGATTTTAAGCTGGCAGTGTGAAACAGAATTAAATTGTTTAGCAGTTTATTAAAGGAGTAAAGACACAAAACTTTTGCTCTGCATTCTGTTTTTGCTCAACGCATTAGAAAGCATGGACAGCCATGTGCATTGCGCAAAAGTGCAGTAAGTACTAGTTCATAATTGAAGTTTATTTTTGCTCATTTGATTTCATTTCCGATTTTAAACTTCAATGTTAAATGGCAGTTGTGATGGCACAGGCGATTTCAGGTCATGTAAGGCATACAAAAACTGCAGTATGGTCGGATTTTTTTTTTTCTTTTTGCCAAGTCTTATGCAAGCCTGTGCAAGAGTTGGAATTGAAAATTAACAGGCAATTACTATCACAATTTCTATACGACTCCTGCAACCTCAACTTGTCTGTGCTGTCATAACGATTGTTGCGCGAGATCGAAAGTACAAAAAAAAAATTGTTAGAATTATTTAGCTGGCTTGGATGAATTTCATGCCATGACTTGTGTACACTGTTGTCTTGCGAACTATTTCAAAGGGGAAAAAAATGCATAAAATGTTTAGTGTGTGTACTCCTTTAATAATGATTACAGTAAACTTCCATTTATGCAAACTTGGTTAAGATGAATCCTCAGATAACATGCACTGTGTGAGACCGTTTGGTTGGTTCCCCATTGAACTGAATATAAAAAAAATATGTTATGTTACTGTTTAGCATTTGGTTTGGTTCAGAAAAACTTTTGCAACGACCACAAACGATGGTGCCCTCATGCACTGACACTCATGGGATGCCGATGCAGCACTGTTGAAAAAAAGTCGGAAACGCCTCCATGCAAGAAAGCTTATCTCTACAAGATGGCTTTTGTCAATTTTGCACAAAAGTGTGGTGAAACTGTCTTGCAGGAACATGCTGTTTTTCTTTAAGGAAGGAAGGGGGGGGGGGGGGGGTCTTTTTTTCCAGTTGCAAAAATAGCTGTGCAGCAGTGCACTTTCCATTGTCTCTGTGCAGACACATTTCAGCATTGCATGTTACATACCATGTGTTGCCTGTGGCAGACTAAAAGGCACACGGTGCACCTGCTTGCAAAGTTGGCAAGAGCCAAGCTGTGTGAGAAGCGAGATAAGGTAGAGAAGCACGGCTACCCACTGGGCACTTTAGGGCTGCTCAAAGAGCTGTAGGGAAATCAGAAATCGGAAAACAACTAGTGATTGCCATGGGAAAGAAAGAAAAACAACGTGAACAAAGAAAACTAGTCCAGTGCTGTTTTCAAACAGTATGACGTGAGCTTGTTTTATGCCCTGTCTTCTGCTTACTTCATGCACAGTGAAACAAATGCTCTGTTTGAAACTATCCTTTCTCTGAAAAGCCCTGCCGTGGTGGTGCAGTTGTTAGGGCGCTCGAGTACTGTGCCCAAGGATGTGAACTCGAATCCTAGCCGTGGCATGGCAGCCGCTTTTCAATGGCGGCAAAAAAGCTAGGCGCCCGTGTGCTGTCCGATGTCAGTGCACGTTAAAAGAACCCCAGGTGGTCGAAATTTTCCGAGCCCTCCACTACGGCATCTTTCATAGCCTGAGTCGCTTTGGGACGTTAAACTAAACCTTTCTCTGAACAGTCATTTTATTCATTCTTTTGATGCGACATATATATGGGCACACCTAATATGCCCACATCATTTTTGGGGGCACTTATGATGAGACAAATTTTCATGCCCCCTTCAAGTTCATCCTAAAGGGAATATACCTGGTGCATCTGTTGTTTCTTTTTCATTTTTGATCATTATCAGCTGCTCATGTAATTTTTTTGCGTTTACACTGGCATTCCAGAGGGGCAAAGCTGCTAAGTGACTTGTGTCTCTACAGTGGATTGTGTAAAGAAAGGCAATGCTGCAGACAGCAACAGAGAAAAATGCAAACACGGAGAGCAGAATTGAACTGGTCTTTGCGAATAGATAGTCCTCCAGCCTGCATGTGACAGGCAGGTCAGCACATTGTGCTCCTCAAACTTGGCAGCCATACTTTTGGAAGTATGAGGATTGTGAGCACATCCTCCTGGTTGACACATTGTAATTTTACAAGAAAAATCTGAAACTCATAATTGAAATGTCAGCTGTTAATAATTATCAAAGAGAAGCCTATAACAGGATTTAAAAGTTGGCTGTGGGTCCCATGCACATTTTATAAAGATACTGATCAAAATGACCAAATTGTATCATAATATTATGGCAGGAATGAAAAAAATCTTGCCTTATGTTTATAATGTAATTGGCTATAAATTTCCAATTATAAATATGGGATTCTAAAACTGGCACATGCGACCACATAAAACTCAAAAGTGGCATTCTGTGGTGAAAATTTTGTGCTGGTGCATTCTCTCCATGGAGGCGAGAAACAAGGTGCCCGTGTGCTGTGCAATGTCAGTGCACATTAAAGAACCCCAGGTGCTCGAAATTTCTGAGGCCCTCCACTACGGTGTGTCTCATAGCCCGAGTTGCTTTGGGACGTAAAACCCCCCAAACCAAACCAAACCGTGGTTAAAACATCCGTGTTTAAAACTCAGCTGCTGTCGAATGCATTCAGAATCATTTTTTCATGAGCGCTTGCTATATTTAATGTTTGCACTGTTCTCAGTGCATCCTTTGAGGCAGAAGGGCCCATGGGAGCATCAGGAACCCTATGGCATGGCAGATTGCTTAGCTTATTAGAGCGCAGCTCTTGGCACCTGTTCCGGCGTTTCGGGTTGTCATCGCCATTATCCCTCGTAACCAGCTCCGCAGCCGGGGCAGCACGCGCTCCTTCCCCCTTCCTCCATGGCTGCGACTGCACGTGTTCTCAGATTGCTGCGCGTGCTCCTGCCACCACCGTTCGCCGCTGCATGTGGTGGCAGGCTTCCTTCATGACAGTCAAGGACTATTAGTGGAGTGTTTCTTGAAGGAATGTGTGTGAAAAATAAACAAGTTGTCTGTAATTGTACATACATCTTGATCGATATCATTGCCTCAGTCTAGCTAATGAGCTGCGCTCATATTTTGCATTAGGAAGTAACGTAATCGTCGGCAAGTTTTTTTATGCATGTAGACATTTGACAGTCACGTTGTTAAACGAAAATTTTGCACCTGTTACTTGGGCCACAACTGCTTCTGGTTTGACAACTTTTGACAGCATGCTTTCTGTTGTGCCAACCTGTTGTGCAAAAATACAAAAAAATTGGCACAACAGAAAGCATGCTGTCAAAGCTGTAATGCAATATAGTTGCAAAACTGTAATGTGCATAACAATTTAAGTAACAAAAGTTAAAATGTTTTCACTGCACTTTTTTGGGACTGTTCCAGAATTGAATTGTTTGGACTCTACACTTTGCCACACTAAAAAATCTGCTGTTGCTCGCTTCACTCACTCAATGTTTCCCCACACTTTACCTTTTCCTAAACCTGCTTTAATACTGCTTGTGCATGCTTTAATAGTAAAAAAAGAAAAAATATGTATTTTTGTTGACTTTTTAAACAGAATTTGGCTGTCTCATTACACTCGCCCTCATCCTCATGAAAGCCTACTGTATTTCTTCCCCGCACAGTGGACTTGTGTGCATGACATCCAAGAACCGCCAACAACAGAGGGCAACAGCAGCACCAGCCACAGTGCTGCTGGCAGTAGCTCGTGTGAGGAGCAAGACTGGCCTGACACCGATTCTGAGCTCGAAGATGAGCTGCTCATTGGAGGCCTGCCCGCGTGGGAACGCCAGCAGCAGCAGCCAGCGGCTGCATCCCACTGGCGCGATCCCTGGGAGCGCCTGTGGACACCGTCGGTCTTCATCCACGAGGAACCCACCGAGCTTTCAGAGTCTCGTGTTTTCCATGTGTCGTTGGGTGGCCCTCATGGACCAGTGGTGACTGAAGGTGCTGTGCAGGATGCTGTGGGGCTGCGCCCTGGCGAACCACCTTTCATGGGCCTGCAGCCATTGGGCAGGCCCAGCACATCCAAGGACGTCCGGTGCAAGGCCGCACAGCCGCGGCTTCTTTATTACACCCAGGAACCGAACCGTGGCAGGGGCTGGATTAAGGAGCTATGCTTCAGCACCGACGGTCGGCTAGTTTGCTCGCCACTGGAACGTGGAGTGCGCCTATTAGCTTTTGACGCGGACTTTCGGGAACTCAGTGACTGTGTGCCCACATTGCCTCCCCGGCCGCTGGTCCCTGTGCTGACCAATGTGAGCCACTCCAATTACGTTGTGAGCACAAAGTTCTCACCAACCCATTTTTTGCTTGCTTCTGGCTGTCTGAATGGACAGGTGTGCTTCCACCAGCCAGTGTTGTGAGTGGAATGGACCATGAATGTGAAGATGAACGTTCTATAACTGCCATATGCAGTCCTATGGGCTGTTAGGACCAGTGTTGGAGATGGGATGTCATGGAAAAAAAAAAAACATCCCGACAGCTTGACAGAAGCGGGTCAAGTGTACTTTCAGGCTGAAATTTGCTTGTTGGGCTATGTGAATGCCGACAGGTGTGGGATTTTAGTTAGCAGCAGGTGGGGAAGTGAGCTTTGTCCTTGACATAATCGCTTAGCGTTTCCTAGCACTTGGGAAGCTTCTACCAAAGATGGCAGCCAGTCAAAAAGTGCATGGTGCCATCCTTGTTATATAATATGCTACACTGATACAGCAGAAAATTTAAAGTTTTGTGATGTTCATGCAACAGGTGAAAGCCTTTAATGGCTCATGCTGTCGTGGACAAAGTGTGTCCTGCTTTTGCAGCGTTCTGATTGGCCGAGGCTGGATGCGTCCCTGCCATCTGCAATGCCACACTTGAACGCGTACCAAGGAACGCCACGCGACAGGCGCGATATGTGTACCGTCCAAACCCACACTTGCCGGAGAAAGTTTGATAGATACTGCGCCTTTCCTTTCCTGTAAACCAATTATAATTATATGTAGCACTGCAACAAATGCCGACAAGAGGCTAACAATGGGAGCAAATTATAGGATAGGAAGGGTAGGCTTTCGCCATTCTCCTCTTACGAGACATCTAGGATACCCTTTTATTTTTGTTCCGTGTTTCAAGCAGGTCAAGATCAGAAAGACCAGTGATCCTTTATGCCATTGTGTGAGACAAATTGCCGACAATTAAGGATCGCGTGAAACATGCACTTGGCGTTTGCCACAGTGAAAGGGCAGAATGCTTACAACATTTCTCTTTCCTTAAAAATGCCCGCGTGGGTTCAGATCCTATCCTCGCCACCGCTGTTACATCGCTGGAACGCACATTGCGCGTGCCATGTTTAAATTAACACAAACGAACGCTCGGGATCGAAAAGCGTTTATTTGTACCTCAGCCAGCTTATACAGCGTGACCGGACGAGGGTAGGGGGGGAACGCGTGAAACTTGGCGTTCGTAACAGTGAAAAGGCAGAATGCTTACAACATTTCTCTTTCCTTAAAAATGCCCACATGGGTTCAGATCCCATTCTCGTCGCCACTGTTACATAGCTGGAATGCGCATAGCGCATGCTATGCTGAAATGAACACAAACGGACGCTCAGGATCGAGAAGAGTTTATTCGTACCTCAACCAGCTTATATAGTGTGACCAGGCGAGGGTGAAAGGAGGAGGGAACGCGTGAGACATGCGCTTGGCGTTCGCCACAGTGAAAGGGCAAACCGCTTACAACATATTCCGTCTTAAGAAACACTCTTAGCAGTCCTTGATCTAAACGCATACGTGGCCTGCTATGTGAATGCTGACAGGTGGGGAATTTTAGTAGCAGTAGGTGAAAGCAAAAGTTGGTTTTCATACTGATGCTGGGGGAAGTTGCAGCCAGTCGAAAAGTGCATGGTGCCATCCTCGTTATATGATATGCTACACTGACACAGCAGAAAACTTTTGTGAAGTTCATGTTTTCATATTTTGCTGTGAGAATCAATGCAGACATGGACAGCGATATTTAGTCTAGTGAAGCTCAGTAGAGGTGCTAACCAACAAGCATGCTGTACGTCACTTTAAGCTATTTGCGTCATTACTACCACTTTTCTGGTCCCCATCATACCAAGCCCGATCATCTGTTGTAATTGGCATTGTCATAGTATGCATTAGAGAAGTGCTGATTAAGGCAGTCATGGTTCTTAAAACTCATTTGGTCATAAAGCTTCAGTGTAACGAAGTGGTTGATGGGAGGGTCGAATTGATATGCCATTTAGATTAACCATGCCACGGTGCCATGTCAATTTGGGGGAGGGCGCACTGTATGATGAGTCCAAACCATGTGAAAAACTGTAGTAATTGTGCTCCAATGTTCACTTTTTAAACGTTAAAAGTGGTTAGAGCGCCCGTCTCGGCTGCGGGAGGTGGTTAGTTCGAAACCCACCGCCGGACACCCACCGGTAAAAATGGGTACAAGCGTCCCCCGGCCTGGCGCTCGGCTTTTCTAGGGGTGTGCGTTTGGGAGAAACTCCGTAAATGGAAATTCTAGCAGAGCAGCCTTTTGTATACAAAAGCCCTGCCAAAGGGGCAGTTGGCGAGATGCCAAGTTGCTGCGTCCAATTTATTTGCGGTGCCTCTCGTAGCGGCCAGTTTTGTTACTGCGACAGGCCAAACATTGTTCCATGTTTCAAGCAAGTAAAGATCAGAAAGACTAGTGATCTTTTATGCTATCATACGAAATACAAATAAAGATTTGCCAATGATTACGCTATTCCTAATGCGAAATTTGAGTGCAGCTCATCAGCTTTTCAATAGATTGAGGCAAAGAATTCGAGCAAGACATGTATGTGCAATTACACTTATTATTTTTCACATATATTCCTTTTTCAAAAAACACTCCACTAACAGTCCTTGATCATAACGCATATGTGGCCAGCATAACAACAGGAAAGGCAGCGGTGGCACTAGGTAGAGTAACTGTGCATGCAGTGGCAGACGAAAGACTTCCACCGGTTGCCTCACTCATGCCTTAGAAAGAACTGGCAGAAAATAAACTACTTATATAGGCAGGCGGTTCGCAGTGGCGAACAGCGGCGTCTATGCGTTTTGGCTTGGGCAGTGCGGGCTACCGAGCGCTGCATCGAACACAACCAGTGCTCCGTTTAACGCACCAAAGTTCACCGGCATTCTAGGCAGAATCCACTTTTATGCTGGAAGCATGCTATGCCAGTAAACGCTTTCCTGTTCCACTTGGTTAGCCCTCCACGGCGGCGCGCATGCACAGTGCAGAACCTGGTTACGAGGGTCAACACAGAAGGTGACGCCGCAAGATGCACGAACGGGCGCCAAAGAGCTGCGCTCTAAAAGTGCAAAGGTATTGAGCATAGCTTGTCTAGTTCATCAATTTTTGCTTACAAACGATAAATGCTCGTTCATATATTGGTAAACATTACACAAAACTTTATTTGTATTTCCGGCTAGTTAAATGTAAACAAGACATGCAACACTCCTTTCAGAGCAATGTACATAAAAGCATTTTGCTACTCTCTTATGAACAACCACCCTTATCTGCCGAATTTTATTTCATCTTCAAGGCTCTGGCTTTCAGATTACTGTGGGAAGATTTTCGAAGACTTCAAGATCAGGCTGAATTTCTGGGCTGTTTTTCACTCCAGAATGTGTTGCTATAGCAGCACTCGTTTTAATTTGAGCTAGGGCAGCCAATACCATTCCAACTAGGTGCAGGCAAAACAAATGCTGTCTTAAAGAGCCACTACCCACTCTCCGGTTAAACATTTCCTTCCCTGTTGACTGTGACGCTTCGCCCACAGAACGCAAGACCGCAAACTATTGAAAAGAGTACAGTTACAGTCACCACAATCAACCGATTTTGCAGTGTTTCTCTCCTTTCATTCCCTCTGATATGATTTTCACTCCTTTTTGTCAAAAGCCTAATTCCCCTTCCTCTTCAGTGTTTGGTAGAAGGAGTGGTGTCTGGTGGAGTACATCACATGGTTTTTATTTTCAGAGCGTTAGTTCTACTGCTCACATTCGTCAAAGCCGTGTTACGCCGCAATTTGACCCTAAACTATAGGTGTTGCTAGGCGTGTACACAGTGCCGCGTGCCAGCTGTCGTGGAGAGGGTAGTCTAGGGAGAACGCAGTTAATGTGATGGAAAGAAAAGGCGCAGTATCTGTGACACTTGCTGGTGGACGCCTTAACTGCGCCATAAGGGAAGGGAGAAAGGAGAGACTGAAAGAAGGGGCATAGAGCTGCCATAGTGGAGGGCTCGGGAATAATTTCAACCACCTGGGGATCTTTAATCTGCACTGACATCACATAATCAGCGTTTGAACCAGGGAGCCTTTATACGAATGTGGTTCTTAGGTTGGTGGCAAGTCGAATAGGAGTGGCACGAGCGGGCGCCAGATTTGGCGAGCCAGACACACTGTGTAGACAGTGGCCGCTAAATTTAGCGAGCTTCCGTCAATTTCCGGAGCCCGCCACTATGGCAGCTTTCTTCTTTCTATACTTCCTTCCTTTATGGCATGATTAAGTGTGCATTCAGAAGTGTGACAGATACTATGCCATTACTTTCTCCTAGACCAATTTAAAATTACACTAATAAACATAGAAACCGCAGCAGTTTACTACAGTGATCACAAGGCTCTGTTCACAACTGTTACAGAGTAAACGAAATGTAAACACTGAAACCAGCCTTGTCACAACTGCTTGATATTCGGTTCATCCGCACTGAACCTCTATTTTTGCATTCTCAAGCACATTGGGGAACCCCAGGAGACTTTTTTTTGGAAGTAAAGAAGGGAGTACCCCTACCCCTCCCATCAGTCTCCCTCAGTTCAGTGGGTGAGTGAAGCGTGGACAAGGAGGGGCTGTGTGTGTTTCTGTACATCTGTTCGTGATTATGTGAGTGTATGAATGGCACAGCACACAGAACACTGAAGCGTACATAGACTAGGAAAAGAAACTACAAGACTTCGTTTTGTGTAGTAGTACGCTTGTACATAAACGAAAGGTGCAGCGGAAAAGTGCGCAGTGAGCGGCTGACACAAAGCTGAGCTACACATACGCGAAAACTCATGCGAATGCGACGACAGCACGCATCGCGCGAAGAAATGCGCGTGTCTCGTGGCTCATCGCTCAGTACTGCCGAAATAAATAATTTCGCTCGTTCGCCCGGAAGTGCATGCACGATTAGCCAATAGCACGAATGCGAAGCGTACGTCACTGCCGCTCGTTTCGCACACCTTTCTTTTGCAGTGTTTTATTGAGATTGTGCATTAAAGCGTAATTTTTTCGCTTTGTACGAACAATGGTGAATGGCCAAGGATTCAAAGAATGTTTAATCGCAACCGAAAAAGAAAACGAGGTCATGTGACTACTCATACAGTGCAAGTTAACACAAATGTGATACAGTTTATTGTAAATCCATTTTACTTTGCCCCATGTTGTCGCAACATAACTTCAATTCTTGCAATCGTTTGACTGTTGCTGCATTTGCCAATAATTTTGCGGTGTACTAAGCCACTATGCCAGCAACACAGTCTACATAGAGCGTCGTTATAGCATCGCCGTTTCGCTCGGTTCGCGCTGTCGCGTGCATGTATCTTTCCCAGTAGGCGATGGAGCAAACCACAATTGCTTTTGCCATGCCGCCCTGTTGCGTCGCTCACTTTTTCGCTCACATGTATCTCAGTCTTTAGTTGTCCACGCCCACCCTTCACCTGTCGGTCAGATTTTTGGCTGACCGATGGATGCAGTCTGCGGTTGTACATCATCCCTGTGGCTGGAAGGGCCAGCATAAAGAACGAGGAAGCTGGCTTTCCGAAGAGGAGCGAGAGAGAGCTTTGATTTGTATTTTTGCTGCTTTCAGGCACATGCATCACTGTAGTATTCTGCAAACTATCTCCAATACCCAATCAAAGCTTTGAGCCTGTTTGTTTAAAATGTCTTACCCTGGTCTATGGCTCTCCTGCATAGCACGCACTGTTTCTCTGTCTTCATTGTTTCAAATGCACCTCCATTGCTGAAGCCAGCAGTGACTTAGGATCGTAGCAATTGCTATGTGCAGAGCATTCACTTTAATTGGCAGTGCACCACTGAATTTGGAGAGAGCTCATGCACTGACATGGCCTCATTTTTAAGCTTTGCATCTGCATTTGACTTGACCTGCTAGTGTCAGGATGGTTTCGCTTAGCCCGACACTTGACCCGCTTCTGTCAGGCCCATGTAAAGGAGCCTATTGTTAAGTTTTGTGCTGTACAGAAGTGTACAAACACAAAATAAATACGCATCTATTGCCTGTACAGCTTTGGGAATGCACTGGCTGGCCCTTGTTGCGTGTTTATTTATCCACTTAGTTACAACAACTATCTTGCAATGGCCCCTCCACACAAGGCCACGTGGCACAATGAGTAGCGCTTGGCGTCCAGCAAGAGCCACAACAGCCTTGACAAAACATGTATATATCTACACATACAGATCAACAAGCTCCAGCTTGCTTCAGAGAATGGTGCAGCACTGATTGGTCCTGCGAGCCTGAAAAATAAACTAGGTGCATGAGACACTAGTGCTATATAACACGACATGAATACTACAGTGGGATCTAAAAATTTTCATTGAAAATGAAAAGATATCCAAAACAGGCTCCAAAAGGCTGTGGACCAAACTTGCTCGGCACAGAACATACGTTTATTGCATCACTTTGGAATAATCTGTCAGTATGTGCTGGACACTTTGTTTCTACGTCTAAAAGCTTTTCTATATCACCCCTATAGGAGATGTTGTCAGAAGATGAACACAAGCAAATGTTATCACGCAGCATCTTGGTACACTGCCAAGAACAAAAAAAAAAAAAAAAAAAAAAAAAAAGGGGGGGGGGGGGGGGGGGGTTACCTGACTGAGTGAATATGAAACTTCGGCCACTACTTTACCAGTTACGGTTACTGCGGCTACCACCACCTCTTGCTAGAACTTTAGTAGCGAGAGCTACATTGGCCACAGTCTCGCCATTTCACCGTGCCTGTCTAAAGAGCGAAGAAAGAAGAAGACATATAACTCGGTACTTGGTAGAGGCGAACGACAACAGCAAGTTGCTAGGACAGAAAGTTCGTTTAACGTCGTGATGGTGGCAAGCCCCAGAGTTCAACGTAGAGATGATGTCATACCACTAAAAGTCTTCTACACCCGAATGAGAATAGTCAACGACGAAAGGCAAGGAGTGCTCATACGTGAAGTGATTCCCCTATGGCATAAATAAAGCTGAAATCATACAGTAAACTACTATGTGCAAAAGCCATGCCTTTACTTTCAAGCCAAACCTAAGCATAGTCATGCAGACTGCTCTCGCATAACTCCAGGTTTAACCACAAGCTAAACCACAGTTAATTTTTCACTGACTCTTAGAGTGAAATTCGAAATCATGCTACCTTTTCGTACTTTTTCAAGGTCGTTATATCTAAATCAAATTGGATTACTTTCTATGTCGCCATCACACACACAAAAAAAGCATTATGCCCAAAAACGTATTAAGCAGAATCTTATTAATGAGGTTTTACTGTACTGCCCTTCAACAATGTACAGAAATGAGCATGCACCTCAGCAGCAATGAAAATGCCAATGACCTGCTACTGTTTACACCTCTTGCAAACGGAAGGTTTTGCCCTTATCCTTGCATTTATAAGAAGTGTTCCTGTGACATCGCCAGCCTTGCTTGAGCACTGTATAATTTTCAAACACGCTTCTCGGCTTTCACTGACATCGGACACTGCTGTGCACATTTTTTAACCAGGTTTGAATGTCTTAAACTCTGACATCTACACTTTTGAACAAGGGCGTAAATGTGGTTGTCCCATGTGCTTGCCTGCAGTGCGGTAAAGCGCTGTGCTTGTGTCAACTGCTCCATCCAAAATGTGTCCGGACAGCTTGCAAGTATTCACTTTAAGAGAAGCTTCTGATTCGTGGACAGTATTACAATAAGGCCCTTCACATTCATTCAAATACACTTCAAGCAACAGGAAAGAAGCAAGGATCTGCCTTGCTGCTCTTGGTATTTTTGATGTCATTTATTTACTTAGTGTTACCGTTACCCTCAAGACGAGGATGCAAGTTGGAATGGGTGTCTGAGAGTAGCTAGTTCAGCCAATTGTAGCGTAGTGCTTGTAGACGCGATAACCAGAAGCAAGTACAGCTTCCACAACAGCCAATCCAGGTGCAGTGCTAGAAGTGAGGTGCTGTAATGTAGATAGCCTCCTCCTTAAACTGCGTCCTTTAGAAAGTCTTCCATATATTGTAAACTAAAAATAAATGCTGTGAAGTCTTTTCACAAGCACATTTCCACCACATATAATGGTCTATCAGTGCGCTTCTGTCTACCATTAGCCTTTTTGTGCCAACTGCATGCGATGGTACCACATTAAAACAGGCCAATCTGCACTAATGATGATAGTGATGCATTCCATGATAGTAGGCTACATTCGGGATGAATGACAGCACTGCGCTGTAATACTGACAAGGATAGCGTTGCACTCTCAACGGAAAATTGATTCATCCTGACACTTTGCACACTGTTCTAGTCTGCCCTTCCAATGGACCCAACTGTTGCCACTTATCGCCAGCTATTTTATGCACAGCCATGACAAAGCACTAAAGAGGGCTACATATGGTACTTATACCTGGCTTTTGTCCTCACACATCTAACTAGCTCAAAAAGAGTGCCTAACTGTAGTAGTAGTTTCCATTAATTTACTACATTTGAATAGATTCATGACAAAATGAGTCTGATGATTATCTGCAAACCTTGTAAAATGACTGAAATAGCTCCCAGGAACACTTGCACATAACAGCAATGCTTGCCAAAGTGCAAATCTGCTGCTATTGTTATTACAACTTAAGGCAGTGGGAGAAGACATACATATGCAGACTCGTAACCATCTTTTGAGCTGTTCATTAGTTCAAAGTCTTAGAAGTGCTGTTAGCCAAATATTAAATGCAATTTTTTGGATAAAGCAGCGCGAAGACACAGAACGAAGCAGAAGAAAAAGATACACACGGCGCTGATTGTTTGGGTGAGTTGGTTATGTAACTTTCATAAAATGCAAGTTGGAGCAATTATGTGCGAACACTTCGCAGTACACGGGTGCATTGGTGTTTTGCCTTCAACAAAAATTAGCTGTGCTGATCGGAATTGCACCCACATTCTCGGGCACAGCACTCAAGTTGCCCTAACCACTAGGCCACTGCAATGGGGCACAAAAGAAAAGGAAATGAGAGTATGAAAGCTGTGTCATGAGGTTGACAAAAAAAATTCACAGGCGATGATCGCACTCAGCCATCCATTAGTAGGATAGACTAGAATAGAATATGACTGCTGGGCAGACGAGTGGTCAGTAGAACAACCTTTATCAGGGCTGGCAAAAGCAACTTTGGTGAGCATTCGTTAAGCAAGCATTTGCTCTTTGTGCTCAATATTGAAGGTCTCTATTGCACACTCCAGTACTAAAAAAATATGAAAAGTGCCTACTATAGCTTTTACATTAATTGGCCTTGCAGTATACCATGCAAAATCACTTGACAGCAAGTCGCACAGCAGGTAGCCGAGCCAAGGCAATCGGCTTTTACTTAGTACATCCCAAATAATTTCCACTTTGAGCAATGCAATTGTAACAAATACCTATATGCCATAAATACACCATCAGGTTTGCAAAACAGTGCATGCAGAGTTTTATTACACAACGATTATGATACAAATCTCACGTGGCCGTAAAAAATTTCATATCACCCAGACCAAATAAAATCTGTACGCAGAAGCACAGGACATGTATTTACATAGATCTGTTTGCAGCTGACAGGATTTACTATGACCACCCCCCACCTGTCACTTCTGCTGTGTGTACCGTGCGAGAGGAGACATCAGTGATGTGCGGACCCTGCACCACTTCTGCCTGTGCTCACTATGCGACCAGTGACATGTGAGCAGTGTGTGTAGTGCTCGAGCATGCAGTCCCAAATCACGCATTTGTGCAGTTTGTAGTGGTGCAGGAGTGTGCTCAGAACACCTCAATTTTTCCTGTTGTACACTGTGCACTCCAGGTAAGGAATTTTATGAATGAGCATCATCCTAAAATTTGTATTAACTGTAACAATTTCATCAAGTTTCTACTGTAGCTCTTCCTATGAGCCTTTAAATCTACAGCAGCAGCCATTTTCCAAGGTGGTCATGCCCAATGCATTCCTTGCAGATATGCTAAAATATCTGCAATGTACTTGCAGCTACCGATTAAAATCCAAGAGTAAAATTTACACAGGAAACACTGCCTCAATGGTGCAGTAAGGCAGCCTTTTCATTCATTACAATGGCTTGCTCACTGTCTGCCGCAACACTGAACAACTTCTTGCATGCAAAATTGGATGTTTACGGATACTGAATACAATTTAAGGTGCCTTGCTAGTAATAAAGCAAGTCGAAAGTTCTGCAAACTATCGTACTGGGTCATAACAGAGAAAGTTCATACCAGTTTATGTTGAAAACCAGTGCAAGAAAGCCACATCCACCACAGAAGAGACATATGGCAGCTGTCAATGTTTGTTCTTTCTAGTGGGTGTGATTTTTCACTGCTTTTCAACTTGAACCAAAAACCATGGTGTGCTGTGTATGCATGCATCACCTAGGCATAAAGGCTTTCCAAATAATATGTCTGGCTCAGCACACTACAATTGCAAAGACTAATAATTGGTCTAAACATGGGAGTGGGAAGTTAGTGCAACAGACAGTTATGCCTTTCTGTCCAAGCTCTTGCTTTGCTTTCTCCAATGGAAGCTCCCAAGAGTTGATGAAGTTGTACCAGAAGGCCCAAAACACAGCCCCTAAAGCACTCTTACATATGTGCGAACTTTACGTGTAACCACCGATTTCATTTACCAGATTAAACCACACTGCTTTCAGGAAGCAGTACCGATACAAATAAAATTTAAAACACGAAGCAGAAAAATGCAGAGAAAGATATTCTTGATGTATAAAAATTAAAATGTGCAATGAATGCCGGTACTAACTGAAAGGTGTAGAGGCACCAAATTTTTGGATGCACACTTTTTTGGGTGTGCCTCGCTTGGCCTTGCAATCCACCTAAGGCAATTAAGCAAATAATCAAATTATTTTCGCATGCAGTTTTAATTTGGACAGCCAAACAACAGTTGTGATGTCACAGACAAGTTCAGGTCACGCAAGTCTGGAGAAAAAAAGTGCGATATCGCTGCTTCATTTTTCAGTCTGGTTTGTATGGTTTAATGTCCCAAAGCGGCTTAGGCTATGAAAGATGCCGTAGTGGAGACACTCCAGAAATTTCAACCACCTGCAGCTCTTCAGCGTGCACTGACATCGCATAGGACATGGGCACCTTGCTTTTCGCCTCCCCCGAAAGCAGCCACCACGGCTGGGATTTGATTGGGTTGAGCAGTCGAGCACAATAACCACCACGGCAAAGCGCTTCACTTTTCAAGAGACCAAATTTTAGGCAAGCAGTGCAAGAGTGCGAGTTTAAATGGTAAACCAGCGAGCATATTGCAGGTTTAGCATGCATCACATGGCTTAAACTTGTGACATCACAGCCGTCATTTGACAGTTGAAACCTTAACCAACAAAACACGAGAGAAAAATTGAATTATATATTATTTGCCCATGTCCATTTCAGAAATGGACATGGGCAGGACATGTAGTGCGAAGAGAGGATAACCGATGGTCGCTGAGGGTAACAAACTGGATTCCAAGGGAAGGAAAGCGTAGCAGGGGGCGGCAGAAAGTTAGGTGGGCGGATGAGATTAAGAAGTTCGCAGGGGTCAAGTGGATGCAGCTAGCACAGAACCGGGTTAAGTGGAGAAATATGGGAGAGGCCTTCGCCCTGCAGTGGGCATAATCGGGCTGATGATGATGATGATTATTATTTGCAGGAACATCATTCAAAGCCAGAACAGAAAAATAAAATTTGGTGCCTCTACTCCTGAAAAATGCGAATAACTTCAGACCATTAATACAAGAAGATAAGCAGCAAATGGCTAGCATGCACATGGTGCTACAATGAAGGCTAGTTTTGGGAAGTGCAAGCATAACTGATTATGAATGCAAGATTTTTGTAGTACAAAACCATGCACTCACTGTCTTGTAAAAGGTCTTTGACTGCATGCTTAGGTCTTCCGATTTCGCCACAAGGTCATCTAGTTTCTCACCACGCTCCAGGACAGCTTCAATGGTTTTGTGCTGCATAAGTAAATTATTGCACGCTCACAGTTACTGTACATCACAACATGACACAAGCGTGTATACATACATACCAAGATTATTTTAGTTTCATCGAGGTCAGTTTGGATCTTGGTCATTGCATCTGCTTCTTTGGGCTCCTAAAGAGAAAAGTAAACCTGAACGTGAGGCACGGTGCTGGCAAGTACTACGATAACAAAAAGCTGAAGCTTCAGAACATTTGCACGCTTTACCTGGTACTTCGCCAGATATGCTTCCAGTCCTTGAAACTGGCATGTACTAAAGGAGAATCGCAACACATTAGGCACGAGAACGAAAACGCGGCAAATGGCTTTACCTCTCAACTAGCGACGACCATGTATGCGATGGAACTTTAGAGGCAAAGTCCTCCAGCACCTAGAGGGCAAACAAAGCGAAAGCGTGAGTTGTGGCGAGCACACAAAAAAACTGGCGATTACCTTGTTGATCAAAGTGTGCGCGACCCGGTTTGGGTATTCGTGGTCAGAGACAACAACACCGGCTAAACAGTCGCTGCGAACGTAGACGTGGCACATATATTCTGCGCAAAAGAAGGAATACCGATAAAACTATCATCCAGCCATGGGCTGTCACGCCTACCGTTTTGCTGCACCGAAGACCGAGTAGCTGCACAGCTTCGTGATACCAAGATCTGACTGGAAAACTTGAGGAATTCCTCAACGCTGTAACAAATGAAGGCAAACTGTTAGGTTCAGTCAGCAAAAGTAAATGGATTACTTCTGTTCCGAAACACCGAAAAACGTCAGTGCTCAATTTTGACACATGAGGTTTTATCAGGCCGGCGCATACGTACCTCGATCGCTGGAAGTAACCAAAGGACGACACTTCGTTCGCGCATTTTAATATGACGCTTTTCGTTGGATGCTTGTAGAGCACGGCTATGTGAAATAATTTCACCATTCTGCCGCCTTCTCTAGGTCTCCTCTGGAAAAAGAAACGCAGGTTGGAAGCTCGCATGAAGGAAACTCGGACAGTTTCCACTTTCAGTTTTACTGTTGCTACTGGCGACATCAGTCTTTAATAACATTTCGTACCTATTTAGAAAGAAGGCAAAGCAATAGACAACCTAGCCTGGTCGCACACGGACACAACATACATTGTATACGCCAGGCAATTCACGGATTGCTACAGCAGCCTACTCACAATAAAAAGTTCCGAGACCAATCGCCCAGGTATGTCACAGAGCGGAAGTGAGCTTGTGCCCTAGAACCCAGAGTCTTCGCTAAAATGACATAAACAAAATTAAAGCTTAGTTAAAACCTGAAATTATGCTCATTGCTTTTAAAAATTGTTTTAAATATTAATGCATTATTTAACATACGTTGCTATGTGACAATAATACGGCGCTTTAAAATTGTTGAAAGCCCTGGTACGAGATTGCGCTCACATCTCTCTTTCCGGTTGGCGAAAGGCGTTTGTAAGTACGTTCATGCTGCTACTCCTAAAATCTCGATGAATCCTTAAAATCCCTGGCAAGTTTTTAGACCTTTAGCCTCGTTTGCATCTTTGAGAGTCTTGTATTAACATCTTCTCTGTGATTTGTTCGAATTACTCTCCAAATACATTTTCATTGCTTATTTTAGGCCGGCCCTGTGTTGTGGTGTGTATCATCGCCGGGTTGTGATTTTCTTGGCTGATCAGTGCGCATTTCTTTCTGCAATAGCGCATTTTGTGTGTGCCAAGTCATTGCATTAACTTTACTGTGCACACATTTGTTGCATGTCTCTACGTGGTCTTATTTTAGTTACATCTTCGCTTGTCACTATACGGTCACTATGGCCTCGACGTGTAACAATCTGTGTAACAATAATGATTAATAACGATCTGGTGTTGTATATGTACTTTGCTTTACAGGCCTTAAAAGAACCACATGGCTAAGCTCAACCGTTTGGTGTCCTCTTCGCGGAGGAAGAACAGGAAAAGGCACTTCAATGCTCCATCGCACATTCGACGAAAGATCATGAGCTCACCGCTGTCAAAGGACCTTCGGCAGAAGTATAATGTTCGCAGCATGCCCATCAGAAAAGACGACGAAGTTCAGGTAACTTTGGGCAAATAGCTGGTTTTTACGTGTTCCCACGTGCGGTCAACTTCACGTGCATAACTGCTGTGGTGTGTGAGCGCAACCTCGGCACGAGTACCTCCTTGTCTTTAGGTCACTTTTTACGCGATTGCATACGTTTGGTCTTTTCAAAAGCCTTATTATTTGGACGAAGAAAGAAACCTTGAACGCAAGGTGGGCGGCAGTACGCTGGACGGAGGAATCTCGTTTCTGCGGATTACATCGTTATGATCCATCGTTAGTCGTTAATGCACTGCGTGTGGCTGCCGCCCACGAACCACATTTCCTCTTCCATTTTAGCTGTATTAAATGCTTCGCTAGGTACTGTAGCATGACCGTTGTGACTGACTTTCGACTTAAGCCGATGCTCTTTCGTTCATTGACACGTGCCGGGCGTAGTGTGGAAATCGGTGGACCAAGTAGTTCGCAGTCTGGCCTCGGGTAGTTGGCTACTTGGTTCACCAGTTGGCGTTCGTTATGATCTAACTACTTGTGGTACACACAAGGTAGTGGTGCATGTGGTGTTAGCATACACCAACAGCAATGCTGGAACTAAGTGTGCTGAAATGCCCAGTTTGACCTCGTGCAGAGAAGGTTTTGACCACCTAGTTCTCTTGCATTTATCTGTTTCAAGGTGCTGTAACAGGGCTATAATTTTTCAGGTTTCCTTAAATACGTGGTTATTTTCATGCAGTCTCTTGCAAGAGGTGCATTGAACCAAGGCAGGAGTAGCAAATACATCCACAGCATGGTCGTTCAGCTTTTGTTGTCATTAGTTGTGCAACGTTATTGTACGTTAAACCAAGCCATTATTGTTAGCAGGCATCATAGTTGCACTTACTATAGTGAATGGATGTACTGCTGCATTTGTGGTTGTCTGGAATCACTCTCGACTGATTGCGAGATTAGTGGACATTGTGTGCATAAGTGTGAAGTCCTTAAGGTTTGGGTTTGCCTGCAAGTGGTTGTGTGATTTCTTTTGATGGTGGAGTTTTCGATTCACCCAGACAGCACTGACGCTGATGCCCAAGTACAGCAACCTGTGATCTTTGTTTGTGAGCTGCCATGTTGTAATTGTGGTAGTGAGGCTTCAAGAAGTTTTGTGATTGTTTTGATGAAGGTGCTTCTCAGGGTTGCTTCAATGCGAAGCTAAATCAGGCCACTGAGAGCTTTTTTTCTTGTAAGGCTTGTTGCTCTTGGTGGCAGTGCACTGTCACCAGAGGCATTAGATACAAGAAATAGGGAACAATACAAGTCTCAATGACATGGGAAGTGGGGATATGCGTTTCTCTACTGAGCTGAAACTTGTCGGAAGTCTGGGGTTCGGCTTTTTGTCTTAGTTGAGACAGATTGTCAGCCAGTTTGGTTCTGTATATCGTGAAGTCAATTTTTTTTTTTTTCACTGTCTTCAGCCACAACTTTCACTGCATCATCAGTTTATTGTGGAATAAGTGAGAGCAAAAATTTTGAAACAGGCAATCTGATGCTGCTAGCCAATGATCACTCTTGCCTAGGAGTTGTTTGAAAATCAGTAGCAGGTATTGGCAGTAATCCTAGACAGCTCATTTGTTTAAATATTGCCTTGAGCCTCTAGGTGTAACCAATTGTGCTCGAGTTGTACCTGTTGAATGTTATCAGTCATACAGGCATTGAGTAACCAGGGCATGGAGAATGCAAAAAGGCTAGAAAATGCCTGTAGGGACTGCCCAATGATCATAGCTTCCCACAGAAGTAAAGCAGTGCCAGTCTTGAGAGTGTCTGCCATGGGACAAGCTCATTATCGACATGACTGTTTTCGAGATGTATTCGTGAGTTTGTATTGAGGATAGCTAAGGATAAACATTAATGGAGAGCAACACCTTGGAAGCCTCATGTTTGATTAAGTTATCCTGCTGTAAGTAATTAGGGGAGGATTTGCAATGAGAGTAGGTCTATTAATCTAGATCAAGTGTTGACCACACTTTGGCAGAGGGGAAGAAATAATGAGAATATTGAAAATTGGATTTGCTAGACATTTCTTAAAAATGAACTGATAAACTTGTGTGTCGGCTTCTTTGTTTTACTTGTCGCAGTCAGCTTTCACCAGCATACTCCTGAATCTTGTAACTTTAGTCCTTTGGCTTCAGACTACAACCAAGCGTTGTCCTTGAAATAGCATTGTGGACTGAATAGGTGACCCTCTGGTGGCCACTTCTTGTACCTTATTTTTAGTCTTGTAACCCTGAAAATTTTCGTTGCTAGGCAGTAATTTCAGGTCAAATGAATTGAGGCCATCATTCAGCAAGTACTTTGGTGCAGAGCTCTTTAAATATGCATTTTAAGCACTTTTCTGTAAAGCTGTCTGTAGGTAGAAGCTGTAGATGTTTGAAAGCAAACTGGCTGTGAGGAGGCAGGGCATTCAGCCAGTTCTTTTCCTTCAAATTTTGAGTGCAATTGGAAAAGCCTGGCCATTGAAAAGTGTGGGTGTCATCTGTCCACTCAGAAAACTGGTTTCTGCCATCAGCCAGGTTGTATCCACTTAAGGCACTCCATCTTGGCAAATTCCCTTGTCTACCTACAGTACAAGTTCATTAATTAGATGGAAAATAAATTATCCAAAATTTGAATTATTGTATGACCCCCAAGTAACTGGCAAGGACCACTTTTCTCAAAGTAAATTTGCTTTGTGAAAGTCTGAGCAACAGTCATAGACCACTGCGATAGTGATTACTTTACCCATAACTATAGATGATTTACCATTTAGGACAGGAGCCTTCTGGACAACCTTCATGGTGCAACACAGTAAAGCAGTGTCCCCTCGCAAGTAGTCTGTATTGCCTATGAAACTGCTTCACTATATGACGGGTGAATGGCACTTGAGCACACACACGTGGCTCAGTGGAAGAACCACAGGGATAAAATGAAAATTTGAGGAAAATTCGCGGTGCCACTAGTCAGCATTCGAAACACAGCGCAAAGGGGCTGTATTGGCTGATGGCCGCTGTGGGCTGGCGCAAAGCTCGTAAAAGCGAAATCAAAACAAAGCGGTCCTCCGTTTTCTGTCACTCTCCGTAACGTGCACGTCCGCGGTTAACTTGCAGCACGGCTATTTTGATTCCTTATCATGGTGATCATGCCTGAACATGGCCTGCCTTATTAATTGGTGCAAGACCTGTAGAGTCTGCCCGACGCCGTAGCCTTAAATGGGCATTTGCCTAGACTACGCTGACAGTTAAATTATTTGTATTTCCGACTTGGTGAGGTTTAATAAATGGGCTTTTATTTGCAAGTCTCGGAGGTCGCACAAAACAGGAAAGCAGCTTTTGCACTCCCTGCTTTCACTGCCTCCTCTCGCTGTGAGTCACGGCACCAATTTGGGTTCACCCATTCCTCCACAGCTTTATTCTACCCTCTGTGCCCATTTTGGAGATGACGCAGCTTTGTGATAGGTCGCTGTATTGCTGAGGTGTTCCTGTGGGGAAGTGCAGTGGCATGTAGTTCAAATATTTGCAGTGTGTTGTAGGTCGCATTCTAAGTAAAGCTTTTTTAAACAGATACTTCATAGAGCTTGACCAAACCATGTAGAGCAGTTCAAATTGAGCTTTCATTGTACGTGACTGCTACCCTAAATGAAGAGTTGCAGTGCAGAAGCACAACTGTAACACACCTTTGCCATTGAGCCATCAACATGTTACCAAAGCAATGTGTTTTCCTCCAGCAGAGAAAGACTTGTTGCTTCTGTGTTGCCTTAGTATGACAGAGTTCGGCAACAAATACGTAGAGATAAATGTTCTTTAGCCTGTTCACTGGCCGGGCAAAACTCCCGACGGCAGCACATGGGTTGTGCACTTTACAATGATTGATTTTTTTTTTTTTTTTTTATGACTGCAAGCATCTTTTGTAAATTATTTCCTTTACTTGGTGTTGTCTGCTTCGGAGGTGGGGGGATCTTGCAAGTAGATGCAGGTGGGCAGGCAGGCTGTTGTTAGCACCAGCAGCTTGATCATTGCAACCATGGAGAAGCACTTCTGTTTCTAATCCCCATCTCATTCTTGTGCTCAAATTAGTGTATGCTCTTGATAAGTGCAGCTTTCCAAAAGGTCTCTTTCTTGGCCTATTAATTTTTCGTGTCTGTAGCTTCGGTCCTGCCTTTGGTTTTACTGGTGCCAGCTGGGCTCCTCGCCGAGCTGAGCGTGGTTACGGCTATATTACTAGTTTTCTAGTCAAGCATGCCGCTGTTGTTTTTAGTTAAGTGAGCTACTTTGATTTTCGACAAGAGGCAGTTTCTTGTGCATAGTGGATAGGGGTATGTCATCAGTATGTGAGCTCAAGGCTAAATCATTTGAAGTGATTGCTGCAATGCTGGGATCAGATTTTACAGGTGAGCATGAGATACCATATTTAGGCAATTGTAAGTTGACCCCGTTTTTTTTTTTTTTAATTCTGAAATCTGACGTGGGAAGTAGACTTGCAATCGAAACCAAAGCATGTCACCGTTAATAAGAGCAAAATAAAAACTACATTGGGGAGGATACAGGGAATCTGTTTGCTCTACCGCTTTAAGTGCAACATTTGTTTCAGTTACTGTGCGGGCTTCTCTGGGAGAATTTTTCTTTTTCAACTTACTGCGCATCACAAACTGCACCTGCAAGAGTGTTGATAGTTTACGGAAGAGCCGCTTTTCGAATCGCGGCAACGCCCGCTTTTTGCTCGTCAGTCTCGTCTTATCACGTGTTTGCACTTTTGACTTTACGACCGGCCACATGCTTCTTCATAAGCACTCCAGGGAAAAAAAGCATTCGGCGCTTGTTCTGCGCAGCGTTCAAGGAGACGGCTATCATTTCATTTATGCCGAAGCAACAATTGCACTGTGGGCCGCAAATTTAAAGGTTCTAAACGGGTGCGGGAATGGCGATGGCAGTGAGAGAAAATATTCAACTGGGATGCCAAGTGAAGAGGCTTTCAAGGGATGCAGTTTGTGTGCTATCCAAAGCTGGAGGCCAAGCTTGCAGTGTATATCACCAAAATACATGATTTGAGGAGATGAATAGTGCAGCAAGGCAATAAATTTTCATTGTCAAAAGCACCATGCATTTGGGTGGGGGGGAGGGGCAACTTACAGTTAGGCAAATGTGGTATTTGTCTGAATTTCTTAAGAATTGAAATTAACAAAAACTAGTGTTGTATTTTTTTTTTAATTCTTTGGTGGAATTCATGTCACCTGGGCACTCAATCGATATTGCACTCCATTTCGGAAATGCAGAGGCGTAACATGCAGAAATTTCTTCCCTCATGTATGCGTCACCAGAGCCAAAATCTCTCGCAAAATTTGGCAGTGGCTTATCTCAGCTGGGCCAGGATATACATAGCTAGAGTTTCATTTAGCTAAGCAATTAAAAGTACAAATGTGTTCCGGTATGTGTGTAAAGCACAAGTTTATTCTTATAGTTCATTAGTGTTCATTGGTTTGATGGCGACTGTACGATTGGTAGTCTGTAGATTAATTTGCCACCATTTCAATCTTTGACACACAGAATGACTTGGAGTGTTTCTTGTTGATAGACCAAGTTAATCTCTGTTCCCACTGAGTAGGCTGAATGTGCAGATCTGAGTCTAATTCAGTCGACATATGCACACATGCTACAAGCAAAAACGAACCAAATGCAGATTACATTCTTCCTTCTGGTCTATTTTAAAATTTAATTCGACGGTGAGCACGCCATTAATGCACTGAACTTAACCCATTGAGCACATTACTAGCAAAGTGCATACCCTCGGCTTTTTGTGTCAAACTCCGTATTGGGCATGTGTACAAGCCTAAATGCTTTCGCTGTCCGTCAGTAGATCGACAGGATCCTCGTTGGCTACTTTTCCTTCTGCATTGCTTGTAAGGCTTCATTTCCTCTTCAGGTACGAGTTTTCCTTTATTTTTGCCATTAGTGGTGTAATTTGAATGCAATTGCATTCTCCCCATTATTCGAAAAGCCGGCGGCATTAGTGCCTGAGATGCGGCTAAAGGAATCTCATTTTCTAGCTAGCTGCACAGCAAGAGGAATAAGTGACGTCATGAAGCAGCACTATGACTCGCACTGCAAACTGAGCATCTACGGTGCATCTTTTAATGCATCCAGACACATCCAGGACTGAGACCACCACCTACTTGAATTCTACACATTGTTAACCTATATATATTATATATTTCATATCAGAATTGGGACAACACCTCCTGTCATGGGTTGTAAATCTTCGTTGCATATAGCATATGCATGCTAGCCAAAGTGGAGGCGAGCCATGCCAAAGGTTCAACCAATGTCGTGTACTTCCAGTTCAATGTTTTCTAACTGAGGTTCTGGTAAAAATGGCTTTCAGGCTGTGGAATCTTTTACCCTAATATTATGTGCATATTGTGCAGAGCATTTGCTAAGGGGCCGCTAAGGACAAAACATTATAGACCAATCAGCTTACTGTCTGTTACGTATAAGGTATTTACCGAAGTAATTGCTTATAGAATCGGGAAACCTCAGACTGCAATCAAGCAAAAGATCAAGCAGGTTTTTGGAAAGGATACTTTACTATCGATCATATCTATACCATTATCCAGGTGGTAGAAAAATGCTCGGAATATAACCAGCCCTTGTACATAGCATTCATTGATTACGAAGAAGCATTTGACTCAGTAGAAACCTCAACGGTCATGCAGGCATTGCGAAATCAGGGTGTAGACGAGCCGTACGTGAAAGTGCTGGAAGATATATATAGAGGGGGCACAGCAACCATAGTTCTGCATAAACAAAGTAACAAAATTTCTATAAAGAACGGTGTTAGGTAAGGAGACACGATCTCCCCAGTATTATTCACAGCTTGCTTAGAGGAAGTATTCAGAGACTTGGAATGGGAGCAGTTGGGGGTATGGGTAGATGGAGAGTACCTCAGTAATCTGAGATTTGCTGATGACACTGCCTTGTTAAGTAACACAGAGAAATAACTCGTCGCTGGCATTCTAGTGGAAATCAAGAAAAATGGGCATGGGCAGGACATGTAGTGAGAAGAGATGGTTGCTTAGGGTAACAAACTGGATTCCAAGGGAAGGAAAACGTAGCAGAGGGCGGCAGAAGGGTGGGCAGATGAGGTTAAGAAGTTTAGAGGGGTCAAGTGGATGCAGCTAGCACAGGACCATGTTAATTGGAGGAATATGGGAGAGGCCTTCACCCTGCAGTGGGTATAGTCAGGCTGAGGATGATTATATAGTTTATATCTTCTGTTGTAATAATATTGTATCTGTTTTGGAAGCACATTGTGAATTTGCCTATTTGGCCGCCGGTGTCGCAATGTGTAATCCATGGTGCTGGCCTTGTCAGGAGGCATGCTTGTTTGTTTCTGGTTTGGCCTTGCCTCAAGAGCATATTGTATAATAGTGCCTACTAAAATACTACTACCTACATTAAATACGATACCTGCGAGAATTGTAACGCCTAAACGGTAGTTATGTAAGCAGTGTTGTCCGACAATTGTTTTTCCCCCTATAGTTCTAATTTGCGTATTGTGGGAAATTGACCAGGAATTCTCATCGTGGCATTGAGATGCCAAAACACTCAAGTACAAAGTTTTTACCTTGAGTTTTATTTTTTTTTTTTTTTAAATTGGGAGCCTTTTGATACACTTTGCCACATGGTCCTTCTTAATGTGCCCCTTTTCATACTGCTTGCGCAGTATGGTACACAGTTGAGGGAAACATGATTGCATGGGCTTGCCACAAGAGGCGAAGAGAACTGGTGGCATATGTGCAGTAAGCACAAGCCAGCACATTTTGAAACCATTCTCGCAGGCTCTTTTCCCTTAGACAGTTGGCACTTGCATAAATGTGCAGCCGTGAGCGGGCTTGCCTGGAGTGTGTATTTGGTGTTTTGCAGAGTAAACCAAATAGCTTGAGCGCAGGTATAGTATGTGCACTTAAAGTGCATCTATCTACATTAGGTGTCAGTCGTTGCCAAAAGCAAGGACCTGCAACGGTGCAAGCTCTCGTGGGTGTCAAATTGTGCCAAACATGCTAGCCATTGAGTTTCTTATACCCCTGTCAAGCGCGCAAAAAAAAAGTGCACTTTTGGTGCACTCGGCTGCTGCTAAACAACGTAACATAAGTGCACTTGCCAAAATGTGCACTCAGGTCGGAGTGCATTCGCAAAATAGACTGAGGGCCGAGTGCGTAGCCTCGCCGGCAGAAATTCCTTCGCCAAAAATGTATTATGTGTTAAGATATGCATAAAAGTTGATTTTACGTGTTTTGTACATATTTGAGGAATTGTTTTTTAATACCGACGGGCAAAATATCACATAACAAGAACTTGATATAACCGTGTACACAACTTCCAAATTAAGCATGGTGCGGCGATCATTTTCAGTTAGGGGGCAGTTGTTCATGGTGTTTACTGATGTGGGGTCTCCGTATCATGGCCTGGTGTCACATTTTAAGCATTTCTTGTGTTTTACTACTTTAAAAAGCAGTTCTCTGAACTTAAGCCATGGAGGTTCCAATTTCTATTTTCAAATGTTTTTCAGTTGCTAGTTTTGTACAGAGTGCTAATGCGAGGGCACTCCTCTTTCCCGGTTAGCACTGCGTTGCGTGAAGTGCCTTTGGGGCTGCGAAGTGCACTTTAACTTGCACGCTTAACTGGGGATTTAGCCTGTTTACTTATGTAGGCACCAGCGCCAGGCACTGCAGGGTCACAGGGTCGCTACTCCGCACTGCCCCTGACAGAGTGCGACTGTGCAAATATCCCCCCCCCCCCCCCCCCCCCTTTTTTTTTTTTTCTTGATTAACCAGACATTCAATTTGAATGGTATTGTGTGCAGGTGGTGCGTGGCCATCACAAGAGCCAGCAGGTGGGCAAGGTCGTGCAGGTGTACCGCAAGAAGTATGTTATCTACATTGAGCGGATTCAGCGGGAGAAGGCCAATGGTGCATCCGTCTACGTGGGCATCCATCCCAGCAAGGTGGTAATCGTTAAGCTTAAGATGGACAAGGACCGCAAGAAGATCCTCGAGCGGCGCGCACGGGGCCGCCAGCTCAAGGACAAGGGCAAGGGAAAGCACACCGAGGAGAGTGTGGCCATGGAGACATAAATTTCAAATTCATCTGACTTTAATAAATGGCTTGGCCTGCTTTGAGTGGTCTTGTGGGGGGTCTTGCTGGAAACAAATGTTGGTTTGTTCAGTCTAGTGCCATTGACGTAAGTCAGGTTCCACATACTGTTTATCATATGCAGGGTGTCCCAGCTAGACGTAAACAGGCTTTCAAGGAAGAATAGTGCCCGATACCTTATCGAACTAAGCTGACGGCTGTTAAGTACTGCTTGGCCTAGACCTTTACTTTTTATTATTTTGTTTAAGACATCGAAATGGCGTGCTTGAAAAAAAGAGGCCGAGCGTGAACTTTTAGATTAGTGGCGTAAGGAATGAAGTATAGTAAATCGTCTTGAAAAGCAGCTTAGTGAAATTTCGCGCCAAGCTATCGTTTGCGTCTGACTTTTTTTTTTTTTTTCTTTTCCATGCGCACTGGAAAAGAGGTACAAAGTAAAGCTGTGTAGATGTCACACTGGTGTTAGTATTGCAGCCAGTTGTTTTTCGAGAGTTCAGTAACTAGTAATAAAATTAAGGAACGAAAAAAATTTGAAAGCTCTCTGCGATTCCCTGTATACCCGTATGAGAGTCCGATGTCCCCAAATCGGCAGCTAGTAATGTTTTTTTTTTTGTTTTTTTTTTTTAGCACGAATATTTTAAAGTGAAAGTAATGCCTCATCGTTGTCGGCAGAGGTGTCACGCTTTCGAGAGCAAGAGTTAAAAATATATTGATTTATAGGATAGCTAGGGCGCAGTATCTGTCACAATGCTCCGCGGACACAGGTACCACGCCGTAAAGGAAGGTGGGAGGGAAAGGAGAGGGGTGGCAAAAAATAGGATGGCTGCTTGGGTAATAGTTCTTTTACGGGCAAACTTCACCAATTCAATGCGGATTCGGCATCAGTTCATACCTATCTCTCCATTACTCATATGGTCGGCATGTTAAACGGTAAGCCGGATTGCACGAAAAACAAGCGTTTTCCGTATACAACCTAGCACGGCGAAATTTTATGTTCCGTGTTTTGAACTCACTGCATCAAATTGCACAGAGAACACTTCACGGGCCTGAAGCACGCCCCGGCCGATAAACATCGAGGTGAAGCTCTGCCCGTTCTCAGTTAACGCATGAGCTAAATTGATCGCTGTGAGCATGTACACTGCTACTCACGGACAAAAACTGGCCGACAAAGAAGCTCGAATCGCTGTAACGGCAGATTTTTTTTTTTTTTTTTTATGCAAAGTGCGAGTGAGGGTCATTCGCCAGGTCGGCTTTTTGAACAGTGACATCACAGATGCGGAGAGAGGGGCTCGGAACTTCTAGGATCGTAATGAAGAGGGTTAATACACGCATAATAAACTTTGCGTTCCCTAGACATTTTAAGTAATATTTTACGGCTCATGGTATATAATTATTAACGCGTCATCGCAGCTAATGAAATCACTTTTTTTTTAATATAAAGATAATGGCCGAACTTGCCGGTCTTCAGTAGAGACGAAAAGCGAAATGGCTTGCATACGTCCCTAGACGAATCAGGTTATGAGAAATGAGGGGGCTCTGGATTATACGCTGAGCTGCAATCAAAACGCGGCGAAGATCGAACTCTGGTACCGCGGCACGGTAGTCGCGTGGGCGCATTAACCAATGAGCCATAGGTGCGGAGTAATGAGTCGACAAACCGTAGCATTTTTTTGCAGCGCATAGCAGGACGTTATTTCATCTATCTTACTCTAACATCGACCCTCTGTGTACGGGCTCAAGCCCGACTTCGGCCCATAATTTTAAGCTCGGCACAGGCCCGGCGAAAAGCTATCCGGCCCGACCCGGGCAGGACTCGGACTATTGGGCTGGCCCGAGCACATGCAGTGCTCTAGCCTTTATAATAAATCATCCCTGTTCACACTTCAAACAAGAGGCTCCACGACACGGGTCTGTTTCTTCTCTTGTCCATATTACTCGCCCTCCGCAGGTACCGGCAGCTGGTTCAGACAGTCCGGCACTGCAGGGTCGCTGGCTTCTAGAGAAAGCAAACATGTCTTCTATCAATTTACCCATTGAAGGATCATCACTGCTTTGCGCTAGAATGCGCTTCGCTGCTTCTCATCGTCATATAGCCCCTGGTATTAATAGGCACCCGACCACAAGTGTTCCACGCAGACCGTAGCACATACACCGACGTCACCATCACAGACGCAGGTTCGGCGGCTTTATAATCGTCACCTTTGCAGGCAGCCCCTTTCATACAACCGGCCCATACAGCAGTCCTGCACCTGATCGCTATTCAAGATATTAGTTACCATGTCCTTTGAGCTTCCTCGCATTTCTTCGTACATCATTTCTACTGACCTCATGACGGCTATTCGCTTGCTCCTGCGCTAATTCCTTCCGACCTGAAACCAGAACTACCATGTCCTGCACACCTTGGCTTCATCATTAGTCACCATACGGTAGGTCCCTGGTCATGCAGGGATCATGGGAAATGAGCTGGTTCATCAGCTAGCCCGTGATTTTCACAACCGGGCGCCAGCTGTGATTCCTTGGTCAAGCCCCTAACGTGGGACGAGACGGAGGCCTACAAATTCGCAATTTCACTGCCACCAACTGAACACGTCCGATATTGTCACCTGGCTGTGACAATTCCGTGATCATAAAAGAACACAGGCGTAGAAGCACTGAAATTAACCTTTTATTGGGGCTGACAATTGCGCCCTTAAAATAACTGAACAGCTCGGCGGCGGCGATAGCAGCAAACGTACTCTCTGGTCGTCGAATTACGAATGCCTGTCGCCGCAAACAGTGACTAGCGCAATCTAGAACATTGCAGGAACATACGGGAGTGGTTGGAATCTTCGAGACACATCTCGGCGCATCTTTCGCTGCAAAGGAATTGATAAAGCTGCGTTGCACGACAACGAGCATGAACAAAAAAAAAAATACAGAATTGTGCCAGAATGAGAGTGATAAGGCCGCATGCCAGCGGCTGTCGACAAAAATAAAGATTTGAATGGTTTGCTGTATTACTTCCCCCTTGGAAAGGCATTGACCCGATGCTTACAAAATAAACGCAGAAAGGTAAACAAAATTCTAGGTATTAAAACAAGGCGCGCAACATGGACGACTTCTGATTGTGCCCGGCGCCGTTGGGATAGTTGGGTTGTGGTCGTGCCGTCGGGGTGACCTCGTAGTCAAGCTGTCCGATGCGTCGAGGGACTGTATGATCCGAAGTACCGCCGCAAGAGCCTTTCACTCAGTACGCGGTGGCGTATCGGCGTCCAAACCCACACCTGGTCACCCGGCCTGTACTCTGTGTCGCGTCGTCGCAAGTTGTATCGTTGGGCGTCAGAGTGTTGCTGGTCTTTATGCGCAGCCGGGCAAGCCGTCGGGCTTCCTTTTGCACGCTGAAGGTAGGCGGCGACGTCCAGGTTCTCCTCGTCGGTTACGTGCGTCAGCATTGCGTCGAGCGCCGTTGTGGGCTCACCGTCGTACACAAGCTTGAACGTGGTCGCTCTGGTTCATCTTTTGGACGGCTGTGTTATACGCGAAGATTATGTACGGCAGGATGGCGTCCCAGGTTTTGTGTTCGGCGTCGACGTATGTACACAGCGATCGTATCTGCGATCGTTTTATTGAGGCACTCCGTAAGTCCGTTGGTCTGGGGATGGTACGCTGTTGTACGCCGGTGGCTTGTATGACTGTGGGTTAAGATGGCTTGCGTCAGCTCTGCGGTAAATGCAGTTCTCCTGACCGTGATGAGCACTTTTGTGTCGCAAGACAATTTATTCAACAAAAAACTGCCATTAGACAGGGCTTTCGCATCGGCGTAGCGGGTAAGGTAGCCAATGACCACGATGATCCACAATTGTTATCCATAGATGAAGCTGGAAAGGGGCCGAGCAGATCCATTCCAGTTTGTTGAAAGGGTTCGGTCGGGGGCGGTATGGGGGTTCAGTAGTCCAGCTGGTCTGATCGAGGGCGTCTTGCGTAGCTGGCACTCACGGCACGTTTTTTTCACGTAATGGGCAACGTCGGCAGGTAACCGCGGCCAGTAATATCTCTCTTGGATCCGATGCAACGTGCGTGCCATTCCGAGGTGTCCTGCTGTCGGCTCAACGTGGAAAGCCTGCCAAATTTCTTTTCGAAGTTCCTTAGGTACGACAAGAGGTATGTTGTCCGGTTGGGCGCGAAGGTCCCGATGACGTCGTTGCGCAGCGCGAAGGACGACAACTGACACCTGAACACAGAAGGAGGGGAGGAGATCTTTCCTTATAAGTAGTCCGCTAGATCTTTCAACTCAAGGTCGGAGCGCTGCTGTTGAGCGAAACTGCTGGCGCATACCGGTCCCAAAAAGACGTCGTCGTCGTCTCCCTTCGGAGGCGCGTCAATAGGGGCCCGTGACAAGCTGTCTGCGTCAGAATGCCTACGACCAGACTTGTACACCACCGTGATGTCGAATTCTTGCAGGCGTAAGCTCCATCGTACAAGTCGGCCGGAGGAACCTTTCAAATCGGCGAGCAAGCAGAGCGCATGATGATCGCTTACTACCTTGAATGGCCGACCTTCAACGTAGCCCAGATGATCGCGAGGCGTTCCTTCTCAGTCGTCGAGTAATTGGTTTTAGCTTTTGAGAGGGACCTGCTAGCGTAAGCGATAACGTTTTCTAACCGGCATTTCTCTCAACAAAGACGGCTCCTAGATCCACGCTGCTTGTCTGTGAATTTCAGTCCCCGCGTTTTCATCAAAATAACCAATGACAGGTGGGGACTGTAAGCGACGCCTGTAAGCGGTTCCTCGAAGGCTTCTGCTTACGGCACGTGCTTCCCACTCGAATGGCACGTCTGCCTTTGTAAGCAGCGTCAAAGGTTCGGCGAGGCGCGAAGAAATCGCCGGTAATACGCGAGCAGTCCGAGGAATCGGCGCACAGCTTTTTTATCACCTGGCCGGGGAAACTGCGCCATCGCAGCAGTTTTGTCGAACACCGTCCTTGCTTACGATGTGGCCCAGGAACAACAGCTCCCGTAAGCGAAGTGGAACTTCTCTGCTTTCAGTGTTAGCCCTGACTATTTGACTGCGTCGAGCACAGTGCGAAGCCTTTTCAGATGGTCTTCAAAGGTCGAAGAAAAGACAACGACGTCGTCTAAGTACACCAGACAAATATGCCACTTTAAGCCAGCCAGTGCGGTATCCATTACTCGGTAGAACGTTGCGAGTTCGGAGCACTCGAACACTTTCGTTCGAGTTCGAACACTTTCAGCACATTATTTTTCGTTTTCTTAATTTCTTTGACATGGCTGGACAAGTCTAGGTGGTGTTGGACAAGCCCAGGTGCTCGCACATAGATACTGCACGGTTTTTAACTTTAGTAGATTTAACAGGAATGGGTGAAAAATTCTTAATCACTTCGGCTGCTTTATCGAAAAGTAATCATCCGACATAACGACGAAACCACCCTCCTTATCTGTTTGAAGGAGAGTTAAAGAATTCTTGCAAAAGAATGACACAATGAATCCTCTGAACTTTTCCATGCGTCGAGTAGGTTTTGGGTAGCCATATTTGAGAAGGCAGTCAACTACCACCAGAAGGCATTTTTCTTGCTGCACTGAATCAGCTTTCAAGCTATTCCACGGTTTACAGCAACCAGATCATACGGGGGTACTTTTGGCTCAATGCCAAACTTGAGTCCTTTATGAAGAACGGAAGTCGCTTTCTCAGGCAAAACAATGTCCCCTAAAGTCACCACTTCACTCCCACCTTTCTTCTTGTCCTTTCTCGTTTCTTTGAGGAGACTGTTCAGCCTGCACAACCAGAGTTGTTCGGTCATCTAGAAGGCCTTGACAGACCGCATATTCTTTCCAGCAAGCCAAGGGGGATGTTGCGCGAAACAAGCAGTGCGTAGAAGGTCGTCAAGGAGGCGAATTTGGCGCCACAGCTCAGATCTCAAAATCTTGCTTATTCGTTTCACATGTCCCAGGAAGGTAGCACCGGGCGGAAAAGAGCACTTACTTCGACGGAAGTTAGGTTTTGAAAAACAATTGGCTAGGCTGGCTTCAGCCGGGTTCCCTGGTTCGGTCGTGGCACAGGTCGCCGAGAGCCTCCTACAGAAGTTGAAGAAGAAGGCAAAGGGAGTAAGACATGAGGTCCCTCGAGAAGAGGCGAGACCGGTGGCCGTGCCGTATGTGCACAAGGTTGCCCACAACCTGAAGAAAGTTGCGACTAGGCATAAGGTGCCACTCATCTTTTCGGCTCCCCTGAAGCTCGGAAGCCTTTGCCCTCGAATAGCGAAAAGGAAGGAAAAAGAAAAGGAAAGAGGCTGTGGTACGACGCATGGGCGACAATTCATAAAATGTGCCTAGGAGGTTGTGTATGAAGTCCCCCTTCTCTTGCGGTTGCTCCTACATCGGATAAACCGGGCGATGTGTTAATGAGTGAATACGGGAACATGAACGTAACGTAGAGCAAGATGGCCCCAGTATTCTGAAGCATATCAGATCCTACCCTTCAGGCACTTGTGAACCATGTTTTTCTGATGTGCGGATTCTGACAGGGAGTGGCAATACGATGACCAGAGAGCTAATTGAAGCGTTTTATATCGGAAAGGCAATTTGTACGTCAGTGACACGTCGATCAATCTGTATAATACAGAGAAAGCTTTTCTTGAACATAGCTTGTCTTATACTAAATTATGCTGAATGTGTTCTTGCGCATGCGCCGGCAGTGATATATATGTACGTTTTTCTGCACAATAAATCAGTGGCGCTCTGGTCCCGTTCTTCTTTTCTTGTGTGTGCGCGTGTTGTTTTGGTGCCTTTAAATTTCTAATGAAATGAAAAAATATGACACCGCCGGTTGACCATGTCAGACTTGTGATGCTCGCCTTACCTTGTCGGGCCGAGTGAAGCACGCTGACCGTTTTAAAGTAAGAAAGAGGTGCCACTTCCTGCAGTCTCGCAAGTGCGTCGCTAACCCATTCTTCCGGAAAGCGCACGACGCGTGATGCACGGTGTTAGTATAGAGGCCAGGTAGTGTTAGGCCAATGCAGACGGAGCATTGCACCATTCCACAGTAGAGTATCCCACAGACAAAAGGGGAGAGAAGGGACGTCCGTAGTTCAAAGTAAACCTTTAGTTTTTCCCATGTGTATCATTTTTCAGTCCGTCGAACGTGCGGCAGCCAGACAGTTGATGATGACGGTTGACTACCACGATAACGTTAAAGAAAATCCGGCGTCGTTGTCGGCATTGGAGTTGTCAGGGAAAAGTGACGAGCATGGCGCTGACAGCTGACATGGCTATAGTGCTCTAGAATACATGGCTGCGACTGACGGGAGAATGTTTTTGCAGATCGACGATGTGCAATCACGTGACACATGGGTGACGTAACCTACACGTCACGTACGCGTATCTCGCGGAGTCTTTTTTTTTTCTTTTTTTTTTTTCTTGTAAGAGGAAGCGCTCGCGGCAGTTTTGTTGAGGGGCTTTAGTTTTGTCCACGCCATGGCTCCTCCTCCAACACAGTCTTCTCCCCTCCCCCATGGCTCCAAGCAGTAAACAGAATTTTCCTCCCCCGGGGGAATGAGTGAGCGCAGATTTTGTGCGTTCGCAGTCTTTTGCTTTCGTTCTCTTTCTTCTGGTGGTCTGGCGGGGTTAGAGCTGGTATTCGAAGCGACGCAGGGACTTCCGAGTCGCGAGTCTGCTTCTTCGCAGCGCGCTGCAGGGATTGTGATTGCTTCCTCACTACAATGAAAACGTGCAAGAGTACTGACCTTATGCGGGGCCTCAAATATATTGAGTACCTGCGCATCAGTTATTTGCACACACGCGCGCCCACACACATGCAGCTTTTTAGTGGCAAAAAGCAAATACCTTTACAGCATCTTGCGGCGCGTAAACGTTGATGTTTGGAATTAAGCTGTAAAATTATACAAGATGTAACTTAGCTTACGGATACGTCACTACATTATATATATATATATATATATATATATATATATATATATATATATATAATTGTATGTACATAATTGAGGCGTAACTTTTAAGGTGCAAAAGCGGCTGATTGAGCCAGGTAAACGACAGCAAATCTTCAGCACTCCCTCCGCTGCCTCTCAAGCCAAACCAGCCCATACCTCACAGCTAGCGAAAAAGAAAAAAAGGAAGCAAGCGTGCATACTGCTTTACCAAGGGCAGCTCCAAGCGTGCGGACGGCTAGATGCTCTCCCTCCGCCAGCTCGAAGCCGCGCTCCGACAGCCAAGCGCTTTTCTCGCTGCCCCAGTAGAATTAAAAAAAGAAAAAAAAAAAAAAAAGAAAACGTCGACAGGACACGCAGAAGTGACGTAGTAGCTCTACGTCACTTTTGTGTCACGTGATTGAGCGTTCACGACCGGCAAAAATACCCTCCCGCGACTGACTGGACGTGGTTGCCTGACGTTACGTTTGGCAGGAGCTGCCACTCCGACCTCTCATGGGAAGATGATATAAGAGTTCTTACTTACACAGCTGCCAAAAATAGTAGCATACCGGACGATTTCTCTCGTGATCGCAAATAAACACGCGTACACAGCTGGCTGTACTCCATATATTTCAGCTCTGAGCCGGCGGAGCGACCAGCTTAGAGCGAACGGCGTTTCTCTAACCATGTGCATACATGCACCTGACCGTCTGTACCAATTTATTTATTTATTTATTTCCAAATACTGCAGACAGCAGCGCTGCCCAAGCAGGAGAGGGGTTACATGTTCTGCAATAACAGTTCAGCAAACATATTTTCATTGGTGCATTCAACAATAAACTGAGGCAAACAGTTCCACTGATGTGTTGTGAGGGGAAAGTATGAATTCTGGTAAAGTTTGGTCCTGGCGAAATATGGGCTTACTACTTTGGAGTGGTTCAGTCTACTAGATCTCTGGGGTGCAGCAAAAATATAGACATCACGTGACAAACCAGACTTGTTGTTATACAACATGTGAAAGAATTTCAGCCTAGAAACCTGACGGCGTACTTTAAGGGGTTCAAGCTTAAGCTGACTCAGCATGTTAGAGACCGAAGATGTTGAACGGTAATCAGAAAAAATAAATCCCACCGCAGCCCCGTTTCGTGCAGCTTGAAAGAGAGAAGTAGAGTTGGAACAACGAAATTGTTAACTTGACCGTGGCACCCTACCACGCAAGCGGAAATAGCAGCGGTGACGATGTTTCGGAACGGATCAATGCCGCATCCTTTGAACATTTCGACGGAAGGCAGCCGCAGCGCCTTTCTTTTTTTTTTTTTTTAATGTTAGGCTATACTGCTGGTTCACAATTATGCCCATGATACATGACGACCCTTTTCACGCTCCCGAAGGGGCAGAAAGAAGCACGAATCGGCATAGAAAACCTGCGAGATACGCGCTGCAGCATAGGCAGAGCCGCGGTTGTACTACCCAGTCAGGTTTTTCTTGGTCGTCACGAGGCGGCGCCACCCTACTCAAAACTCCAGTGCGAGGTCCCTTGTTTTAGGGCGTTAGCTATTCGCCGCGAGATCGACCTAGAGGTGGCGCCACCGTCATTCCGGTAGTGTGGATCGGCAGCCGGCGGCGCTCGCAGAAACGCCAAGGTATATGTTGAAACGCACGCTGCGTAGGTCTGCTTCCGAGTTTGCGGCGGGTTTGTTGGCGATGAAAACGTGTCTTCTGCAGTATTTCTGCAATATTGCAGAAACGAAATCCAAGTATTTCGCCAATGCAGCAGAAGAAGAGCGGATTTTAGGAAAACAAAGCACGCAACCACCAGTCTTTTAGATTTACTTTGCACCTTTCTTGCGCTGTACCGCGCTCACGCGCCTAATGCTTGGGCCTGCCTAATGACAGCTTTATTTTTCTTATCGACTTTTAAACAGTTTGCGCGTGTCTTATGCGAGTGAGACCGACGAATTTAGTGTCAAGCCCACGCAGATACAAGGTTCGTGCTCTGACCTGCAGTAATTTAGATTGAATCGAGAAAGCCTGGTTCATTATATTGTACTCGACTCGAGGATTAAGCAGGTTAAATGTAGCATTGGCAGCGTACTGCATGGCGAGTTGCTTTCGACTGAGTGCACATCAACTCTGGCCCAGACAACCACGCACAAGTATTCCCCAAAAATGAGATCACGCCGACACTATACAGGAACCCTCGTCGCACAGGAAAGCTGATTGTTCACGTGTACAGCGCTGAGTGGATTGAATTTGCCAAGATGCTTTTTGCGGCCACTGTCATAGAATGTAATAGTTTATTAATGCATGCGCCACTAACTGTAAAGGATTTCCTGAAACCGAGGAAAGTATAGGGGATTTCTTATGTGTGTGATGTTAATATATAACGGTAAATTAGTAGTGTAATTATTTTGTTTTGCAATGCGAATAAATTTCACCGTGTGAGAGAACTTTTACACACTTGACAGAATTTACAATGATCAGCGATTAATTTTCAGTAACGTTAAAGTGCAAGCTACGAATTACTCGCTGCGAAGACATCGTTATAAACTGCGCATGGGCACTGTCATGTTCTGGGAAGCTATTTTACAGGCTGAAAATTTCTTTATCTATAATTATTTCGCAGTGACTAAATCTTATGCGAAGTAAATTATTAGGGTTGCTTCCAAAACAGATGCCGGATATAAAACTATCCCGAAAGAAATGGAGGTCATCTTATCATGCGACTATAAAAATATATTTATTCTCGAACTAAACACTTATATTTAAGCCCGCATGAAGCTGTTTTACTCCCCTTGTCAGAAATGACGAGTTTTGTCGGAAGACAGCACTTGGACGAAAAGGGATTATAACGATTTTAATAGGCTACCAGTAAAGTACATTGATCTAGGTGTATTATATAATATTTAGGGTAACAATTAGGTGCAGGGAATATGTTTCCCAAACATTCGAGCATTTCTCCAAAGCAAAATGTGCTCACTAAAACTTTTACGGATGCACAGAAGCCTTCAACAACAACAACAAAAAAAAAAAAAAAAAGAAAAGAAATGCATATTGGCCCGGGTTTAACGCATGAAAGTGGCATCGGCTATGACGGATGATTGCAGAGGCTGGTTTTGGTGTAGCTTTTTTTTTTTTCATTATTAACACCACATTTACCACGTGGGATTGTTTATTGTGCAGTCAAATCCCACAGCAGGGGAACGCCTTTTGAAACGGTTGTGATTGAATCCCCCGTTCTCGAAATCAGCAGTCGAGCGCCCTTACCATTAAGACACCGCGACAGAGGTTTAAAAGAAAAAAAAAAAAAAAAAACGAAAAGTACTCACACAACTCTATCGTGCATACAGACGGCATAGTAGGCATAGAGTGGTCTGTTCAAACTATTCTGCTATATGAAGCAGTCTGCGGTGGCATATGTTTTAGTAGCTGCGGTATTCCAAACAGAAACGGGAATATGCGATTTCTGAGCGTTTGCATAAACTTTTATTGACGGCAACGACCTGTTTTGCTTTGACACGGCGGTAACGACAGTACCACTTCGTTTGAGACATTGCATGTCAAAGGATCTCAAGCGCCGAAGACCGCGATGGATGATGTCCTTATCCAAGCATGACATGCTCGATACGGACAAATATATATTTTTTTTTAATGAAGCGTGGGGTTATAGACTGTTCATATTTATTTTGCAAGAGGCATATAGGTAAGCAAAAGCGCATAGGGACCATGAAACAAACAAAACACTCCTGTAGACGCCGCATGCGCGCGCGTAAATCGCTGCGGGCTGGCACGCGACGCGAAAACGCATCCACACTGAGTAGGTTTCGCCGCTGAGCCGCAAGGTGGCGACTCTGCTCGATCTCGAGACATTCGTCAAGGTCGCGTTACTCCGCAATGTGTGTAAATAATGGCGGTAGTCATGGCAACGGCGCGAATCCATTGCACAGCAATAGCGCGTGAAAAAAAAAAAAAAAAAAAAAAAGAAGCTGTGAACAAACACTGCCACGACTGGGTTTAGAACCCGGCCGCACCAGAAGGAACAGATCAGTTCCCCTGGCCCAGGCACGGGAGCACTACGCTGTCGCCGCAGTTTCGTTTTTCTTTATTGCATGGAGAGGTTCCAAAAACAGAATATGAATAGTTCATGTCTGAAATTACCGGGCTACATTAAGTGAGCCCGCCACACCCCAGCAATTCCTGTCAATACAAATCTCAGAATTCCGGGAGGCACACACAAGCATTTCGATGATCATGGAGCCTAGGTATGGCGGTCTATCATTCTGCTTTCCCGCATACAGAACAATACCATCAACATGAAGAAATCATAAGGCGCATCCCAGTTTTTCTCAACAAGTAGAAAACGAATAGTGTATGGAGTGATTTCAATGTATTTCTCCAGCGTTCGCTGTAATATGTCGCAGAAAAACACTGCACCACTGCACAGGATAAAACAATGATCTGGCGTATTACACAGACGGTAATTCACCGGCCATGGCACAAACATCTCCTATAAGCTTGAAGCCATGCCTTTACTGGGAGCGTTGATGTGTGCAACTTAAAGAATGTTTTACAGCAGATTGAATGCACATGCGATTAGCGCTCTTTAAAACACTAGTGACCGAAAACCACAAATATGGCTGCCGGTACAATTGTATATGGAACAGAGACTCAGTAAGAACCTGGGTCATCTTCCTTCTAGAGAGGCTGTAGAGGTAATCTAAATAGAAGCGAGCACCGAGGAGATTGAAGGCGTCCGCAGTTCTTCACGAGCCTGTCCAGTCGGCGCGAATAGATAAGGTAAATGAACACCGATACATTGAATGAGCACAGCCACAAAGAAAAAAAGGAGTGATCTGCCAACTTGGAAAAGAAAAAAAAAAACGCGAGATTTTTTTATAATTGTTGAGGGTTCCACTCAATAATGTAAGGAAAAAAATTAAATGGTTTTTCTTCTCCTCCTCCAGACTCTATAGGAAGAAACAGTGTCACGACGCATAAACTTCCATTGAGATCACCACACGAAAGTTGCAAATATTCTATGCACTGCGTCCGCCTCCTTTCTTGCACAATGCAGAACCTGCAGGACGTAGGCAAGCTTTGCAAGCAAGAAAGTTTTGCAGATTTTCACGTGAGCAAATACCGAAAGTTCCCGACTCATCCAAACCTAGGTTTGTCGCCTCATAGCCAGTATTTGTGAATTCCAATATGCTCCACTGTTGCAAGCCTGGTGCAGAGGAACCCCTACATAGTGAAGGGGGCCACAATCTCATCCTATGCCGCCAAGAAGACTCGGCCTTGTACCCCACTGAGCTAATCAAAACCATTTGCATTTTTCTAAATTAAGAGCCGCACCTGATAACTCGCAAAACTGTTGAGTCAAATGTAACTTCGAGTACCACTCTTATTTAAAAAAAAAATAAAATAAAAGACGACGTCATCAGCATATGCTAAGATCTTAATTTCCCATTGTGCCAGAGGAACCACGAATGGCTGTGTTGTTAATGCTGAGACAAAGGGATTCAATTGATATAGGGCAAACAACAAAGGTGACAATAGACAACCTTGGTGAATAGATGTTTTTAGTGAAATAGTTTTGGTTTGGTTACCTTTTGGTTAATAATTAGCATTGTATAGGACTGCTTATAGCACAGCGTATGCATTTGAGCAAAATGTCACCAATGTTTGCATGCTCCAAGATCGCGAACAAGAAGAAATCGTTACGGACTTAATTCAAACGCCTTCCCGAGGTTAGTGCAACTTGGCTAGCCTTATCTGATACGGTTTCCAATACCGAACGTGCAATATGGATATGGGTTTGGATACTGCGGCATCTAATACCACATACCTAGCTGGTGCGATCCAATTAAATGAGTGAATATTAGCTGTCCCAACACGCCTCGTGTGACACTGCGGTACAGTCTCGCGCTGTGCACTGAACATCGCCTTCTTCATCAAGTTTCATCTGTACCGCTCCTTCATTTAGCTAGGTTAATACGCCATACACATACGCCGTCTAGGCGAGTGCGGCCGATACCGCGAGCGTAGCGTTGGGCGAGTTCACCAGGTGGCGTGACAAAAAGAGACAGCGTGGTGCAAAGGAAGCCACTCTCGCTAAAGACAGAGACCGCAGCTGGGCCAGACAGGCTGGCGAGACCATCGAACAACGAGAAGCCAGACTAGCACGCTGCCGAGGAGCTTACCAAGCGTGGAAACAAACCATGGTCGAAGTGGCAGCAGCGAAGGCAGCGCCGGCCGATGGCTAACGCGCCTGACTTGGTTCAAGGCTAGTTGAACCTCAACATTTTTTTCTTTCGGAAAAGGTTGCGCTATAGGCACGCCAGCACAATGTTTTACAGTGATAAGTCGTATTCGCAAGTCATGACTAATGCAGGATAATTAAGAATTTGCTTAATTAAGAGTACCACTAGTTTTTGTCAGTTCAATATTTGTGCTTTTGTTGATAACCTTTCAATACTAGTTAAAACAACCATTGCTGAGGAGCACATTACACCAAATGGTAAACACACCTGATACACAAACATCTATGGCTGTATTGAAATCTTGTTTCCTGGCAACCTTAGCTTGGGTAAACTGCTTAGGTTTAGTGCAAGTAGATCGTTGTAAAAATCCCAATGGCTGAATGAACCGTGCGGTTCATCAAACGCAGCATGGTTGTGCAGTTGAATGCGTATTTCATGTATTGGAACCTGTGATGCGGGTTCCTTCACCTGTATTATGCTCCAACTAGCCCGCCAAAATGCTCTCTGTGATGCGGGGCGTTGCTAAAGAATGACTTAAAATGAGGGAATGTAATATATGGGAGTCTGGGCTTTCCGCTTGATGTTACGTCGTAGTTAGAAAGGCCAAAGTCGGTAGCGCAGGAGTGAAGTTCTATACCGCAAGTTTTTCTCCCAAACCTATCCTTGCGAGAGAGGGTGCGGCGGAAACCTGCGAATGTGTGTAATCTGGGTTGTCTCAGGACGTTGCATTAAGGCGCTCAATACGACGTTTGACTATTTTAAAATTACACCCTCAACAGCATTATTACCGTTGCAGTAATAAGATCTCGCGCCGTTGTGTACACAGAATGCAGGAATATAACGTATGGTAACCTTAAGGACATAACATGTCTAAAGGGAGAATTTCTAGGAAAAGTAAACTTTGGCTTCCTGGCAGGCCACGCGCCACCAATAATTAGTCGGTTTTAGCGGACAGTGGGGTAAGTCACGGAAATATGGTTAGGGAACTTTGGTCTAGGCACTCAGAGCGACAAATGATGTCACCAAAAGAAGACGCCAATGGAGGTTCATGCAATGGCTGCTTCTTGTGGCGTGTAATGCAAATCGCGAGTGGGAGCGATGAGGAAAAAAGCAAAAAAGATGAGCGAGGTGTGTGTGTGTGTGTGTGTGGGGGGGGGGGGGGGGGGGGGGGGGTGTACGAGCAGCAGGCTGTTGGGCGCCAGCTTCGTCAGCGCTTTTGATGAGACGGCTCGCACAACCCGGGTGCTGGCTGTTGCGGATGTCTGCTACTTTCAAGCCGCTGACGTAGAGCGGCAGATTACGGTGACGAAAGTGCGTTCCCTGTTGCCTCATTCCTCTACCCAGGCTTTGTCACATCATTTCCAGTTTATCAACGGCATTATTTCTATTGCGACCACCAGGTGCCGCCAGAAACAGCCATCCAGATAAACATTTTTATGGCACTACTGTAACCGAGGTAACGTTTATATGTCACCTGTAGATGTCTGTAATAAACGGTTGGAAAATTGGTGGCTAAAGCCAAAAAAGGAACCTAGCGACAAGGGTTTTACGAGTAAAAATCGTTATATCCTTAAATATATTTGAAGGTATATATACTTGAAAAAAAAAAACAAAAAAAAAACGAAAGTGTTCATTTTATATGATTGAGGTTAAGGGCTTGAAGTTCAACCAAATCCATGTGGCACCCGCCACTGCTCTTAGTGTTCTTATATATTCCAGCTAAATGTAACCAAGCTTTTAAAATAACCAGAAATGTGCTAGAGGAGTGAAACCAACTCGTTATCGCTTAAGGCCAGTAAAATAATAATAAAAAAAAAAACATCTGCGCAAACATTTCAGTCACTGCAGACTTTTTCAAAAAGGCGACCTACAATTTCTGGATTTACACTTTTGTTCCTGCAACCAATAAAAAAATAAATAATTTGTCTTTTCTTTACTAAGTAATAACATATGGAGAACGAAAAAACATTGCAGTCTATGGGCCACGCGACGCTCATTAGTCCTGAGTTTGTTTCACTGGTGCTGAGACCTGCCTAAGGTCTCTAAGGGCCCATCTCTGAGTGTAGGGCGTCGGCATTGTCACTGTTCTTGTCAGTGTTGCGAGCAAAAAAGTCTCTGACAGGCGGGAGTGGTGTGCATGACGACAAAGACTGCGTGAACAGAGTTGGCGGGAGCTGCCAACTCGGGCAGCACCTGTGAGACGGCAGGGTGAGATATGAATCGAACCATCGGTGTCCGGGGCCACCGGAACCCGGGGCCACTGGAACCCGGGGCGCTACGCCTAGGCCACTTATGCGCGTGCACGCGACTTGGTTAAAGCGGGGCCTTATGCTTATGTCGGATGGCCTTTCACATACTGTGATGGCCTACGACTGTATATGCGAGATAACAGAGGAACGAATGAAGGGATCAGTGGTTAAGTGAGTGACACGTACGCGACTGAGGAAATACCCTTGTAGGTGCAACTTAAGTGATCCATAATTAAAAAAAAAAAAAAAAAAGCTTGGTTACAATTGGCGCCCCTGGTAAACCTGGTTTATGCTGCCGAGCATTTTGAGGAATACCTTCTTGTTGCAAAGGGCATGCTCATATCATCCGTCTATCGTGGATACTGGATGTCAGCGCCTGTGGCGCTGTCTGCTCATCGGACACATTTGTACCATGTTTCCCTAATATTTTGAATGCACGTGACGATGCAACTAAAACATGCAGAAGCGCAGAGCGATCAAAGCAACAAATTAAAAACCGGCAGCCACAGTGCATTTTGTAGCGAAAGCTACACTGCGCTAGGTTTTTAAGTCGTCGGCGTGGCACCGTGTTACCGTGGCACCGTGGAAGAAGAAAGAAAGAAAGAAGAGAGAAGGAAAAAGAAAAAAGAAGAAGATGAAGAAGAACGCTCAGTCACCCGCAGCTAATGCTTTCGCTCCACATTCGGTTCAGCAGCGTAGAACTTTTCTCATTTTTTGTTCCTGCAACAAATTAAATTTCTAATCTAGATACGGACAAACATGTCGGACGATGTCGAACCTTTCAAAACAAGAGAGACGTTCTTATCTTTTCATTTCCTTGCAAGATGTGGTCACTGCATCCAGTGCAGGCGCCTGAAAATGTTCCGGATGCACGTGGTAACGTCATTCACAAGGGATGCAGGGCCCGCAGCAACAAGTAGTCTCGTGTGGTCTGTGACATGCTCAGGTTTCGAAAGAATTTATCAGGCAAGTAAACAGCGGCAGTTTGCCAATTTGCAGCTTAAGGACGTTACCCTTTATACCGTGCGAAAAATGGGCGTTTTAGTTTGGTTACTTGTGTTATTTTTTCTTCAAAATTACAAGCTGAATTAAACTATTTAAAGCTGTACGCATTTGAAGTATAAATATCAGAAGATAATGCAAAATATTATTTGATTTTATCTTATTTAATGAAAATGATGGCAAATATTTGGAGCGTTATTCTTATGAACGTGGAAAGGGACGAAATGTTTAGAAAAGCCGGAAATATACAAAGTGTTCTGTATTTTGCGGAGCCTATACACGAGGTAATTTGAAAGAGGGCCCGGCTATGAGGGAGCCAGCTGTGCATGCTCGCCAAAAAAAAGTTGCGCACCGCTGTCTTGCAGTTCCGCACCAAAATTCACCGCTTCGTAATAAATTTACTGATTCCTTCAAAACCTAAAGCTCACTTGCTTTTCAACTTTATAATTAAAGGCTTAGTAAATAAGTCAGAAAATCCTGTGGTCGCTCTGAAATTGCGCGATATACTATAGAAGTCAGCGGTGTCACATGCTCAGAGGGCATACCGGTAAATTTGCGAACGCCACATCGCAACGTGCTGTTTCAGTACTCTACACAAGTGCAACTCTGAATGCCATAAACAACTCCAGACTACATATCACTGGCGCACGTGTGACCGACCTGGTGGGTAAAACATTCGGCTGCTGGCACCGTGGTGGGACGGACAGGATTGCGGGAGGAAAGGCGACGGAGAAACGTGTAAGAGCACGTGACACATACGTGAAGAGACAAAAATGGCAATTTTTCGCCCAGTAGGCCATGCCGCTGTCGTCACCCTGTTGGTCTATCGCCTTCTAACTTACCATTGGCGCAAAATCGCTCATCTGTGCGCGTCCTCTGGCGGAATAAAAGCAGCCACAAGGGGCCGAACGAGCCGACTGCTGCGGAGGCATTCTTCCCTGTTGACAGCCGGCTGCTGCCGCGGCGCATATCAGGTTGCGTTTCTCCTCGGTTCGCACCGCGCACCTCGGCGCTTGGCAAACATTCCGCCCGTCTTGCTTCCATCGTCCAGCCTGCTGTCCGTGGGCGCGGGTGACAGCTTGGTCTTGAGTGACGGCGTCGCGTTACAGGTTTTGGATATTGTTTTTATCTGATTGCCGGTAAGTCAAGGCAAATTTCCTTCTAAACCTGATAGTGCTATACGCGGAATTCTGTAGATATGTCATTTTCACCTAGCTAGCAAGAAACATCATACTAATGTTGCGTAATGGTTGTATACGTTGTAGTAATATTACTCATTAGCCGGAAATGCTATGCCGACGTAAAAACTGAGCGTATATGACAAATCCTAAACGTTGGTTTATCGCTAAGCGTGTAATATTGAATCAGCAACATGAATGTTAACGTAACGTAGCCGTAAAATATCGAAGAACCTTTCTGAAGTTCTGTATTCCAGAGCTCTTTACAGTGTTCCTGCAGTAATGGTGTTAGGAGAAAAGAATTTTGCAGTTAAATATCTAGGATTGTGCTTGGAACAATATTAGAGACAAAATTTCACGAATAAAGTTTCAAAATTAGCGGTTCATTGATAGCATTTTTGGGGCACCCTTCTGACCGGGAATACAAGCACCAGGAGATTGATTCCTTCTACTGCTGTTTTACAACAGCTTCGTCATTTATCGCCAGAAAGTAATTCCTTCTGGGGGTATCCTCGCTGGGCCTTCATAAACTGTTTCAAGGCTGCAAGAACCCCGCTCAGTGAGGGCATTCACCGCTGGTTCAACAACACTAAGGCGTTTTTTTTGCGTTTAGCTTAGCGTCTTCTCATTTTTATTTTTCGGTGAAATTTGTATAATGCACCTCGCCAGTGTACCACACCCTTCGCATAAATGAAGCCTGCGAACGGCTGAGGGCTGAAACTGCGTTGTTGGACGCCATTGATACTATGTATTTTTCCAGTGATTATGGAGTCTTCCCTTCGTACATGAGTGGTGAGTCAGTGCTAGTAATACTTTACAACTTTTTCGGCAGCAACGTGGCACAAGAGTGTGTGTGTTGGGAGAGGGGGGGGGGGGGGTTATTGCGGAAAGAAAGAGAGAATAGCGAGAGCGGGGGAATTAGAACCGTGCTATGGAGGAAGAGGAGGAGATGGGGAGCATGGAAGGAGGAGTGCATGGCGAAAAGAAAAAAAAAATAGCTGCAGAGTTAGGAAAACTGAGGGCTATGTACAGAATTAGTGAACTTATTCATTTATGGCCAAACATACACTGTATTAAGCTCTTTTCTTTTCCATGTTGTCATATTGTGCACTAGTGAGGGGAACTATACTGCAGCTCATAACTGTAAAAACTCCTGGTGCGCCGAAAAAAGGTGTTAAAGGTATTTGGAAAACTGTATAGCCTTCCAACAGATAAGTTATTTATCAAACATATACAGCTTCCAGCCACACAAATATAATATTACAAGTTATTTTTACAATGCATAAAAAGTAATAAATTATACATCACTGCTACCTCTATGACTAAAAGTACACCCTGCGGAAGCACAGAAGAATACCGCTCATCGGTACAAACTGGGACAGGCAAAATTCAAATTTCCAAGTGTCTTATTTTCTGAATAGCTTAGAAGAAGAGACTGAATTTCGGCAACCTTTGTTTAAAAATTATGTGAAAATTTGTTAAAGAGGCCTATTTGATCTCCTTAATATACGTTGTCTATCATCACATTGGTCAAACCAAAATGTAATACTATATGTTATCGGATCCTTCCTTATGTGCTATGTGTATATGTGCAGTGTGTGCTTGCGCGCGTGCACTACATGCATTGGTAGTGCTAGCACGACGGGCTCTGTTGCTGCCGCCGTGATGGCCCCTTGATGCTCGCAGTAGCGATACTTGAAGCTCTGCAGTTTCACAAGTGGCGGACCCAATCATGCTGGGTGACTATGCACTTTAGCGGAAGTTACGAATAGGTTAAATTATGCGGATTTTTCGCATTTATGAAATGCTGTACTTATTTGTAGCGTTACGAATGGTTAAGAGAAAAAGCGTCGCTTGAGCATTTCATCGAAATAAGGAGATTTTATTGCCTATTGGGTGCCTTAGAGATAAGAGAGAATTTCTCACGTGCGACACTTGCGTTACTCACCTGGGCGGAACAGATACCTTGGCTGCCTTCGTAAGGTCGTTTTGAATCTTAAAGAAACCGCGTCCACGTCAGAGCCCGTAGACGCCCTGTGGCTGGTGTATCGACGAAGATTTCAAACAGTAAATAAAAAAAAAAGCATTTCGTCTTCACAACATATTGCTGTCGCGGAAATTGTATTTCGACTGGCGACTTCGGAGCGAGCCATTGAAACAGACTGATTCGGAGTATGATGCTATGACTGACATATGTCTAATTTTGACAAGCTCACTATCAGAATAAGGTGTTTTAATTGATTCGCACCATCTGCTTCGTTCTTTTAACGTCGACCGTTCTGGGGGGTTCTGATGGCTTGTGGAGACAAGTAAAGCCCCTCCTTGAATGAGCGTGGAAAATTTTCTGGACCTTGTTAGTATGCGTGCATACCTAAAGTGCAGTAAGATAAACTTTGCGAAAAAGTGTTTGTCCAGTCTGATGCTTTTTTTATTGGTTCTTTCGTTGTTCCGGTTGTTATCTAGTGTTTACATGGCTGAAGAAAATCGCATTTTGAAAGTGAGCTGGAGAAACTGGGTTTTATAGCTCGTTTTCGCTGTGCGAATAATTTTGAATGATTTTCTTTTAATTGAAGCGCAACAACGACGACAAACCGATAGAAGAGAGACAATAGGACAAGCGCTTCCGGTTGTCTATCTTCTATCTGTGCGTCGTCGCTGTCGCGATTTAATTCAAAGAAACTATGCGTCAAATACTCCCTGCAAAGTGTTTTGATTTCTGGTAGCAAAATGTAGTAAACGTCCGACAAGTAGTTAAATTTTTCAAAAAATGTTCCAAGGATAAGAATTTAAGTACGAAGTTCCGCAGCGGTCCAAGGTTTTCAGACAATCAAATAGAGGAAGCTGAAAGGAACGCCGATTGGTCGCACGAAACAAGAGGCGAAAAAGGCTTGTTGAGGTCCGATTCAGTCTACTCAAAACTTGTTCAAAGAAGCGTGGTGTTTTCTTTCATGATGCAGAGCGTAAAGAAAAATTTTGCCGCCACAAGATTAATTACAGCTTGCCTGTGCAAGCGAACAAGACTCAAGAAAAGCGGATACATAAACGTCCTGTTTGCATCAGCAGAAAATTAGAAGGAGTGTTCTCCATTAGTGTTCTCCAAATTAGTGGTCTTCATTATGAGAACCCTTAAGCTTCGCCTCAAGCGTAGAAGCGATAACGCCTTTAAAATCGCACTTTTTCATTCTGCGAAATTGTAAATATTTTTCTTCTGTAAATTATCAAAAATTAAAAAAAAATTATTACTGTAAATTTTCACATCCCAAACTGCCCCGCCACTCTGGCTCAGCGGTTAGGACACTCGACTGCGGGGCCTAAGGATGAGGGATCGAATCCCGGCTGCTTCTCGCTGGAGGCGAAAAACCTGGCGCCCGTGTGCTGTGCGATGTCAGTGCACGTTAAAGAACCCCAGGTGGTAGAAGTTTACGAACCCTCTACTACGACGTCTCCCATAGCCTGACTCGCTTCGGGACGTTAAGCCCTACAAACCAAACCAAACATCCGAAATGCACTTCAGTAAGTCATATGCAACACAACGCGTTCATTATGTGCCCCTCTAAAACGCTTTGTGCCAATGACCTTTCGTTGCCTATGCGTTGCGAGTCCGGCTGACATGCAGAGAGCCTGTGTTCGCCATTGCCGCTCGAACCCCAGCGGCGACAAATTTATTTTAGTGAATTACCTCTGTTTTCTGAAACCGTCCGTTTAGAGAAACCTTGTCGCCAATTTTGGCCTCGCCTGGACCCTTCACCAATCCATTCGTTTTGTTTGAATGTGGGTTGCTTATAATTCCTGCGCGAGGTCATATGGCTGAGACGTCATGACTCTGTTGACCAATCAGGATTTTTTCCGGCCGCTGTAGATGACGGAGGCATAGCCTCCTTTATACACTCTGTGCCTGTCAACTCCGCGCTCCGTGGCCTTCGCCGCCGCTCCTCCTCCGTTGACAAATTACGCCGCTGGCTGCCGAGAGATGGCGGCAGCGACGTAGGGTCACCTTCGCCAGGCCACGGCCGGTCTCGAGGGAGAGAGCGCTTCTCTTACGGCCTCTCCAATGGGGTCTGTTTCAACCGCCCGCCGCGCCTCGGTGGGGTCGCCACCGCCCCACTACTGCTCCTCCGCCTACAGCCGTTCACGCGCAAGGGAAACGCGCGCTCGCTTTTAGCTTCGCCCGCGTCAGTTGCAACCGGCAGGTCCTGACATTTCGCCCCTTATGGTTTATACAAAGTCCGTCATCAACATCGAACATTTATCGCGCGCGAGGAATAAAATACAGTCAACAATCCGCTCACGCGCGCGCTCCTTCGTCAGTGCGGCCGTGCACGGTCGAATGAAGCTTCGGGTACACTTCAACATTTTTTACCTCTAAGTTTTGTACAAAAATAAATTTACCAGGCTATGCAATCTGCCTTTGAATGTTTTAAGCAGGTGTAGCGCAACCTGACGTGAGTGCACGGTGAATTGTTGGGTGGAGATTCTGTCAACCGCTACCGTTTTCGTTTAGATCAGAAGGCACCAGCAAAAATTAATGGCGCGTCTCAGATTCAGAGTAAATAACAAAAATTTACCCATATAGTAAAAATTTCACTTGTCTAGTGGACTGGGCTGTTCTAGCTTCGTTCAAAACGTATCAGTCGGTTGAAAGACCGAAGATGTATATGTAGTCTCGCGACTACTTTTAATCAATGAAATGGGCATAAACAGTTAAGCAGAATCGAAAAGAGCAGCAAACAATAAAAAAAATTGTCCTTCAAAGTTACACATTGCGCTATATATTCATCAATTCATCAAAATGCGACCTGCGTCTAGAAAATTCAGGCTCAAAATCTTGCACGGCTTGTGCACATAAGGAGTTGGCCTTTCGGTCTTCTCTGTCACTTTCCTGGTATAATTAATTGAGAAGAATTCTGAGAAATGTTTCAAATATCAAAGAAACGGACCTAATAACATTCAGTTCAGGCGTTCAGTCGTGTCCGACTCTTCGTGACCCTATGGACCATGTCACGCCACGCTTTCCGGTCTCTCACTATCTTCTTAACATCACATAGCATCATCTGCAATGCCTCGAGAATGCCATCTAACCATCGCGTTCGCTGCCTACCCCTTCTCCGGCGACCCTCAACCTTTCCCAACATCAAATCTTTCTCCAGCGACTCCTCTCTTCTCATCAGATGACCAAAGTAGCTGAGCTTTAACTTTAGAATTTGACCCTCCAATGAGCAGTCAGGGTTTATGGTCGACAATATCGACTGATTTGATCTTCTGGCAGTCCAAGGAACTCTTAAGAGTCTTCGCCAGCACCACAATTCAAACGCGTCAATTCTTCGGCGGTCAGCCTTTTTCACAGTCCAACTCTCGCATCCATACATCACAACTGGAAAGACCATAGCACGGGTTATACGGATCTTGGTTGGTAGACTAATGGCTCTGCTCTTAACTAGGCGGTCAAGGCTAACCATTGCTCTCTTTCCCAGAAGCAGGCGTCTCCTAATTTCATGGCTGCAGTCTCCTTCCGAGGTAATCTTGGCGCCCAAGAACAGAAAATCTGTCACAGCTTCCACTTCTTGTCCATTGATGCTCCAGGACTTGATAGGGCAAGACGCCATGATCTTCGTCTTTTTAATGTTCAGTTTAAGCCCAAACTTCTCACTCTCTTCTTGTACGCGCATCAGAAGTCTCTTGAGTTCCACTTCACTTTCTGCCATTAAAGTGGTATCATCCGCATATCTAAGGTTGTTGATACGTTTTCCAGCAATCTTCACTCCAGCTGAAGACTCGTCCAGACCGGCCTTCCTCATGATGCACTCTGCATATAGGTTAAATAGGCAGGGCGACAGTATGCAGCCTTGCCTCACCCCTTTCTCAATCGGAAACCAATCAGTAAGGCCATGCCCAGTTCTGACTGTGGCCTCTTGCCCTTCATAAAGGTTCCTGAGGAGACAGATGAGGTGAATTGGAACTCCCATCTCTTGGAGAGCTTGCCACAATCTGCTGTGATCTATGCAGTCAAACGCTTTCGCATAATCAATAAAGCAGAAGTAAATGGGTTTCTGGAACTCTCTTGCTTTTTCCATAATCCAGCGAAGGTTGGCAATTTGGTCTCTAGTTCATCTGCCCTTGCGAAACCCAGCTTGCACGTCCGGAAGCTCCCGATCCACATACTGCTGCAGCCTACCTTGCAGGATTTTTAACATCACCTTGCTAGCATGCGAAATAAGCGCGATCGTGCGGTAGTTGGAACAATCTTTGGCACTGCCTTTCTTTGGAATGGGGATGTAAACTGACCTCCTCCAATCCTGTGGCCACTGCAGGGTTGTCCAAATCTTTTGACATAATGTATGTAGTGTGTTAACAGCGTCGTGGTTGAGGTTTTGAAGCAACTCAGCTGGAATACCATCAATTCCGCTAGCTTTGTTCTTAGCAAGGCTGGCTAAGGCCCATTCAACTTCATTCTTCAGGATGCCCGGCTAGAGATCAGTAATCACAACCGTCCTATGTTGGGTTTGCACATCCGGGTCCTTCTTGTACAGTTCTTCTGTGTATTCCTGCCACCTCTTCTTTATCTCTGAGGCTTCAGTGAGGTCCTTGCCTCGTTTGTCCTTTATCACGCCCAGCTTAGCACAGAAGCTTCCTTTGATATCTTTGATTGTCTTATACAGAGCTCTTGTGTTCCTTAATTGGCTGTTGTCCTCAACTGCTTGACACTGTATGTTCAGGAAGGCATTCTTATCTCTCCTTGCTATTTTCTGAAAATCCGCATTGAGAACCTTGTATCTTTCTCTTTCCCCCATACCTTTTGCCATCCTCCTTTCCTCAGCTATTTGCAAAGCCTCTTCAGATAACCAGTTTGCTTTTTTGCATTTCTTTTGCTTTGGAACTACCTTAGTAGCAACTTCTTGTATTATATCACGAACATCAGTCCACATCTCTTCGGGCTCTTTGTCTTCTAGATCTAATTCTTGAAATCGATTCCTCACTTCCACAGCATATTCTAATGGAATCTGATCCAGATCATACCTGAAAGGCCTTCTAGTTTTCTGCGTTTTCCTCAATCGAAGCTTAATTTTGGCAACAAGAAGCTGATGATCGGTGCCACAATCGGCCCCAGGCCTTGTTTTTACTGCTTGTATAGCGCTTCTCCATCTCTGCCGGCAAATAATATAATCGATCTGATTCCTGTACAGACCGTCCGGTGAAATCCATGTGTACAGGCGCCTCTTGTGCTGTTGAAAATGAGTATTCGCTATGGTCAGGTTGTTTTCTTGACAGAACTCTACTAGCCTCTGCCCAGCTTCATTTGGCTCACCAAGACCGAACTTGCCTGTAATTCCGGAGATTTCTTCACTCCCGACCTTAGCATTCCAGTCTCCTATGAGAAAAACGACGTCTGATGATGGGGTGCGGTCTAAAAGGCATTGTAGGTCCGCATAAAATCTCTCAACGTCAGCTTCTTCAGCAGCAGTGGTCGGTGCATAGACTTGGATAACTGTTATGTTGAAAGGGTGACCTTGGATCCGAAGTGAAATCATTCGGTCGTTTTTGGGGTTGTACCCTAGCACTGCTTTGCCCATTCTTCTGTTTACTATGAGAGCGACCCCATTCCTTCTCTTGGATTCGTGCCCACAATAAAAGACATAATGGTCGCCGGAGTTAAATTCTCCCATTCCGGTCCACTTGAGCTCGCTGATACCCAAGATATCAATGTTCAATCTGTCCATTTCTCGCTTGACGATATCCAGTTTACCTTGCGTCATAGATCTTACATTCCATGTTGCTATGTGATATATCTCCTTGCAACATCGGACTTTCCTGTCGCTTCCCGACACATTCACAACTGAGCGTCCTTTTGGCTTTAGCCCAGCCGCTTCATTCGTCCTGGAGCTACTAGGAATCGCCCTTTGTTCATCCCCAGTAACATGTGGGACGCCTTCCAACCTGGGGGGCTCATCTTCCGGCGCCATATCGATAATGGTATTGTGACTGGCCATAGGGTTTTCTTGGCAGGAAATACTGGAGTGGGTTGCCATTACCTTCTCCAGTGAATCACATTTTGTCAGATCTCTCTGCCGTGACCTGTCTATCTTGGGTGGCCCTACACAGCAGAGCTCACGACTTCATCGAGTTTCGCAAGCCCCTCCGCCACGACAAGGCAGTGATCCATGATGGGGACCTAATAACATAGCTGTTGTCAATTCCTTTCTGGCAACTTAGTGTTGAGTTCTGAAATGCTGACTGAATCAGGATCTTAAGTACTTCGAGAACATTTGTGTGTAGTAGGTGCACGGCAGCTTTTTCGAAAAAAAAAAAAGAAAGGTTTGTCCAATAGGGCAACAAGCTCTGGTTTCGGATAATGCAGTTCACTAGAACATTGTCCTCGTAGAAGAGCGTACTACATGGGGCTGCTTCTTTCGCTAGTTTCAAGAAGAATAGCGCAAGCGTCAGACCCGAAGTTGATTAACTAAACGATATATCCAGCGACGTAAGGTGAACCGGAATATGTGACAGTGGAAAATGGGATGGTAGGAGATGCCATCACTTCCTTCCGTGCCTTGATTTTGCTCTCAGATGAAACGTCCGTCTTGACAATGTAGTCATGTATAGTCATGTGCCGCTAGCTGTTACGGCCCTCGCATTTGGCATATGTCATTCCCTTCCGCACATTAACCTTACTTTCCCGAAGAGAGCCTCAATGGGTCGGTATATAAGGCTTGACATGAGTCTTCAGTGAGAGTGTCCTCCTTTAACGCTTTAGAAGTTTCTTGCATACTTTCAATATAGCAGGGGAACTCATTTGTAAGTCACTGCATCGAGTATCACCTTCATCATTTATTGGCCTTTTTTTACCACTTCGAGCACAAGTGGTGTCGTGAATATCAACCATTTTTTGTTTTCATATTAAGCATAATATCATGTAAAAAGTTCATTAAAACAATGTTTATTTGCAAAATTAAAATAATGTTTATAATACCACACATTGCCAAGTATATGAATTGTAATAACACTTAAAAGTCAACCCTACAACGTTTACTTTGACTGTTATACTAATACTTTATATCATGCAAGCATTTTGCAATTTACATTACATTTTTATGAAATTATTTTCATCTTCGGTGCTACCTGAATGGTTTCGCATCTAGCGCTGAAAGACGGTTTTGCTGCTGCAGACGAGTTGCTGTCATGTTAGCCTAGAAGAAGCTTCGATGTGATCACTGCTCATTCAGTTTTCGTTTTGTTCCCATTCGTGTACAGGCGTGGGAAAAATTCGGATTAAAATGAACAAAAGTAGCTACCATGCCGCAATGTATGCCATGCTTATCGAACGTTTGCTGAGCGACAGTGTTTTTTATATCCGTTCACGTGTGGTACGTTGATGACATGCCGCTGCAGCATCTACCTTCTGTGCTCTTTAATTTCGGGGCTGCACTCACCACGAAACTCGCGAGCGACAACACGAAACCAGGCAAAAGCCACCCGCCGCCGCTGAAGCAGACGCGGAGAGAACAGTGAGCAGGGCGCGCCCCTTGCGGTGGCGGAGAGCGTAGCTCAAGAAGGCCGTAAGTAAAGCCCGTAAGAAAGAGCGCGCGCCCTCTCCCTCGAGACCGGCCGTGGCCAGGCGAGTGCCGGGTGCGCCGTGTTGCAAGGCGGTCCGGATAGCCACGCGCTGCCGCTGTCTCGCTGTTTCGTGGACTGTGTGCAAGGTCATGCTTCTACTTTTCTCTGCCTTCGGGTGCTGCAGGAATACAGCATTGCACCAAATGGTAAGTGCCAGCTTTGCTTTGTCCTTCCGGCGATCGCTGCGTAGTATTCAGCTGCTTTGAGGCTTGTAAATATAGTGACAGCACCAATGTGTTTATTAAGCGTCAATACTGCAATAGTAATGTTAGATGCACACCTGTGCTTTCTGGACTGCAATGCTAATTGCTTCCCTGCCTAGCTCGTCTGCGTAGTGTGTTAGTGTGCTCCTGCGAAGCATTTTTCTTGCAATATACGCTAATTACGAAAATTTGTGATAAAATAGAAACACAAGATTTACCTACTGTGAAGATGACTACTTTAAAGTGAGTTAAACCAAATCTTGCAAACTCTATATTAGTTTCCCTTCTCGCACTCAACCGCATTAAGGCCTGTGAGAAATAATGACAGCACCAGAAGTGTGTTTATTATGCGTCAGTAAGGTAATAACAATATTAAATGTGCACCTGTATTTTCTGGACTGCGATGCGAACTTCCTCCCTGGTTAGCTCGTCTGTGTGGTATGTTACATGTGCTCCAGCGCAGTATTTTTGTTTCGCTAACTGCGCAATTCTGTGAAAAAATAAAAACACGAGCTTTGGCTATTGTGACGATTATTGTGGAGTGATCGAAACAGAAAGATGCAACGCGTATATTTGTCTTTCCTTGTTTTTCTAGCTAAAAAAAAAAAAAAAAACGTTTGTACGACGCGCTGAATCATTGAAAGTAACAGCTGATACCAAAATTGTTCTCTTTACAGATCTCAATGGGCATACTGCGATGCAGTTGTTCCAGTCATCTGTAAATCAAGCTGGCTTCTGAAGTGCTATCAGTGCCAGCAGTCACCGTGAACTTTTTTCCCTACTTGTGGCAGCTATTCATCACACCACTTCTACATGGCACTCTTGAAGCACAATTGCTGTTGTGAAATGTGTAAATAAATGCTGATGCCTTTCTTCTTAAAATGCAGTTTTTCGAGCCATGCGCAATTTCTTGAAACTGCCTGACATAAAATTTCATATAGCGTTGGTGTTATTGCCTAACAAGTATCATGATCACTTGTTATGCTTAGTGGATGTCGGCCGTACAAGTAAATATGCTGAATAAGCACAACTCATGCTTAGGAACAGTTATCCCGCTAGCGAATAACAGTGCTCCCGCCACGCGCCGACGTTCGTACCCGTGCGATCCGTGCGGCTCGACCCCTACGTCAGCGGCGCCCTCAGCGAGGGGACCGCTCAAATTTACTCGACGGCGCCGCTCTATTGTTCGCGCGGCGCGTTGACAGGCACAGAGTATAAAGGAGGCTATGACGGAGGCTTTCTTGGCGGAATGAGCTCTATACGCTATTGCGTAAAAAGCACTACAAACGATTAGCCGAGGAGAGGCCACATTACAGGAGAAACAGAAGAATTCTTCCATTCCTTTACTATGCATATCATATCTAATTGGCCAAAAAAGATTGTCATGGGCGCTGCCATTTTGTGCAGGTGGCGCCACCTATCGGCTAATTTGAGAACAACCGCCATGCTGGTATGCGCGGTCGCGTCCGCGGAACAGGAGATAAGTAGCGCACATCAGCATTTCGGAGCTTTCGCATTGTTTTTTGTTTTGAAAGTACCTGACGGAAAGCAAAAAACGTTTTCATCAGCAGTGAACGCATTCGGTCAGAAATGACTGGAATTTATGCAGCTGATTGGGTGGGCTAAGGACAGCCTGATTAAATTATAAAGCGTGTATCTGCTATGGGGCACACAGAGGGGGTGGCACACCACGGAAAATCGAAGGCGGTGAAGCAAGTGAAGAAGAGAAGTTTTGATCTACTTTCTATCCTCGAATGGTTTACGGGCTACCGTAACAATTTGAGCAGTGAAAGCAAGCGAATGTAGCCGTTTCATGACATCTTTAGGAGCAGTGTTAATCGCCTCACATTTGTTGATCCAACCGATCATGAAAATACTCTGTTTATTGCTTCAGCGGCTACTGCACAGAGTTCTCACACCTCCACTGGTGTTCTATATATGAGGATCTGTTGCGCATTTCGGATCCACTATTGTTGGGTGACAAATCGTTTAAGTGTCATTCGAGCATCGTGGGATTATCCGGCGACCTGTTTTCAGCATTTATGACTCAGCTAGCCACCGGTTTGCCGGTGCGCGCGGCGAGTGGCGATGACTGTTGTCGGCGGCGGGAGCTGCTATCCTAGAATTTCTGTGACTGGCCGTATGGATGCGTTCGTCTCATGCTGCATGCTGACGTCCGGCCAGATAAAACAGAAAAAGGACAGTTAATCTAGATGGCCTTATTGAATAATGTCCCATAATGACTTTAGCGAAAGTTGCATTGATAAACAATTATTTTATAGCTCATTTATCGTCGCAAAATCTGCTTACATTAAGGAATGGCTGTCGTTCCCATGACCACATTCATATTCATTATCGACTGCAAAAGCTTGCGAGATGCGTTCTTTCAGAAAACAAAACAAAAAAAAATATATTGTAGCGCTGTTTCATTGAATAATAAGGCGGCAACCATTTTATTAGGAATTGTTGTGTTAAAGCCGGATATTCAGGCGTGTTCTTTCACATATTCATAAATTTCAAGGGACTGCGACGAAATATATATATATATTTTGTCGCTAGTTGGCATATCCCGTTAATTTTTGCCGGAAAGAAAATAATCCGCTCGTTTAATTTTTTCCCTGTCCCTTCTTACTGCGCCGAATTATTTTTCTTTCTTTGTCGCTAGACGGCATCTCGTTAATTTTTGCCGCAAACAAAATCATTCCCTTGTTTAATTTTTCCTGCCCCCTCTTTCCAAACACAGCGTCGGAACTCACACCAAAAGCTGCCAAGGCGAAACACTTTCGGTTGGGGTTTGAAACTCGAATGTTGATCGTTTTCGCCCGACTGAAACAGTTGGAACGTACAGCGACAAACATGCATACCGCCGCTGTTAATCTTTTTTTCTTGTGTTAATAGTCTGCTGTCGGCTGTAAATCTCTTGTTAATTCGAACAACACAGTAAAAAATTTTGGTAGTCACGGCCCATGTTAGTAGCTAAGCCATGGCTAAGCTGCGGCCGGCGAAAATGAAACCGACAAGGAGGGGAAGGAAAGAAAGGGGCGAAAAGAAGGACAGTGGTAGGGTATCTAAAAGCATACGTAATATAGAAAGCAGAAAGATAGCGCACTGCTAATATCAGCTCAGCTGCTTAGACGCTTTTCGGCTGTTTAAGATGCTTTTTCTGTAAAATACTGCGCTGCGCGAGTGCTTTTCTGCGTAGTATGCTACGACGCCCTCTCTGCTGTCACCGCGTCCACACATACCAGAGAGGAGGAATCACTCTGCGCGCTCCGGTTCGCGGCTATTTTCCTCCTCGCCGCGCAAACGATCTATAGTATTTGCAGCACCACAGTGGTTGATAGCGATGTGCGCTAGGATAGACAGAAATGAAAAAGAAAAGAAATGCAAATGCAATACTGGACACAAAAAGACATGTGTGGAATGGAAAAATATTACAGCGGAAAATCCGAAAGCTGCATTAACAAAAGAATGAGCGAATACTTCAGAAATGTAGGCTTACTTCGCACCAAAGGAGCGTAGCTACGCATTTCGCTAGGCATGGGTGTCATCCAGACTTTGCTGGCACAAACATAATGGGGCACGAGATGAAGGATCGAAAGAGAGATTATAGAAACGTACTTCAATTTTAGAGGCAGATCCAGAGAAATGTTGTTAGTGACGCTTCAGTCGCATTGTCAAAAGCTGAGAGAGATATTGCTAAGAACAGATAGACATGCGGCGACACGTGCATCATGGATAATAACTCCATGACCGCATGCGCAAAAATGTATAGAAACAAGTCTTACCGTTTCATTAAACAGTTAGAAGCTAGCGCTCTGCTCTTGGTTTCTGTTTCTTCCTATGTTTTTGTCTTAGTAGTGTTGTTGTGGTGCACGACAACTTTGTAATTGGCAGCCTACTTCGCGTACACTCATGCGCCTGAAGCGCTTGGAGTTCCTCGTAGAAATTCAGTGAATTTCTTAAAACGCGGATGGGGGCGCGCAGCGACATGCTGACACTTGAGTTCGAGATTGGCATCCCTCGAATTCTTGCAGACCGACGCGGTGCTGGCCTGCGCAGCGGACTTCGGACTTCTAGCTCACTTCAATTTAAAACACAGACAGCAGAGCAGATACGAAATTCGGACCAAACGACTACGTCTACAGATGGCTTATGGTTATTCACTTATTATATGCTTATTAACTACGCCTCACTCAAGCATACGTTAGTAGCAGAGCCGCATACGCTCTTCCTTACCCCTCACAGGAAGGAACACGATAGAGTAAACGCTTTACTCCGCGCAGTTGCACAAAAACAGCCCTACGCCTTCCTCCCAGCGCCTCGACACTTCGGTTACTCAAGCTTGGGGCTCATAATACGTATGACTTGAAGCCACACTAACAGCCTAAACTGCCCGCCTTTCGCGTACACCATCAGGTCGTGCACTGCTCTCTTCTCTGCACATATCGGGAGTCCCATCTAGAGGCACATCATTACCTCCTGCAATTCTCTCCAAAATGTTTTGCCCCCCCCCCCCCCCCCCCCCCCCCGCTTAAAAACATGAACCCGGAACAGAACGGGAACCGCAGAACAGCCAGGACGCAAGCCTTACACAGACAATACGGAGAAGACCCCAATGTAGCAGATGCGGCCACTTGTGCAAACGTCCATCGTAAGGTACTAGCAGTTGCAACAAAATAGGAAGCTGGGCCAGTTGGTAATTATCCATGTTAAAACGGCGCACATATAACCGAAGACACAGATAAGTTGTAACTCAGTGTTGTTCTCTTCTGTTTGTCTTCGTTTATATGTGCACAGTTTTAACATGGATAGTATAGTTACGAAACATTGGCTGTGGTTTATCTCTGGTTAAACCGGATTGAATTGCGTCAGCAATATCTCCACGGCTGCGCTTATGGTTCAGCATGTAGTGTACCTCATGATGTAGCTTGAGGTGTTAAAGCGGGGCTTTATATGTGGGCTCGCAGGAGCTGCCAACTTGAGTCTCGTTTCACATGGGAGGTTATGTCAGAATCAGCCTGCCAGCACCCTGGCATTCACGTTACCCCGATATAGGCCACTAAGGCACGTTCATACGGCTTGCTTAAAGCCGTATTCGGCTCGGCTGTGGCTCAAGGTCAAACGTGGCCCTTCCCGGGACTCCGCAACGGGCTGAAACCTGGCGCAGTATTGCTAACGCGCTAAAATCATGCAAAACTTCTCTCTGCTTGCTCACCGGTTCTACAACAGAAGAGGAGGAGGCAGCCATCATGCTAGCCATGTCATCCACGCCCGCCACGAAAATCATCTCGGATTCTAAAACGGCTGTCCTTAATTTTTCCAATGGTATAGTGTCCCCCAACACCCACCGCCTTTTGCTGTTCTGGCAATTCCCCGACAATCCGTCACCCTTAATTGGACACCCGCACATGCGGGCCTTCCCGGTAATGAGGAGGAGGCTCACTCCCTGGCCCGAGGTCTCGCTTTCCAGGCTGGGGAGGAGAGGCCTTCCTCAGATGCCTGGGAGCAAAGGTGGGAATTTGACCTCAAAAACCTCGACCTCACCTCAAACGCAAAAAATATTTGGCGACCTCACTCAACCTCAGCCTCATCAATTGAGGTTGAGGTCCCCCAGGTGACCTCACTTCACCTTTCAGGTGACCATTGGCGACCGAACTCAACCTCACCTCAAACTCAAAATGTGAGGTTGAGGTCGGCCGCTCGACGTCAAAAAAAAGAAAAAAAAAAGAAAAAAAAAAGAATCATAAATTAAACCGTAACTTAAAGCAAATATACATTTCTCGGCATTCCTAGGGTATATAGGCTAGCCAGAATTTTGTCGTATGAAGGCTGTATTTTACTCCTAATTTTATACAACAATTAATATCCCGGATAAAAGCAGGAAAACTCCGGACACTACATGTCCAACTCTGCACTAAAGTGGCAATCCTCTCTCATCTCCTCGCCTACCCTTTTGTGGTCGGTTTCAATCTAAGGCCTACATGGGTACCACGTTACTACGCATAGGCCCATAATGCAATACAAATAGTTTATCCCATCTGACCCACGTGAAAAAGATTCGTATTAGAAATAAAACAAGTCAGTTCTTCTTCATCATCATCGTCATCAGCCTGATTATACCCACTGCAGGGCGAAAGGCCTCTCCCATATTTCTCCACTTAACCCGGTTCTGTGCTAGCTGCATCCACTTGACCCCTGCGAACTTCTTAATCTCATCCGCCCACCTAACTTTCTGCCGCCCCCTGCTACGCTTTCCTTCCCTTGGAATCCAGTTCTTACTATAAACTGAAAATACAAATGCTGTTGACCCTAGTGATGACGGCAACAATGACGATATGCTCTTTTTCTTTTCTCGCCACATAGCGCTGAACAGACACAGCGAGACACACGGGACGGGTGCTTTTATTTATTTTTTTTTTTATCGCCCGCCCCTGTGTCTCGCTGTGTCCCTGTCTGTTTAGCGCTATGAGGCAAGAAAACCGACACCAACTCACCCAAGCTTCCATCCTTGCTCTTTTTCTTAATTCGAAAAAAAAAAAAAAATTGATGATTGCCGAGCTTTTTTTTAATACACTGCACATTGTTTTGCAACAGAATACATTAAATTAGGAAAAAATAGGAATACAGTTGTGCCTCGTTAGTATGGACGCTTTGGTTTCCGACCAAAACTGTCCATAAAGCGAGTCATCCATAATAATGAGTCATGAATAAAAACGAAAAGTATATAATTAAGAAATGGCTGCTGTTTTGATTAATTTGGGTATATAAATACAGCCAAGATGTCGATGCTACCCTCTTCTCCATAAATCCGTCGACCCGAAACGTCATGTCTGTTCTTAAACCTTGTCAGCCGTCCTATTGAGTAGCTGAAGTCAGTAACGCCTAGACAGAGCGTAGAATAATATTTCTGAGTAAACATCCCCCTGTTTTACTGAACAAAAAGTCCGTAAGTCATCACAGGTAAAACCTATCAAGACGGAGGAGAAGAAGCACCCATAATGTTGCCGAGGCAGCGAGCCTTCTCTTGAAGCATTTCGTAGCTCACGACTTCACCATTCGCGTACACATTCCCGAACCACATTAACAAGGCTGACTTCATTTCTTCGAACTGTGCTGGGCGCTGTCGGACTGTGGCTTTCGCTGCGATGCCGACGTTGAGCCATTTATCGGAGTCCTGGGCCGACTTCCGCCAGCTCACCGTCTCATTCCCTGCCGGTGGCTAAAATACTCGCCTAGGGACCAAAAGTACCCACAGTCTTCAATAAGTCTGGACTGTAGTTCAGTCTTATCGGTTCGTGAAAGCGCCCGGTGGTCGCCGGGAAGCCCAGTCTTATTTTAGATTTGGATAAGACTAGACTCGGTCTTAAGACTTGACTTATACTCACGTTCGTGCAAGCGGGCCTAGATGGTATACCGTCGACCTGGCGAGGCTGAGGCCTAGTTGAACTTGGGTCCAGTCTTTAACGGCTTGGATCGACTGAGATGGCCTTTGCCGCTTGTATTCACAGATTTCCCTCTTCGCGCCTAAGTTCAGCTCCATACTTTTGCGTTTAACTCCCGTCATGCCAAAAGTTGAGGGTTACAGGCTCCTGCTTCTTAGCATTGTTTTTACCCAGTTAACCTCCCTGACTTTCCGTTCTTCTGATTCTCTTTCTTGCCTTGTACTGTTTCTGTAAGGAAGCGAGGGAGTCAAGTTGGCAGGCTACTATGCTGAGGGCTATCAAACAGCCCTTTCCTGTGCCGTTTGTATGTGTTCCTATGAAACAAACACTGCAAGCTGAAGTACAGTTTAGAACGACGGCTAGCCGACTACGAAGAGCTCGGACCTTGTCAAGGCCGCATCGTTGACTCAAGTCGAAGCCGACATGCGGATCGCTGTGGTGCAAAATGTGGTAGTTCGGCAGCGCAACAGTGACGAAAACCAGGAGCATGAGAAGGAAGGGCGTCCAGGACGGGACGCCCGGTCCTGGTTGCGGGCTCGTCGCCTTTCTTTTGTCGCTCTACTTCGTGAGTGTGTCTTAACCCTGACCGAAAAGCGTTAAGGGCTTCATGGAACACACTTTGTGTTCTGGGATAAAAAAACCAGTTCCCACCCCCAATTTTGGCGCTTGTCTTTCTTCTTATTACTTCTTTCTTACGCTTTTACCCGCCTCTCTTATGTTCACGTTCAGCAGAATTTATTGCGACCACATGTTGCTATTTTCCCGACTGCGGCCTCTAATTGCGGCGCTGCCGCTGCACCCAGAAGTCTCCCGGTTCCCTCCTTTTCGGGTCTTTCTCAGTTAGCTGACCCTCGGTTTGCTGTGTATGATCCCTGCCATCCACCCTCCTTTTCTTCTCCTCCTCCTCCCTTCCTTTCCGCTCTTGCGCCCCCCCCCCCCCCCCCCTCCCCTCCTAAAACGACGACACGCCCGCTTTGGTTCTTTCCCGCTCCACAGGACTCGTTCAGGTATCCGGCCGTATTGGCTGTCGCATATAGGTTCCCGGCCTGTGCACCCTTCTTTAACTCGCGTTCGGACTTCCCTGCTTTTTTCAAACGATGTCCATATTAACGAGACAAAAATACATGGGCCGAATAGGCTGTGTGCATTCATCCCATCTCCATTGTTCAGAGAGCGAGTTTCTATATTAACGAGACATAAATACATTGAAAAATCGTCTACCTAGAAAAACTGTCCATAATTCGGGTCCTCCATATTAACGGGGCACAAATTTTCCATAATAGCCACTCATGAAACGACTTGTAAAGAATAAATCCCCAACAAAACAAACAAAAGAGGAAAAGACAGCAAAACACTAATTAATCATAAAACTCGGCCAATGCCGAATAAACCTTCAGAAAATTTCGAAGAGGAATGCTGTTTATCTTATGAGGTCCCAACCGGCCACTCCTGGGCCTTTATTTATAATTTTGTGATCCCGTGGCGTATTGCAATAGTTGGCGGAATTGCTTCTTCGAACGCCACGCTTACATTAAGAAATTACAAGGGTCGAAACTGCTAGGAAAGAGGGTTAAACGTGAACCACTTTGCTGTCGCGAACATCGGCTCGCCCGTCAAATTTCGCCGGAGCAAAATGTCCAAATCCCACCCATCTAAAATAAAAAAAAAAAAACACGATATAAATAATTGTACGTCCGAACTGAATACTGGATGCCATTTCGCCAACAATTCTGAGACGAGCTTCTTTATGGTACTCACTTGTTTTCCTTTGAAGACTGAACTAATAAATTGCATGGTGGTGTCTCCGAAGCTGCTTCGCCGCATGCACCGTACTTGCATCCAGAGAAACCGTTTCCCCGTTAGTGTCGTATATATAGTTACAGCACATAAACGTAAAATAAAGACAGGATCAACAGAAAGGAGGCGAGCAAGCAGCCCGGAGGGACCGCGATCCCTGCTGTGCACGCGCTCCTCCCTTCGCCGTCCGTCTCCATGGCATCTGGTTTTGCTCATGCAGTGAATGCCGAACTGTCACCAATGCACACCAAAAGGCAGTGGCGTATGCGTGCCAGCTCCGCTTTCAAGACTAGATCGCGCTTTCCAATACTTGCAAAAGAAAAAGAAAAAAAAAACAACAACTAAATGACCGCGCCGGTAAGTGGAAAGGAGGGTTGTGCTATGGGCCTCTGCAAAGATGCCAAAGAAAGAGCCTAATGTGAGGGAAGAAGCCTGTTCTCTTTTCGGCAGTGTACGAACTTAATTGACATACAAGAAAATATATATAAAGAAATACCATGTTGACGAAAGTAATAACAAATATCGCACACTAAAAACAGAAGAGAACTGCGCTTCCCAGAGAGTATACACCCTTTACAGCGCGAGAGCACGGGCGCTGCCATATTTGATCATGTGACCCTTCCGCCATCGCCGGCCTTCGGGCCTTCTGGTTTGACGGCTTCCGGCGCGCTGGTACTCGGCTGCACGGTGCGGCGTACCCGCTTTCGCTGGGGGCAACGAGCTTGTAGACAGCCAAAAAAGCTTCATGTTAATGTCGATAGTATGTGTAGGGGCTAAAAACCTTTAGTTTAACCACGCAGTTTATTTATTACGTCCTCCTAACTGCCTGCATTAGCTGCAACGTTTCTACAAACCCGTCAGCAGTCAACTCGTTTTTTTTTATCAATTCCCCCTCTAGCGCTCTTTTTGAAAAACACGATTTTCTGTAAAACTGAATAGATTACTGATTATTCCCTCTGATTGTGCATTAGTTTTATAAAAGCAGCAGTTATAACATGTATTGCAGCACTGCTTGTCTAATTAATGTTTCGTTTGGTTTGTGGGGTTTAACGTCCCAAAGCGACTCAGGCTATGAGTGGAGGATGCGGAAATTCCCACCCCTCGGCGTTCTTTAACGTGCACTGATATTGCACAGCACACGGGCGCCTGGGTATTCGGCTCCATCGAAAAGCAGCCACCGAGGCCGGAATTCAATACCGCATATCCTTGGGAACAGTACCTATAATTAAAGTAAGAAGGCTTACTGTCATGCCCACATTGACTTTCCTTCTCCGCACCATCAAAAAACTTATAAATGCATATACATTAATAGCCATGTCAAGGTACTTCTTAACGCCCTGCGAAAATAGCGCGGTAGCAGTGCAAAGGCGTAATATATGCAGCTCCCCAGAAAACGTCAGGGTCGTTCTCGCATTCCCATGGCTGCTGCCGGTGCTAAAATGAGCTGGTGCGTGAGGTATAGCCTTTTTCTACAATTCACACGTGCTTTCTTCTCCCAGAAAGGAACATGAAGTCGTGATACAACTCCGAGAAAAACAGTGGCCTAGGCCATGATGTGCACCTTATGTAGAAAGCATCGTCTGTTCTTCCGTCAATAAACAACAGGGTCATTAGCTCTACTTCCTCGCAGAATACTTCTACAATACAGATGACACCTGCATCCAAGCAGCGGTGTTTAAAAGTCAGCCGGTATTCTTACACAAGATGCACAGCAGCTGTCCGCAGTGCGCGCCGATGTGTTCCGAAGGCCAGCAATGACGGCCGTCCTAGTGGCGCCACCTATTAAGGAGAATGGAACTACTCTCTGTAAAAGGTCTATAGAAGGCTTGAGACATGGACTTAGTACTGCATTCCTCAGTGCTAGCATGTAATTGGCTTCATTCACGTATATCTAAATTGATTAAAAAAAACACAAATGTCTGAAAAAATTATTCCGACATCTGGCCACAAAAATTTTCATCCGATTGATTTGTCCGTCTGGAGCTGACGGGAGCACAAAAGAGACACGCTCAGTTTGCCACACCAATTCTTCCGTCTGGACACCAAAATGTCGAGCCAGAAACCATCTCAATACTTTCTAGCTCATAAAAACATGTAGGAGAACGCTTTTCTTTTTTTTTTTCTGCGCCTGAATAAGAGATTTCAAGAGAAACCTGATATTATGAAGTTAAGAATCCCTTATACTCTCCTCCTTCCTCCTGCATTGCTTGATTTCACTAGAATTTGAGAGAGAAACAAAGGGCCTTAGCGGTGCAAAAAACATTTTTTTTTTATTGGGGCTTTACCGCATACAAGCCCCATATAATTTTGTTTTCTCGTCTATCTAGGCAAATGGTTAACATGCGCAGGCTTCTTTCCCGTATACGAGCTGCGTCTTACAAGCTATTCCGTTCGTTTCATTTTCTTGCATGTTTCACCGCTTTATTTGTTATATAAGGAACGCCAGCACCTTCATCCCATTGAAGTTGTTCGGGGCCACCTGTGAATCTGTTAGAAGAAACAAGCAGCACAAGACCAAAGAGAGGTTGTTCTGGAGAATACAAGAATATAAATTTACAGGACCGCAATATAGAACGATGACGTACAATTAGAAAGGGAGGACTTCGATAAATGCTCAGATGGTATTGTGCCGGTTTCCCTGGTTTGTTCATGTTTTCATTTTTTTTATCTGTCAGATCACGTCTTCTAACAATTTCTCTGCACCATTTTCTGTTAATTTTGTAAGTTTCTAAGTTGCCGTGTAATCTGCAGCGGGGTCCTTTATCGAATGTAAGGCAGCAGCCGTGACGTTAGCGCCTGGAAACGGGCATGCACACGACAAACAGTTCTGCCCTGCGCCGTCTGCGCAAAGACAATTTGCTTCGCTTTTTAGTTTGCTTGTTTCTTTGCGGCAACCAACAAAAGCGCCGCGGGTCAACGTGAGTTATGTGCTTTGCGCGCTCCTGGGTGTTTGAGCCTGCGGCAAGCATCGGCACAAACAAGTCAGAGGAGTCCGTGAAGTAAAAAGAAAATATATCTCCTTCCAAGAAGACCAGAGGGAAGCGTCCTCGGGCTGCGGACATTACGGTGGTATGCCGAAAGCTGGACAGGGGCTGCGGCATCCGGTCGTCCGAACGGGGGGTAACCAAACACCGAGAGTCGGTGGGTACACCGCGGCAGTACGCTCGAGCTCCGCGTCAAAAGGGGCGCTCTTCGAAGAAAGTCGCGGCAACAGCAAAAAGCCTGGACCTCACAATTTCGACCTCACTCAACCTCAAACTCAAGCGTGAGGTTGAGGTCCAATTTCGTGACCTCACTCAAAAAATTTCGAGCTGTCACCGACCTCACCTCAACATCACCTCACTCCGTGAGGTTGAGGTCATTTTGAAGTTCATGAGGTCTAAACCTCATGAGGTTGCCCACCTCTGCCTGGGAGTGTCTGCTGTCCTTTCGTGAATCGTGACATCCTTAACTATTACCGCGAAAATAGAACTTACGCACCCTCTGCTCCGACTTTCAAAATAACCAAAGCTGCCCATTGGCGCAAGCTACAAACGCGCACAGCCTCATACTCCGTTCTTCTCCACGCCTGCTTTCCTGACCAGTTTCCTTCTTCCTGCAAGCTCTGTTGCAAGCCTGGTGACTTTCTACACACACTACTCACCTGCCCCTCATTCTCACATCCTCCTTCACCAGAGATGGTCCTAGATTACTAGGAGCACCTACTATTGTGCTGCTCTTCGCGCAAAACATTATCTTTTTGTAGAATGAGCAAGTACCTCCGATCAGGACCAGCGCAAAATTATTACTAGTGCTCTCGCTATAGATAGCTCTCCAAGAGCTTGCTTTTGCTTTTTGAGAGGGCCTTACATACATGGAGAAGGCTCTCAAATTCAATGCAGGGGGTTGCGCCCCCACCCTCTGTAATATTGGCAATAAATGTTTCTACCATCACCAGGTCGAAGCTCAGTGAGAGTGTTTTGCGGACACTCTTTCGCACCTACTATGCAAGTCAGCAAGGATTGGCTGCTGTATAACGCCACATTGACGTAGGCTATCCGTTGTGCTTCTAAAATATCCTCAATCTGCAATATGTTTGTACAATCGCAATGGAAAGAAATGCAAACAATGGAGAGCTTGGAAAAAAGTCAGCTCAAGCAATTTCCATTACAGATTGAAGCGCTCATCTGGTTAGCCACATATTTGCTCCTGTTTCCTTTTACGTTCGTTTTCTCGTTTGACTATACTAGAGCACCACATTCAGTCTTTACAGAAGTGGTGGCTTGAGCAGCGCGGTTTGGCTGGCGGTAGTGGGGTGAAGCCAGCGCTCTTAGCTCGCTGAATAAAATGCTTTGATTTTGCTTCCGTCATAGCGCTCGCTTCACCCACGTGGGCCGCAGCTGCATATCTGTGGCTAAGCGGATGAACGCGGATCAGACAGGCTTCCACGTTCTCCATTGTTCGCATTTCTTTTCATCGCAATTTTGCAGTGTACCAACGTCGTGTGCATGATTATTTATGCAAACGTGTCACATACTTGGAAGCTGCTAGATGAGAACGCTTCCCCCCCTTGCGTTTATGCCCTCTCGATTACCTGGAACTTCATGCTTTGCATCAGCGCTTCGGAGAGCCGTGCAGTCAAGTGTGGGCACAGCAATTTAATGGCGAGTACAATACATTTGCTTCAGAGTTCTTGACCTCTACGGAGTGTGCTTGCGCAATGCGGATAACGCTTGGGTCTGCGCCCACCGCGACGTTTGAAGAATTGGCAGCCGCAGATAGTGAAGGTGTCGCACTTGGGTTGAGAGAAAGGCGACAAGAGCACTCTCTGCCACCGCTCGACCTTGCGTGACGACACGAGTGTGGGAAAGCGTTTGAGTCGCGAGTACTGAGAGACATGCACGCTCCTCTCATACTGCGCTGATAACTGCCGCAGTCGGCTTCTGCCAGTGGTGTTCGGGCGAGCGCAAAGCAATCATGTGGCTGCGAGTGAGCACCCGCGGCCTGTCCTACGGCGGCCGGGCGGGCCTGGAGCCGCATCAGCGGGCCGCCCGGCAACCGGCAGCCTACCGCAGTGAGCTGGCTGCTGCGCGACGAGTCGTCGTCAAGCTTGGCACGGCGGTGCTCACACGTGAGGACGAGTGCGGCCTGGCATTGGGTCGGCTCGCCTCCATCGTGGAGCAGGTGTCGCAGCTGCACAACGAGGGCCGCGAGATGCTTGTGGTGACGAGCGGCGCCGTGGCCTTTGGGAAGCTGCGGCTGAACCGCGAGATGCGCATGTCCATGTCTATGCGCGAGACGCTGGCGCTGCGCGAGAGGACAGCGCGTCCGGCCGCCGAGGAGGCGCACAACCCCAACAAGCGGGCCGCAGCCGCCGTCGGCCAGAGCGGACTGATGGCCCTCTACGACGCCATGTTCAACCAGTACGGAGTCAACATCGCCCAGGTGCTGGTCACCCGGCCGGACTTCTACAACCCGGAGAGCAGGCACTGGCTGCGCCAGACGCTGCTCGAGCTCATCCGGCTCAACATTATACCCATCATCAACACCAACGATGCCGTCTCCTCACCGCAGCTGGAAGATCAGGTGAGGGGAAAAAGAAAGTTTTGTTTTTCGAAAGGAGGTAGCTGGTCTGTGAACGCCGCTTTTCGGTGTGCACAGGCGCACAGCGCGGAAGTGGGCCTCACCGACAACGACAGCCTTGCGGCCCACTTGGCCGTCCAAGCGGGCGCCGACCTCTTGCTTATGATGTCCGACGTGGAGGGCATATATACGCATCCTCCGAACCAGGACGGTGCCAAGCTCCTGCACACCTACAACCCCGCATTCAACGGGAGCATCAAATTTGGATCCAAGTCCAAGGGGGGCCTCGGAGGCATGGAGTCCAAGGTGAGCGATAAGCTAAAATGCTTTGCGTTAATTTCTGAGGCTTTTCATTTATTCAAGCTCGTGCATTTCGCCCGAAGGGTGTTATTGTCTGGATGTAAGTAAATATTTGAATACATAAAAAAAGAATGTGTGTCGGGAAATCTCGATGTAGAAAAAATAAAAAATGATAATCTTTCTCCAGAAAAACCTTGTAAATACATGTAAACCGAAAGCGTAAATTCGTTGCGATGAAGAATAAATGCGGTCCGTCATTATGAAAATGGAAATTTTAGCAGATTATGAAAAATTCGTCAGGTGCGACCTACATTCTATCACGAGAAAGCTAACTAAAAAAAAAAAAAAGCCGTTATCATAGCGCATGGAAAAAAAGCATTCACTTAGTGAAAATGCCAGGTGGTTACTCTATACGTTGCGTTAAGCTGATGGAAACGTGTGTAGCAATAAATGAACGCCTTTGTTCAGTGCAGTTCGATAAAGTAGCACGTGTTACTTATAGGCTCATGGTGGAAGCGTGTGAAAATGACGTTACAACACACAAAGATGCGTACTGGGCTAGCGCTAACAACTGAATAAAACTTCACTTGTGCAAACAACCGCTGCGGTGGATTAATGGTTGAGCACCCGGTTACTGAGCCGGAGTATCCGCGTTCGAACCCGTTTGCGGCGGCAACGTTTTGATGGAGGCGAACGAAAATGTACCCGTACCCATGTACTGTGCGCAGCCTGTCATTGCACGTTAAAGGTATTCAGGTCGTCCAAATTAAACCGGAGCCCTCTACTACGGTTGCCTGATAGGTTGAGCTGCTTAGGGACGTTAAGACATACCACTTCCACTTGTGCCCTGGCCGCGGTGGCCGCTTTTCGATGCAGGCGAAAAGCGAGGCGCCCGTGTGCTGTGCGATGTCAGTGCTCGTTAACGAACTTCAGGTAGCCGAAATTTCCTGAGCCCTCCTCTACGGTGTCTCTCATAACCCGAGTCGCTTTGGGACGTTAAACTCCAAAAACCAAAATTTCACTTGTGTAAAAGTTCAGTTATTAGTGCCAATGCTTCCTACTTCTTTCAGTGCTGTAACGTCTTTTTTACTGGCTTCCGCCATTCACACGCACCAGCTCGCCCAGTACGCATCGAAGATCGATGACTGTGTGCAGATCAAGGCGGCATCCTGGGCACTCGAGCATGGTGTGTCCGTCGTCATTGGCAGTGGCTTCGAAGAGATGTCCATTACACGCATCGTGCAAGGCAAGCGCGTGGGCACTTTCTTCACCGAGCACCGGACCAAGATGATCTCCCTCGAGTCAATAGCCGCCAATGCGCGGAAGGCGAGCCGTACACTCGAGTCCCTTGACGCGGCGCAACGCTCGGGCGCCGTGCTGGCTATGGCTGACGTGCTGGAAACGCGGACGGCGGACATCATGGAAGCCAACAAACGGGACTTGGCCGCGGCCCGCGAGCAGGGGCTCAGCCCGCCCATGCTTGCGCGTCTTGCACTGACGCCGGCCAAGCTGTCTGCGCTGGCTAACGGCCTGCGCACCATCGCAAACACGTCGCCAAGCGTGCTTGGCCGCGTCTTGCGAAAGACCCGCGTGGCCGAAGGTATGGAACTTAGCCAGGTGACAGTGCCCATCGGCGTGCTGCTCGTCATTTTTGAGGCTCGCCCGGACTGCCTGCCGCAGGTGGCAGCGCTAGCTGTAGCAACAGCCAATGGACTCTTACTGAAGGGCGGTCATGAGGCTGCTCACACAAACCGCTGTCTCTGGCAGCTGCTGCAGGAGTGCCTCAAGCCGTACGGCGCTGCCGATGCTCTGGCTCTGGTTAGCACGCGTGAGGACGTTGATGAACTGCTTCAGCTCGAGGGCTACATCGATCTAATCATACCCAGGGGTTCGAACCAACTGGTGCGCGAAATACAGCACAAGAGCCGCGGTATTCCTGTGTTGGGTCACAGCGATGGCATCTGTCACGTCTACGTGGACCGCGAAGCGGACATGCAGAAGGCCAAGCGCATTGTGGTAGACTCAAAGTGCGACTATCCGGCGGCCTGCAACGCCATGGAGACTTTGCTCGTGCACCATGACCACGTGGAAGGCGGCTTCCTCTCCGAGTTGTGCTCCTCGCTCAAGGCGCAGGGCGTCAGCCTGTACTCTGGGCCCAGGATGGCGCAGCTGCTCACGTTTGGACCGCCGGCGGCGCACTCCATGCGAATTGAGTACAGCGGGCCCGCGTGCGCCGTCGAAGTGGTCGACTCGGTCGAAGAGGCACTCGAGCACATCAACACCCACGGCAGTTCTCATACAGATGTCATCGTGACAGAGAACAGTAAGCACTCTGAAATGACTCAATAGAAAGTCCCATAGCAACGCTCGCTTGTTTTTCAGAGGACACTGCGGAGCGGTTTCTTCAGGGAGCGGACAGCGCCTGCGTGTTCCACAACTGCAGCACGCGTTTTGCCGATGGCTACCGATTCGGGCTCGGTAAGGCTTGTTTTTAACCTTTTTAAATCGAATTTCTAGGTTATTCCTGCTTCGAACATAATTTGCTCGCGTTTTGCAACAACAGTTTGGCTGAGCTACAAGCGGTGGTATGCATTTTTGCTCGTTCAGAGGAAAGTGATGCCTTTGCACTGGACAGAGCAGGCTGATCTTGTCATTGGCCTTCATTTGTCTCTGCATCACATCAGAGCAGCCTTAGACAAATAAAAGTAAAAAGAAAAGAAATGACCTTAAGTGAATTCATGTGCTTGTCAAGCTGGAATGTTAATTGCTCTATGAATGCGCAGCTAACCAAGACACGAAATTCCTATCTGCCATGGTTGCTCATGATTCTAGCGTCCGGTCCTCGAGTCCAAGGTCATTAGGTCGCATCGCAGCTACGGTGGCCGCATGCCGATGAATATTAAATGCAAAAAAAAAAAGGCATTGGGCTGTGCGATGTCGCCGCACGTCAAATTTGAGGCTGGCTGAAATTATCTCGCAGCCTTCTGCTACGGTCTGCGACATCTCAGCTATATCCTAGGTACAAGTTTGGGACGTTACTCACTACCTTTGGTCCTTGGAGACGTTGCAGTTTGTTGCGAGCAGGCAAAGACCTTAATCCTGGGACTATAGTTCTTATTGAACCCGGCTATGCAGACAGCGGAAATATCATAGTTCTGTGTTGTCTCTTGCAGCGCTGGCTGCGAGTGTGGAAGCGCCAAATATTGTATACCATGACAAGCTGCTCAACTCAGTGTCAGTTTAGAAGAACGAACTTAGTTGGCAGCGCATAATGCCTGATGAATGTTTTAAGAAAACTAAGCATGTTTTTCATCTCTGCGTCCTGCACCAATCACTAAAATGTCTCAAACGTCTACAGAAAGGGTGACTATATCGCAGAAGCGCCGTAGGAGCATTCGCTTTAGAGATGACTGTTCAACAGCTGTGGACAGCACTTGGAAAGCAGAGTGCTGAACGGGCACGTTGACACAGGGCAAGATAAAGCGATGGGCACCGTAGCTGCTTGCATGGTATGCTTCACAGTTCGTGTACTGTTTACACGTCATGTGGAATAAACGGACATAACCATTTACTGTCTTGGATAGAACGTTGCGGAAGAGGCCGCACTAAGAAATTCATCGTCTCGGTCACATGTTACCGTCCTTTATCCGGGCTGGTATGTGCAGTTGTACGTAATGCTCCGAAGATGCGCGCAAGGCTTAGTCAGGGAAGTGTCGGGATCTGAGACCCCCCGAGCTCGAATGCATAATCATATAGGGACTGAATATTTTATTTTATTTTATTCAGTGATTGTGTGGGCAATACATGGTACTGCCCGTGGGGCAGGACAAAAGGAGGTAATTAGTCTCCTGACGAGATCCTGGCCCCACTGGGCGCAACAGCAGCGGGTACAAAGTACAGGCAATGCACATGCAACTACATACATACATACATACATACATACATACATACATACATACATACATACATACATACATACATACATACATACATACATACATACATACATACATACATACATACATACATACATACATACATACATACATACATACATTCATGAAGAAGGTAACCATTATTTATTCTCCGCTTGAAAATTTGTTAGCTTTAGTAAAATCATTGACTATATTTTCAATAAGAATCCAGATTTCCTAATACCCTATACGAAGAAAATTATAAAAAGTCGGTTGCACTACGCAAATGCTGGAACTCTGTAGCCTGCAGACGCGCCAAATCTCGCCGATTTCCCCGGTTCGCACCGTGTGTCAAGACAGAGCGAATTGTCGGTATGTTCCGACGATATTATTGGGAGGCTGCACGCGTCGCTTGTCAAGCAGACCAACCTCGTTTTACTGATATTTTTTGTTAATTTTCATTCCGTTCACTTTCGGGGCAAAGGTCTTGTTTTTCCCAGTTGGTTATTCTACGATTTAAAACTCGCGCTACTTCTATAATGTGTATTTGAACTACACATAACTAGCTGCTTCTATAAAGCGTATCTAAAGCACATTGATTTGAAATATATTTATGCATGCTTATTTACTTTACAAAATCTCCGTTGCACCGGCTCATCAGGGCTGTTTAAGAAGGCTACCTTTGTCATTGATGTCAAGAGTACTAAAGATCGTGGTTTCACGAAAAATTAATATATATGTTATAGGTACAGACGCTTTAACTGTGAACTGTTTACGTCACATAGCGTCGAGCATACTAGCGGAGCGCGGGAATCGTTTTTCTTTTTTTTCATAAATTGGAGCAAAAAAAAAAAAATCCTTTACATATGATTTCTCCCGTTAGTTTTAAACCATATGTGCAAAGAAGGCCGCCAGGCACCTTCCTCCGTCTCTCCCTATTTATTTACTTCTCTCCTGCTGAAGAGCTCCTTCCGATTAATGCTGCCCCTCTAGAGTTTTTGTATAGAGCTTACGTGTGCTGTGCGATGCCAGTGCACGTTGAAGAACCCCAGGTAGTCGAAATGATTCAGAGCCCTCCTCTACGGTGTTCTTCATATATCCTCAGTCGCTTTGGGACATTGAACCCTGTAAACTAGAGGGGAGTTGTTTAGTGTACACAGAAGCAGCGCACGGATGTTTTCGCATTTCGCCTTCGATCCCGCAATCCCAAAGCTACTGAGTTTTGCAGCAGGTTTAAAAGACTTTCAAGATCCGTTTGAGATGAGACTGCCTCTTATGCTACTTGTGTGTATGTGTGCCGTACGTGCTTGACGCGTGTCATTCTCCCCGTGGTAGGTGCCGAGGTGGGCATCAGCACAGGCCGCATCCACGCCCGTGGGCCCGTTGGCATGGAGGGACTGCTGACTACCAAGTGGCTGCTCAGGGGAAGCGGAAACGTGGTACAGGACTTCGGAGAGTCCGGCACCATGACTTACCTGCACGAAAACCTGCCCGCATCCTGACTGCCTTCCTAGTGCACCTGTTCCTGTACATAGTAGTCGTTTATACGATTCGAAATAAATGGAGTGCGCACGTGAGCTGCTCATGGTGCATATTCAAGCGTGCAGCGATAACTGTGCATGGACGGCATGTGCTCGCAGCGATAAAATACGAGGGTTCGCGTGGATCCGCTTCAAGGGTCGATGCAGCTCTCAACCCCTTTCTTTGGCGATTCGGTAGAACAAAAACGGAATAGGACATATCGGCACTTCCTGACTGACCCACGGTAACTCGTAGTGCACACAATGCTTCCATCAACAGCATCTCGCGTTATCTCCGCAGCGAAGTGCATTCGGTATGGCTTTGACTCGGGCTGCTGCTCCCATTGTGAGGTAACAGATATCAGGCTTCTTTGTCACCGATACCAACAGCTTTCTTTGAGAGCTCCGTTGCATAAGACGCGCACTTGGATAGCGTGAAGCGCTGCGGTTACAACACTCTTCGTCCCGGCATAAAACGAAAAAAAAAAAAAAGAAAAAAAAAAAGAAATAGAAATGGAGTCGCCCATTGGCAAGCGCATGTTATTTAGCGTGTGCATTTACAGATTCAGTTCAGTTCAGGCGTTCAGTCGTGTCCGACTCTTCGTGACCCTATGGACCATGTCACGCCACGCTTTCCGGTCTCTCACTGTCTTCCTAACATCACATAACTTCATCTGCAGTGCCTCGAGGATGCCATCTAACCATCGCGTTCGCTGCCTACCCCTTCTCCGGCAACCCTCAACCTTTCCCAACATCAAATCTTTCTCCAGCGACTCCTCTCTTCTCATCAGATGACCAAAGTAGCAGAGCTTTAACTTTAGAATTTGACCCTCCAATGAGCATACAGGGTTTATGGTCGACAATATCGACTGATTTGATCTTCTGGCAGTCCAAGGAACTCTCAAGAGTCTTCGCCAGCACCACAATTCTAACGCGTCAATTCTTCGGCGGTCAGCCTTTTTCACAGTCCAACTCTCGCATCCATACATCACAACTGGAAAGACCATAGCACGAGTTATACGGATCTTGGTTGGCAGACTAATGTCTCTGCTCTTTACTAGGCGGTCAAGGCTAACCATTGCTCTCTTTCCCAGAAGCAGGCGTCTCCTAATTTCATGCCTGCAGTCTCCTTCCGAGGTAATCTTCGAGCCCAAGAAGAGAAAATCTGTCACAGCTTCCACTTCTTGTCCCTTGATGCTCCAGGACTTGATAGGGCAAGACGCCATGATCTTTGTCTTTTTAATGTTCAGTTTAAGCCCAAACTTGTCACTCTCTTCTTGTACGCGCATCAGATTGCTGTTAGGGTCCGAAGTGTGCCTCGTATCGGTGCTTTTTTTTTTTTTTTTTTTTTTTTTTTTTGCGGCCGGTCAAGAGCAGTCAGAAAGGTTGGTGGGTTGGTATGGTTTGGTTTGTGGGGTTTAACGTCCCAAAACAACTCGGGATATGAGAGACGCCGTAGTGGAGGACTCCAGAAATTTCGACCACCAGGGTTCTTTAACGTGCACTGACATCGCACAGCACACGGGCGCCCTGCTTTCTCGCCTCCATTACCCCGCTGGGGTGGCGCAGTGGTTACGGCGCTCGAATACAGTTCCCAAGGACGCGGGAGCGAATGCCGGCCTCGGCGGCCGCTTTTCGGTGGAGGCGAAAAGCAAGGCGCCTTTATGCTGTGCGATGTCAGTGCGCGTTAAAGAACCCCAGGTGGTCGAAATTTCCGGAGTCCTCCACTACGGCGTCTCTCATAGCCTGAGTCGTTTTGGGACGTTAAACCTCACAAAACAAAACATTTTCGCCTCCATCGAAAAGCTGCTGCCGAGGCCGGGATGCGATCCCGCGTCCTTGGGAACAGTAGTCGAGCACCGTAACCACTGCGCCACCCCGGCGGGGTAAAGGGTTGGTGAGGGCGTAATGGTAGGGGCCGATTTGTTGGAACTAACAAGCTGCTACTACAGTGTGGACTTTCCCTCTTAAATAACCGGTGGCGAACGAAGCTTAGTCAGCGAAATTGAAAATAAACGCAGAAATGATTTCATTGTCATTTTGTGCGCGTACGTGCGCTGGAAACTTGCACAGGCATAAACACTCGGCTGTTAGGGCAAATTATGAAATGACGAAGACGTTATGTTTGTAGAGCGTTTTTCATCAACCAGGTGGTCGATTTGTGCCAGGTAGCAACGCAGGTTTGATGTACGAAAGGCAGGAGCAACTGTGTTAACTAGTGCATTTTAGAGGAAATATGCAATGAGGTGTAGATTTCAAACAATTTAGCAATTACTGTCAACAGAGACCTGTGTTCATCTCAGAACCGAATAATTTACACAAGAGGCTGCGATTTTTTCGTGCCGTCGACGTCACACGACAGAGACGGACAAAGACATGCTGGTTTTTATGCAGTTTTTATGCAGTTTTTATGCATAAAATGCAGACGCCGTTTGTGTGTTTGATGATATATATGTAGTATACTACGCGCAGCGACACAAACAATTGTGCAATACGTGAAATCCAAGCTAACGAGCTTTCATATGCTTATTTTTGACGTTCGATATTTCGAGCGGCATTTACTTTTTAAAAAATTTAGAAAGAAGACTCACCTTTGATGCTGACGGGCTTTTTAATTCCACAATTTAATATTGCTCTTTAATATGAATAAAAAGTTGTTAACGCAATTTAGTTAACTGCCTAATAATTAGGCCCTATAACGTACTAATCTCCACCTTGCTGTACAACCCACCTGCACAGACCGCACTGAGTTATCCCTCCATATGCAAACCTCTAAAGAATAAACAGAACAAAAAAAAAAAAAATCCCCGGTAAGGTCGCTTCTTCATTTCCGGAACCAAGCAAAACGTGTTTTCGCCAGAAGTAAAAATTCAAACAACTTCTCGGCGAAATTCTTTCAACGCGTGTTGTGAGAAAATGATGAAACAATCGCTTAGTCTACATACTTGTCACGCTGCTTCGATAAAGCTGTACTCAAGTGGTGTCTGATCTAAGAAATCCTGACTAAGCCGGCTTTGTGTAAGAAGAGCTTGATTGCACAGATTGAACTGCGACTATATCTTGCGCGTAGTTGTCCGTGCACCCGCGAATTCTCTTGTACGCGTTCGCACTGGAATTCATTCGGAGAACACCTACGCGTTCTGAATCAAGTAATACGCAGCATTCAATCTATTACTCTCCGAGGAGCGCGCTTTCTACCGGCAACCTGCGAGCAAGTTTGTCGTTTCGATCGCAACGTCGTAGCGCAGATCTATAGTGAGCGGAGCGAGCATTTTTTAGGCGCGCATGTAACGTTTTTTGATGCCCCTTGCCTTACTCAAAAGAGTGAGCATCCGTGTTCAGTTAAAGCGTCACATAGCGGGCGTCAGCTAACTGGGGTGTGTGTCTAAAGCGTCTTGACAACCTCTCTTTATAGCCTTCACAGAACGCACTTGACCCGGTCAAAATCTCAGCACTCATGCAGAGGCATTGCATGAGTGCTGAAGGTGTGGCAGATCCATGTGTGAAAGTAGTGGAAGATGTGGCTGCACAGCAACTACAGTCCTCCATAAAGAGAGCGATAAAATCCCAATTAGCAAGGGTGTTCAACAGGGGGACATAATCTGTCCGTTGCTACTCAGCGCAGGAAATATTCAGAGACCTGGTTAGGGAAAAAATACAGCTTTGAGTTAATGGAGAAAACCTTAGGTAGCTGCGATTCGGTGATGACGTTGCCGTGTTAAGCAACTCAGGACACGAATTACAAATAATGATTAATAAACAAGACAGGCAGGGCACAACGATAACCTTAAAATTAATAGGCAGAAGGTTAAACTCATTTTCAACAACCTCGAAAAGGAGCAGCAGTTTACGACGAGGAGCTGGAGCGGTAAGCGAATACGTCTACTCAGGACAGGTAATGCAGCAGATCAAACCATGGGAATTAAATAACTAGAAGGATAAGAATGGGGTAGAGCAAATTTTAACAGGTTAACAGAAATGGTTCAACCAGAATTGAGTAGAAGCAGCAAGCTATGGAAATCAAAATAGTAGGTGCAACATTAAGAGCCAAATAAGCCGAAATCAAAAAAAAAAATTCGCGCGGGATGTGATGTGAAAGAAGGATGACCGATATTCGCTAAGGGTAACTGTCTGGATTCCAAGGCAAGGCAAGCGTAGAGAGTGTGCGGCGGAAAAATAGGCAGGCGAATAGAACTGGGAAGTTTGCGGAGTTACGGTGGCCGTAGCTATAGTACAGGCGGGTTGAGTGGTGTGATGTGAAGAATGCTTTTGCCCTGTAGTGTAGCCAGGCTGATGATGATCATTACCGGTAAGGAAGCAAAAAACAAACAAAAAACTCCATGCTTATCTTAATGGCATCAGAAGTCGAACCGCTGAACTTTCTATTCAAAAGCCACCGCTTTGCCGACTGAGCTGCTTTCATCAGATGAATGCAGCAACCAAAAACATTGTTTTCGTCATCAAAGTCGCACGTCGCTCACTCTGACCAGATGCCCCCTCATCAAAACCTGTGCAGCAAATGTACGGCTCGCAACAGTGTAAACATTCGCGAAGCTGACGAAGTGCATCGCAAACACACTAAGCAGCAACAACTCACGCTGCTCTCTCTCTCTCTCTCTCTCTCTCTCTCTCTCTCTCTCTCTCTCTCTCTCTCTCTCTCTCTCTCTCTCTCTCTCTCTCTCTCTCGCACGCGCGCGCGCGCACACACACACACAAACACACACACACACTAAACAGCAACGCACGCTTCTCTCTCTCTCGCACACACACACACACGCACGCACGCACGCACGCGCGCGCGCACACACACACACGCACAGAGAGAGAGAGAGGGGGGGGGGGGGGGGGGGAGGTCGGCATTGGCTACTCGCTGCGTGACAGTCATGTCCAGACTGAGCGGTGCGTCATGGCGTGTGCGAATTTTACGACGAAAACTAATAAAGGTATCGCTGTGTAGGCGTCATTGCATGCGTACCCAGTTTATAATTCAGGGGACGAAGTGCAGCGCATGATTGGAGACATCGACAGGTAAGGGTACAACAGCAGACTTTGAAACTGATACAAAACCAAAGTCATTTTCAGCAGATTGAGAATAGAGCAACAGCTTACAGAACGCAGCGAGGTATTGAAAATTCGTTTGGGAGCCTCTCAATGTGGGCCAAGTATAGTGCCGGCATCTCCGGATCATGGGGCGAAAGGTGTAAAATGAAATTGTGACAATTTGGATTGTGTTAGTGAACAGCAAAGAAAGCAAAGACACAGTTATGTACAGGGTACGAATTGGAGACAAGGTTAGGCAAGAAAACTGACTTAGCCGCTGCTGGCGCCCTTCTCCTGCAGTGGGCGCAAGCTGGCTGATGGCGGAGTGGGCGACGTCAGGCTGTGCAAGTGTGAACCCACCAGCACCATCATGCACGGGAATGTGGAAATGTCGTCAGACGGAGACAAGACGCGGGCTTTGAAATGAGCAAGGCGAACAGCAAGCGCCACGAACAAGCGCGCCTGGTGTCTTGATACAAGTCCTAGCTGTTACGCTTTCCTTGCGGCTACTGCATTCGGGCGATGATGCTTTGTGTCGCAGCTCCACGACATAGCTCGGCGTCCTCGGAAAGACCCGCACATGAGGGCAGTAGAGAGCCTGTTTCGCCACTTTTAGGCCCACGGGGCAATGAACAATAAATATTACGAAAAAGACGAACCATCGCCCGTGTAGGCACACTCGCAATCTTTTCAGATAAGTTATATGTATAATGAATGAAGCGCTTGCATTGGCGCTATATTTGCGCACGCCGGCCGATGCGTTCTTGCCGTGCGGTTATCTAATCGATCCGCGACCTTCAATTGCAATATTTACACATTGCTGTTAGCCGGATGGGATTTTAATCTCTTGAGAGTATCCGGCAATAGCAAAGCGTCTGCAGGTTCCGAAGCCGAGAGAAGCACGCGCTAACACTTTTTCAGTTACTCGGAAACCGTGGTCGCCATTTCAAAAGATATCAGGGAATCATGGACACGCAAGAATTACTATTTTTGCTCTGAGCTTTGATGTGTAATTGGTTCACATAATTATCATTACGGATTAGTGGTATAGCCAAAGAATTTACACCGTAAGCCTCCACAGAGAACGCAAAAGTGCGTTCTCAGTAATATGAGTATGGGTAGCCTGGCTTTCTTTTATTGCCAGTCATGATTCTTTTATTTTATTCGTGTATCAATTGTCTTAAATAAACAAAAGAATCTAAAACGCTGCGTTAAAATGTATTGACTCATTTTCTTTTTCAAAAGTGTATACGCTATTTGCTCACGCAGGTATTTGTCATGTTTACTAATAAGGAACGTGCGTCGCAAGGCACGAAAAGGCAGTGGGGCTGAAGGAACGTAAGCTCAGACCTTAAGCGAGCTTTTTAGTGATTGGGCTGATACGTGCATCGCTGGTGTGTTTGCTTAATTAGTTGAGTTTCAAGCATCCCCTAATATCCGGTACTAAAAGAAGAACCGGCGGTTCGAGTACATAGAGAAACTTTTTTATTAATACCTTGAAATGTGCATGATCAAGTTATTTATTGCTTCAGGAGGAAGCTGACTTTAGTCCGGGGCTGCTTGGATAACGTTAATAAAGAGAAGGCGGCGCAATAGTCACATTAAGCGTGGTGTGAATTATGGAAGGTTAGATCGCACTGATGTGTACGGTCACTCTCTTGGAAAGAGTAGTCAGTATAGAGGTCGCTGCTCAATCCTGAGTGGGCTCGATGGCGATAGAAAGGTTAGGTTTTCCGACCGTCCCAACCCGCGCAAACCATGTATTCCAGTTTGGAATGGCAAGGGGCAAATATATTAACAGTTTTATTGGTGTGGTCGCTAGTGTTGGGTTATGGCGTGGAAAAAAAAAAAAAAAAGCGGTCGGCATCGTTGACAGTGCATGCTGGAAATGAGGAATGACAAACTTATGGTACTGGAAATGCGAATACCTAAGTATTGATAAGAGTTAAATGCACAAATTTCGCAGCCGGAGATCAGACTCAGGTTAGAGGTAGAATATTCTGTAATTAGCGTTTTTTAATTAACACACAAGTAGAAAAAGAAGCTGGCGTATATCGATATGATACTGCGACCTAATAAAAGAAAAGAGATCATTCTAATCGAAAATAGGCCTATCGTATACCAGAAAAGCAACTAAAACTAAATACGAGCGTCGTCACGTCACTGGCAAAATGCGTGCGTCGACATCGATTTTGGGGAACGGATACCCGAGGTTACAGTGCTGCAACGCGATTCCTCTTAAAGCGGTAGCAAGCGGCGCTCTTCGACGTCGCCAGTTCTAATTGGCAGGCACGAAGATTTCAAAATTCAGTTTTCTCTCTTTTAGACAAGCATCAACGTAGACATAAATAAGCAATTTCTGCTGAAAACAATGGCAGTATTGGAGCTGTCCTCATTGTACCTCCAATATTTACAGACACGGGAGCCATCATGCGATGGTGTCTGCACGGCTCCGACATAAAGCAAGAAAAACCTGCGGCTGCCGGCGATATAGGACAATGAACTCTCTGCCGTGGTGGGCGGCGGGGCGGGGGGGGGGGGGGGGGGGGGGGGGGGGGGGGGGGGGCTAGATATAAGAGCAAATGTGAGCTGAGCTGCCGCGGTACTCGGGATGTTGATGCGCGGGTGGGATTAGCCTTAGTTACTGTGAGCTGTCACTGTCATTGCTATTGTGCGGTGATTGGTATTGTAACGCATTATAGTAAGGGTCATTTTGGCAGCTTGTTTTTCTAATTTTCAGTTTGCTCCTTTATCCCTTACTCGGCCTCCTTTTTCCATCAGTGGCTCAAGTTAGGCTCACAGGGCACTCTAACTCCTTGGACACGATAAATTACCCTAGCTCCATAACTGCTGCCGAAAATACGCCGGGACGACCCTGCCTATTTTAGGCAGCCTCTCTTCCTCCCTGCGTTCCTGAGCGGCGTGCGAGCGCAGGTAATTGCCCGCATGCGCTGGAGTTTCCTTAGGGAGCATACGGGAGTCAGCGTCTGGTCATTGTATGCGCGTGAAAGAAATGTGCTAGTCTTTTCCTCGCAGCGTTTGGACAAGAGGCCTCTGTCGGAGAAACTGCTGCTGGGCGCTTGACAGGACAAGGGGAAGGGTATCCAGGCAATGCGGGCTCTTTGCCTTTTTTTGTGCGCCAGCGGCCTCGATTCGCGCTTGTAAAGCAATCTACCGTGCCAGTATATTTTTTTCATATGCCTTCTCCCACATCGTCACCCACATTCTCTTTATTCCCCCGTTCCCCTTCCCCAGTGCAAAGTAGCAGGCCAGATTTTAATCATTCCCGCCAACCTCTCTGCTTTTCCTTTCTATAAATCCATCTATTTATCTATCAGCGCCTGGTCGCAAGTGTACTCTGTCTCACCATGATGCGGTAACGCTGTAGACACTAACGTCACCAATCAGAAACGAAACTTCCAAACTTGTTCGTGACCAGGAACGATCCCACAGCGACTCTCGGCCGGGATGTCACCAACCATGATAGTCAAAGCGATGCGTACGCTCGAAGCACTCGTTGGTGACAGAGCCGCGATCAGTTTAAGTGTGACATGGAACTTTTCGCGTAACTATAGCATGCATGCAGCACTGAACATTGTATATCTGTGCGCGTTTATTGCGCTCAAGCGTGATGCGTGTGGATAAACAAGCGCGAATGAAAATGAGGCAGTAGTTGGCTTCTCCTTTAGAGCACGCCTCATCCAGTTTCCCTTGACATCGGGTATCTACATCATTCGGCCATTTCCGCAGGCCGCTGCATATTATTTAAGTAGATATCGGCTCACTGTCGCATTCTGGCCATTGTAAAAGCAGATGAAGCGGCCCGTAACCGCCACCAACGTCCAGGATACATTCGGACTTTCTTCACAAAATCTGACATGTCCAATCTGGCTAGAATATTTGCTTCTGAAGAAAATTATCGGTTCTGAAGCTTGCTGACACATCATTACCAATTTATTTACGAAGTCGACCCACACCTCAGATTACGATTCCCTCCCAGGCTTCGTCGCCACCTGGAAACTCTTTATCCCCGATTTCGCCTGAACTCGGCATTTACAAACGGCTTGCTATATACCGTTGCGGTCGAATGAACAGTCCTCACTGTGACAACTTCGGTGCGATTGAAACTGTAAAACATATTTTGCTTGAGTGCCCTGTGTTTCGTGACAAGCGTACACACTATAGATGTTGCATGGAGGAGCTTTCCCCAGAGCATCTAACAATGGACAGTGTTTTAGGTCACTTAGCCTGCCCTAGGCAACAGAAATATGCAATTAATTTTTTGTAAGGTATGCATTTAAATGACATGGGGCATCTCGGCAAGCTCTAATTTCACCTTGCATGATAACCCCAGGCATTTTTCACGTTGTGAACTTTGTCAGCTTATTTGTCAAACTACGCATTTCGTCATTTCATGTCATAACTTTACTCGACGATGCATCCTAGTACGCATTTATTGGAGACATTTTTTTCTTATCCTTATTTCTTTAGTTTTACTTCCCTTTCCTACGCAGAGTAGCATGCTAGCGAATTCTTAACGCTGGCTAAATTCTCTGTTTTTCATTACAGAGTTTTCTATCTATCTATCTATCTATCTATCTATCTATCTATCTATCTATCTATCTATCTATCTATCTATCTATCTATCTATCTATCTATCTATCTATCTATCTATCTATCTATCTATCTATCTATCTATCTATCTATCTATCTATCTATCTATCTATCTATCTATCTATCTATCTATCTATCTATCTATCTATCTATCTATCTATCTATCTATCTATCTATCTATCTATCTATCTATCTATCTATCTATCTATCTATCTATCTATCTATCTATCTATCTATCTATCTATCTATCTATCTATCTATCTATCTATCTATCTATCTATCTATCTATCTATCTATCTATCTATCTATCTATCTATCTATCTATCTATCTATCTATCTATCTATCTATCTATCTATCTATCTATCTATCTATCTATCTATCTATCTATCTATCTATCTATCTATCTATCTATCTATCTATCTATCTATCTATCTATCTATCTATCTATCTATCTATCTATCTATCTATCTATCTATCTATCTATCTATCTATCTATCTATCTATCTATCTATCTATCTATCTATCTATCTATCTATCTATCTATCTATCTATCTATCTATCTATCTATCTATCTATCTATCTATCTATCTATCTATCTATCTATCTATCTATCTATCTATCTATCTATCTATCTATCTATCTATCTATCTATCTATCTATCTATCTATCTATCTATCTATCTATCTATCTATCTATCTATCTATCTATCTATCTATCTATCTATCTATCTATCTATCTATCTATCTATCTATCTATCTATCTATCTATCTATCTATCTATCTATCTATCTATCTATCTATCTATCTATCTATCTATCTATCTATCTATCTATCTGTCTGTCTGTCTGTCTGTCTGTCTGTCTGTCTGTCTGTCTGTCTGTCTGTCTGTCTGTCTGTCTGTCTGTCTGTCTGTCTGTCTGTCTGTCGGTCTGTCGGTCTGTCGGTCTGTCGGTCCGTCCGTCCGTCCGTCCGTCCGTCTATCTATCTATCTATCTATCTATCTATCTATCTATCTATCTATCTATCTATCTATCTATCTATCTATCTATCTATCTATCTATCTATCTATCTATCTATCTATCTATCTATCTATCTATCTATCTATCTATCTATCTATCTATCTATCTATCTATCTATCTATCTATCTATCTATCTATCTGTCTGTCTGTCTGTCTGTCTGTCTGTCTGTCTGTCTATCTATCTATCTATCTATCTATCTCTCTCTCTCTCTCTCTCTCTCTCTCTCTCTCTCTCTCTCTCTCTCTCTCTCTCTCTCTCTCTCTCTCTCTCTCTCCCTCCCTTAGAACATGCAGCCATTGCTTTTGCTTCGAGTTCATTTCATTAACTATATAAGATTCGCATATTCAAATTTAAACCTCATTATAAGCGTGAATAGTTCCAATTAAGCTCATCATCATCAGCCAGATTATGCCCATTTGAGGGCATTCACATCTCCCATATTCTTCCAGTTAAACCAATCCTGTGCTCTCTACCCCTGGAAACATCTTGACTTCATTCTCCCAACTAATTTTTTTGCCGCCCTCTGCTACGCTTTCCTTCCCTTGGAATCCAATTTGCTACCCTTAGCGTCCATCGCTTATCCACTCTTCGCATTACTTGTCCTGCCCACGTTCTCAATTGAGCTACAGAGCGACAAAAGAAACCCTCTAATGACGTAATTCCGCAATGCTTCCCTTGGTTTCGGTGACGGTTGCCTTCCTTCATATATATTGTCTGATAACATAGTTTTATTTTGACCGTCTAGTTTTGTGAATTAGGAAGGAAGTGCATGCATACCTGCAAACTCTTCCAAATTTTACGCGAAATGTATGAATTAGGACATGTCTTCCTCATTTAGGAATGCCGTCTAAATTTCTTCGGAAAATAAATTTTGTTTGCGAAAAAAAAACAACAAAAACTCTTATAAAGCCATTAAAGCCAATAAGCTGCTGGTGGCACTTTGCGCCGCCACAACAGGGAAATATGAACTATCTGTGGGATCGGCAGCTGTACCGCTGTAGTCGCTTCCATCGCCTACCACGGTGGCAATGAATCAGTATTCAAAACTGATAGCCGCTATAGTATGAATATTACTCTATGCCTGTCGCCCATGGCAGGTTTTGTTCGCAGTTTCGGGATTTCCTATTGGCTTTGCTTTCCCTTTTTTGTGTGGCCAGCCACTGCGTCCGACGAAATGTGATTCTTGCAAGATCAAAAAACAGCGCGGCTACTTGGGACAAACAGAGAAGGGAGAATAACGGACAAGCGCTGACTAACAACTGAAGTTTATTCGAAAAAAAGCACAGGTAATATACACTTTTTTTCTTCAAGAACCAGGACGCATGCGCTCCCAAACAAGCATCAGTCTAATCATGGGAATCCAAATATACAATCTCAGTGTCATGCGTCCTGGTTCTTGGGAGCGCATGCTCCCAAGAACCATGCATGGGAGTTTGGGAGCGCATGCGTCCTGGTTCTTGAAGAAAAAAAGTGTATATTACCTGTGCTTTTTTTCGAATAAACTTCAGTTGTTAGTCAGCGCTTGTCCGTTATTCTCCCTTCTCTGTTTGTCCCAAGTAGCCGCGCTGTTTTTTGATCTTGCAATGCACCAACTAGCTCAGATTTCCGTTCTTCTGTGATTCTTGCGTTTCATAGCCAATGAAGCCGCGCTTTTGGATGGCGGGCTTGTAGACTCGATAGCATACCCTCAGGTATTTTTCGATGGCCGCTCGATCTGCCTTATCGAGCGGTCGTGGTTTTTAAATTTGTACTCGTAACAACTTCCGTGCGTCGTGTCGTCGAAGAGAGGGGACAAGCTCGGCTTTTGCACTGCGTGCACCTGTGATATGAGCATGTCGAACGATAGCAAGGCAGACATCAAGGTCCGCATTGTTCTGTAGATACACGACAGATATATGTGTAAACCGCGGACAACGCGCCAAGCGTGGTGGTTATGCTTGCGGCAACGTCCGTTAAGTCTGTCGTAGAAATAAATTAGAACTTGAAAAAAAAAAAAGGAAACTCGGTGCTTCCAAAGTTTGGATACCTGTGTAATTAATTATCGCGCCACCTGAGGGCATAGATGTTAACTTCCACCGACACTAAACGACACAGCGGCTACCAGTATTTTTTGCTCGTGAGCATGCATACACGTGTGTAAACTCTCACAAAGAGTTGTCAGGCTAAGTTCGGATTCTAAAGCCGAGCTCCGTAGCAAGTGTAGTGTAAGCGGATGAATCGAAATAACGGTTGGTTGGTTTGTGGGGTTTAACGTCCCAAAGCGACCCAGGCTATAAGAGACGCCGTAGTGGAGGCGCACAGCACACGGGCGCCTTGCTTTTCGACTCCATCGAAAAGCGGTCACCGCGGGTGGGATTCGGTCCCGCATCCTTAGGCACAACAGTTGAGCGGCGGGATCGAAAGAATTCGTCTGAGAAGGTCTCCTGAGAAGGTCTCCTCGGTCGTGATGATGGAGAGCGAAGTGCGTCCTCTGCAAGTGGAGCACACGCCAAGTCGGTCGCCACTCGACAGTCGATAAGCATAGCTAGAAGCATCCAACCCAAAAAATGAGGAAACGGTAGTGCTTCAGACATCGAAGAAGTGGTTCTTACAAGTACCTCCTGTAGCAAGGGTTTGTGATAAGGCTAGCACAGGCGTGGCGCAGCTGGTTGGAGTGAGTGTGCACACTTTACCTTACGCGCCAAATGTTGCTTCTGTGTATCATTTCTGCCACTCGCAGAAAACAGCGAGCACAAAGCCGCACAGACCAAAGGGCTCGCCGGAGAATTGTTCCCACCCGTAGAGAAGTAAGAAATGGCTCGCGACTAACCTTAAGAATTGCAGAGAGACGAGCTTTTTGAAGACAGGTAAATAAACAGTGGCGTAATTTCCGATGTGGGTCTTTCTTAGTGCATCCTCAAATATAAGCTAGTTACCCTCACATAAGGATAATAACAACGCCTCATTACGGGGACATTTTACTCTGCGATGAAAAAATTGGCTTCCATGGTTAGTAAAAACAGCGACGGCATTAGGGAAAGGTAGGAGAACGATAGCTCAGCTTGGAGGCGGCTTTCATAGCCACCAAGATTTGCAAATTTCCGATGAGCTTGACGGGCTTCTGGGTCCTATTTGCACGCGCACAATAGCAGCGGCTCAAATAATACTGAGGGCATTACCACAAAGGATTGGTAGTTTGATCATTCGGACGAAGTATAGTGTTTATGCAGTGATTTTTGCTTAGGCGACGTACACTTCGCATACGCGTCGCGGGCACATTTTTTCATGCGTTTTTCCAATTAAAAGAAAGTTTGTATAGCTGACACTATAAAATGTGTGAGCTTCCTTTTTTGTGTGAGAATGGTGCCTTCTTGTATTCCAAAAGTGACTTTTTCACCAGGTAAAGGTGGCAACGAACGCAGAACAGGAGGATAAAGTTTGCACTGTCATGACTGCTTGTATTTGAAGCATCTCATCATCAGCGCTTATCTTTGATAATATGTCAACCGGAAGGTTATCCTCCCAAAATAATTTTCGTTTACAATGTTCTAATCATGTGTCAGTGCAATGTTCTTTTATAGATTGCTAACCGATCTCAAACTTTATAATTTTGACGTTTTCCAAGACTCTCTCCCTCAAGGCAGTGTCAATACGCGCTTCAATCTCGGATCTAAATGTTTTTTTATTTTTTATTATAATTTTATGTTTTTGTGTGAGGTGATTGTTTTTAGCTTCTTGATAATATACGAAAACAAAAAGCTGAGCAAGGCAAAAAATGCAGCATTTGAAATTTTTATGTCTGCGTTCTCAGTTTTATGACGGCATTTGCAAAGAAAGAAAGCTAAAAGAGAGATAAATATTTTCATCGAATATATATTTCAAGTTCTCTGTACTTCTATTTGTAGGAAACTGTTTTTGTTAGACTGTCAGTGCTTATGATCGTTTTTCATTTTTTTTTAATCTTGTTCGCTCTCCTGTACCTGACGTTACTTTATCGTTTTTAAGCGGTTTCCTTATCTGCCTGTACTGGGAACATTTTTTTTTTCCATTCCTCATTCAACCTCTTGTGTAATATCCCAGTCTGGGCCCTACCACCGGAATGGTTCCCATGGCAACAACCATCCGGGTGCGACTTCTTGCGCTCTCGCCTTCCCTTCCCCCTTCCACGACAACCACGCTTTGGTTGTGCATTCGTCCGCTCTCGTCATCACTTCCACGTTAGCGGTGCTCCGGATGGTTCACGTGGCAACCGCCATCAGGCTGCCCATTCTTGCGTTCCGCCATGACCTTCTCGTTCCACGAAGACCACCATAAGGGCAGTTCTCCGCCCTCGGCATACAATTTTTCACTCATGGTGCGCATCCTCCAGTTGCGGTTCCCGGTCACGCCCACTAATGTTACACCTACCACTAGTCCGACGCGAAACCCAGCAACGGGCGCGAATTGCCGCTGTCACTGTAAGATGAAAAAAAAAAAAAAAAAATCCTGATTCAATGAAAGGATGAAGTTAGAAGTGTGGAGGCTCTTCATGGGTCAAGTCTAGGTGAAACTCTGTACATTTACTATAACGCCCCTTCGCTGTTAGGATACTCAGTACACAATTAGCACTGTATGATTAAATAATCTCAGTTTGTATCTTGAATATGCCTCAGTTGGGCGAAAATGGCATAAAGCGCACTTTCGCTCGTTTTGTTTATGTTGTATATACACAGGACGAAAATCCCCCCCCCCCCCTCCCCTCCCCCCTCTCCCGAACCACTCTTCCTCGTCTGATTTTAATCTGGTCAATTTGAAATATTTCGGGACTCGTCACGTTAAATCAGAATATTGGTTCAGTGGATCAGTGTGTCAAAATGAACGAAATTTTTTCCATGTATCAATCCTAGTCCAAGCTGCAGCAAGACGGACTTGGGTCTTGATAGTGGCAACGATGATAACGTGATTTTCATGATCGACACACAGGCAGCCTGGCTAACCAGAGCCCATGAATAATGTTTTTATTTATTTTTTTTGTCCGCACGAGACCCACACTCCCAAGTGTTCCGATCCAGAGCAGCCAAACACTGGACTAGGGAAAAGTCGATCGGTACTCGACGACCAAACTTCAGCAGGACTTGGGCGATACACTTTCCCCAGGGCACGAACAGAAAGCTTACGAAGTACAGTGCCGCATTCTTCTCGTGTGTTAGATCGTGGAAACGCTGTGCTTTATTTTCGAACGCAGTCTGCTTCAAGAAATGACCACATTTTCTGCACGTATGCGCGTGAGACATCCTGTTCGCACTGCCGTGGAATGGCCCTATTGTTCTAATTGCCGGTGCATATGCTGATCAAACTTTACCAGAAGTAGTGAATCTTGAAGAAGGGTGGCGTTTGCGTTGAATTTTGCTACAGTGGTCATGAAATGTAAACCGAAAATCATGCGCTTAACCTGAAGGCAAAAGTACGGGTCACGGGCACGAAACCACCGCTGCGTCATACAGACAAAAAAAAAAGATTAAAACAAAATCAAATAAAAAAAGGAACGGAATTCTCTTCCACGCTTCGTGAAGAAACCGCTGTCTTCAAGTTCCTGAAATAATATTAGTGGGCGTCCCTAACCTGTTTGATGGTAGGAATGCAGTACAGTCATTGAGGCCTGCCAAAATGCAAGCAAGGAATCTGTAAGATAGAATAAGGAATTGAAATTTCGCCGGCATTCCAATGAAACGACGCAATGTATGCGCCTCGGCCGCGCGCTACGAAGAAAGTCGTCGTGTAGGCCAGCATGACACAAAAATAGTTGTTAGACTATTGTTGCCGAGGTAGCGCAAACGCGTTAAGTTTGAACTTTGAGGTCCCTGAGAGAGACTGTTTATGTCCGGCACTTGAGACGCCTGTTGCTCAAAGCATGCGGCATGTTCACGGACTCTGACGAACGCGGACGACGAATTGGCTGTACGTCTGCCGCTTGTAGCTTGCACTCGTTGCCTCGATAACATTGAATGGATGGTGGACTGGCTTTTTTTAACGCGAGAGCGTTAAGCGTTCCGCTGAGCGGATAACCTGGCGTCGGCGTGACGAGATATTCCGGATTGGTCGAGAACGCCGCGACGCCACAAGTGGAGCTGCGGAATTGAAAAGTGATTAAAGCATTCGGTGAAAATTGTGATTATAAGATCGCAATTACATCGGTAATTAGATGGAGATCAAACCTGTGATCCTTGAGTTGCAAGTCATACCCCCCGATAGGCTTCGATCAACTTGGTTAACGGAAGATCGTGTGTGTCTTTGAGCATGGCAAATATAAAACAGGACCCCAGACCATACATGTGTGTACCCCGAACTTTTGAACCTAATGCTCGTCCCTTTCATTAATATTGTACTGCTGGCAACATACTATATGGATAGTGTTTTGCAATGCAGCTGGTTATCCTAAAATAAAACAACAACAACAACGCTGCATTCTTCTTTGCCTGAAAAAGTGCAGTTCGCTGTTCAACGCAGATATAGGAATATATAGCTAACACGAGCGGATAAGCTCGGATATAGAGAGAATCAAGGGACAATACAAGCGTTCACTTCAACTTTTTCTTAACTCCAGGAATCAAATACACAGAGCAAAACTTCCTGGAGTTAAGAAAAGGTTAAGTGAGCGCTTGTTGTGTCCCTATATTCTCTCTGTGTCCGTATTTATGCGCTCCTGCTAGCTACATACGCAGTCACTGGCAATAATATTGTTACGGTATGCAGTATCGAGACGGCGATGACGTGCTGGTGTGGTGGACAAAGACGACGCTTGAAGGCCCGCATTCCGGACCTTAACTCCCGTTTCCGGCTTCTAACTGTCAGATCATTCTTGCGATCATTTGAGGCTACTCCCAGTGTGGCCATACCTATTTTTGTGTCAAACCCCGCCCTCTTTCTCACTCACCAGTGGCCAAGGGTCTGCAAGCCCCAGGTTGTTTTCACGCAGAGCATTTTAGCAAACATTGGTGTGGACCTTGCTACTATATGCCCTATTGGTTGCCCAACGTCCTTTGTGGATATAAATTATGACTCTATATTTCCATCTAATGTGAAGCACTTACCCTCAAGTCTAACATCCAGTCTCCTATGTGAACACCTTGAAAAGTTCCCTGATCACACTGTAATTGCCACTGATGCGTCTGTGATGGCGCGCAAAGCAGCGATTGGAATTTTTTCAGAGTCTCTTTCCTGGAGTTTTTCGGTGCGTGTCCCGGATTACACACCGATATTTCTAGCAGAGTTTATGGCAATTGGTCTAGCACTACTAAAAGTTCCCTGCAGTAAATCAAAAATAATTTTTCTATCAGACTCTCTTTCTGGTTTGTTGTCACTGGAGTCAGCACGGGATGCTCTTTTGAGCCGCTCACTAAAGTATTTCATACCGGGGTGGGTGAAAGAAATACTCTTCATCTGGGTCCCCGGTCACAGCGGTATTTTTCAGAACGAAGCGGCAGATTTCCTGGCTAAATCAGCTCTTGATGCATCTGTTCCATGTACCATCCCTAATATCACCATTTTTGGAATGTCCCGTTTCCAGCGACATCAATACATAGCCGCTTCATGCAATGATCCTTTGTTATCTACAGCCGAATACCAGCATCTCATATACTCATGGAAAGTTCGTTCATGTAAATCACGGTAGTGTGAGGTAACGATGACTCTCCTGAGATGCAGGATTCCTCGCCTAAATCTTTATTTATGTAGATGCGGGATCAGCCCCACAATCCTTTGTGAGGCTTGCGGTGAAATTGAAAATATTGATCACTTCCTTCTCGCTTGCCGAAGGTTTTCACACCAGAGGAGGGTGCATTTAGAAACTCCAATTGCACGCTTGGGATTTACGTTGTCGGTCCCGCTTCTACTCTCCTTCGGTGCGAGTGCGACAGGATTTGCGTTGCCTCAAATTTCTCAGTACTTACATAACTACATCACAGCTACGGTCAGATTCCCTTGCTAATTGTATTCCAAATTTACAAAATTCCAAATTTTTGCTTCATATTTTTTCTTTCAATAACTTTTGTGATCTTAAATCTTAAGTCTTTGTTTAGTTGTCAATCACTTTAATACACTAATTCAGTTTGTGTAGGACATTTGGCAGTCCACACTGAACCCTGGCCAATCCCCCTTCGTGGGTATGTGCCAAATATCAAGGAAGAAGAAGACGCTGAGGCTGGGCACGGTTAGTTCAGGAGGGGCGTCCCTGACGGTAAACTGTTGCGGTTACTTCTGTGTACTTTTTCCTAACAATATAGTTCTAGTTCAAAGGCTTTTTTTAAACTTCCTTCCTTGTCTTTCAATCACACACGAACCAGTTGTAAATCTGCGCTGCGCGCTATGTTGTGTGTATCCCGTATCGGCGACCATTTAATGCGATAGCAGTTGTAACTTAGTATCTCCAGTTTCCCGTCCTCGTCGTCCCGTCGTCATGCCCAATTTCCCTTAGCGTAGGAGGCCTCGGATAAAAGATACAATCAATGCACGCTGTAATAGATAATTGCGCTTGGGCGCGACAGACAATGTATAGTCGTTGTCACGGCCGCTCTACTCCCCACCGGCGAAGACCAATCTGAGCGACGACCGAGTTCGAAAAGGAGGCCCTGAAGCGGGATCGTGACGCAGGGTACGCTTCCCCCAAGGAACCGTTCCGCCCAGTCACTCGCATAGGCTACCGCGCCTTTTTAGGTTTGGTCAGTGGCAGTTCAGCGGCAGTGGCAAAAGGAGCTCAGTGGCAGCCATGCATGGCGTCCTCATTACACCCATTATACCCAAAGGGTAAACAGCTGCAAAAGGTTTTCTGCCTGATTAGCTCAACAGTAGCCGATAGGTCGTTATTAGAAGTGGTAAGGAAGCGGTTTCCAGTTTTACGACAGCAAATTTGTTGCGAATTAAAGATGAAGGGCACGAAGAAAATTTATTCTGATTGCTGCTCTTTTAACGGCATAATGATTATGAAATTTATAACATAATTCTTGCAACACGTTTGCATTCTTTAACTTTGCTAACTGTTTTCGTTGAGTTGAGCTGTTATGGAAGCAATAAATAATAAATAGTGCTTCGTACAGAAAAATAGCAGTAAGTTAAAAAGAAAAGCGAGGAGTGGAAGTTTATTATTACGACTCCTAACCACCTTCCGTAAAGCCGTATTTTTCTTTGTATCTGGTGGTCTCCCTTGAGATTTCTAGAATGCTGGGGGCTACAGGAGAATGCCCCGTACCGTACTAGGGCAAAACAGCAACTGTAGCACACGTAGCATTCTTCATACTCGAACAATCAAAATAAGCCACGCTGCGCATCTGTCATTCGTTTACAGAGAATCTATCCTCGTTAAACAGTGTAATATTATGTCATAACCGAAAAATTCCTCCCTTGCACGCTGTCGTATGATAACGTTGCATATGCAGGCGCCTATGGACCCACTCACATCCACTCATTCAAGAACGGCAAGCCAGTCATGCCGTTTTATTTTTATGTCAATATAAGCGCGCAAGTTAATGGGAATGAAAACAGCTGATCGAAAAGCAATAAAGATAACTGGCGGATGTGGTTTATTGCTGATTTAACAGCGCGAAGTACCCAATCCGACCAAAAAAAAAAAAAAAATAAAAACACCCCCATAGTCAACTCGGAGGAGGTGGTCTTCACCGCATGCAGGTAAGTTCGGAAGGAAGCACGCTTGCCGTCAGCGCTGTTCGAACACGTGTAACACGAATCATCGCCAACTAGCCCCAATGCCAACTTTGTTGATGTTGATTACGTGCCCGTGCTTTCTTTAAGTGATGAAAGGATAACACTATTAGCGTTGCCGAAAGATGGTGAACTATGCCCGGGCAGGACGAGGCCAGAGGAAACTCTGGTGGAGGTCCGAAGCGATTCTGACGTGCAAATCGATCGTCCGATCCGGGTATAGGGGCGAAAGACCAATCGAACCATCTAGTAGCTGGTTCCCTCCGAAGTTTCCCTCAGGATAGCTGGCGCTCGATGGGAGAGCAGTCACACCTGGTAAAGCGAATGATTAGAGGCATTGGGGTCGAAACGTCCTCAACCTATTCTCAAACTTTCAATGGGTGTACGGGAGGCCTTCTGGGTTGAGGCCTCCCGCTGCGATGAGAGTGCCAAGTGGGCCACTTTTGGTAAGCAGAACTGGCGCTGTGGGATGAACCAAAGCTATGTTCACGAAGCTGTCCGCATGTCCGCGTAAGCAAGACTGAATCCTGATTCGCCATCGTTTTAGCTACGGATTCGTGGCTTATGCCGAATACCGAGCCTACGAGTCAGTTACAATATTGCCACAATTTCTACTCCACTATCACGATAAGGTCGGTCGTGAACAGGCCTTTTGCACCAAGGCTTATGAGCAACTCTGGAAAGTTGGCCTCTAATCCGTATTCTCACACAGAAGGAACGAGTGACACTATACCACAGTTGATGATTAGGAATGCACTACACGAATTGATTTACAGGGTTGAAATTTTAAAATGCCCACGAAGTTTACACTAGACGAGGCATACATAAGCTTATATCGGACAGGTCGAAGGGAGAAATGAAAGCGTTTCCTAAGACGAGCTCGTTTCAGCATAATCAGTTTTCACAGAACACGCTTCAGTTTTCAAATGGATGTTTGTTTCAGTGTGCCAGGAAGGATAACACAACTGTTGTTCACTACTTAAAAAAGTTCCAGCTCAATCCGGATCCAGTTAATTTCATCCTTTGGTGAGTATACACGCATAAAGCTTTCAGAGCAGGCTTCAGTTCTTTTTAAATGTGTGACTGATTGGACAGAAGAAAGAAAAAGAAAGACTCTGCCTGTGTAGTCTTTGCCTTTCACGGACATCCAGAACTGCTGAAGTATGCAATCAGTGCTTAATACGTGCTCATATGAGATTGAAGACTGACGATATGCACGTAATTACTCCGAGAAGCACATATTTTAATTACGAGGAACAGCTAGGTTAGCTATGTCTTGTTCACTTCGTAATCGAAGCTGACAGGCCCGGCTTACGTTCTACACGAGTTTTGTTTCCGCCTGTCTCTGCCGTTCTGTCGCCGAAGAATCAATAAGTAAAAAGTTGCTCATGAATACTAAACGAATACTGCTCAATCAGATTGGCAGCGTAAAGAGGTTGGAGGCAAATTACGAAAACTGGACTACATGACTATGGCTGTTTTGCCTTAAGTTACCGATGTCTCAACTCCCATTGGACGTCTTGACGCAGTTACCTGCAGGGTAGCGGAGATGTTATCCGCCAGGAAGTATATTTGAGTTCTTGTTTTCTCTTTTTTAATACACGTGTCACACCTCTGCATACGTTCTATGGGCAAAAAAAAAAAAAAGCGCAGCAGAAAATTCAAACGGCACATCACATTTTGCGCAAGGAGCGCAAATGTTCCTACTATTTAAAAGTTTACCCTATATAGGAGCCTTATTTTCTATCCGAAGACTAAATGCTTGAATCAGCACTGTTCTCTCAAAGAAAGTCATGTACGCTTTGAGGTCTCGTACCAAAAGTTGGGCAACAAGAGCTGGCCTACCCAAACTCGAATATCATCCATGTCATGTGCGGAGGTCTTAATCGACACGAAAACAGTGCAGGGACAACAAAGGGTGAAGAGCCACGAAGCCCTGATTTTCCTTCGATGAAACGCACAACCACACCACAAACCTTCGTTAAATTCAAAGGTGCACTGCTAGACACATCGAGCTCGCGATCTGTACTGATTTTAAACCTGTAAACTTTCAACATACATACCCAGATTTCCGGTCGAAGGCACTGCTGCAATGCTGTGCGTAGCGACTCGACATCCCTGCGTTTCATCCCAGCTCGACAACGCGGCCAGTGCGAAGGCAGTGGAGAAATATGAAAGACCAGAGTAGACTTCTTTTGTTGTTTTGTTTCTAGAGCGCACAGTATCGGTTTATTGGATGCTATATGATTCACATACCAGATGTTTTTTTTTTCCTTTGTACCAACAGCAATTAAATTATTGTCTGAAATACAGTTTGTAAAAATACTATAGTGAATATATATTAAAATAGAGTCGTAAAAAGAGGGAGATCACAGAAGGAACAAAGGGGTTTCAAGTTCCACATTTCTGCCTACTCTGATACAACAATATGGCACAGCGAGAAACAATTATTGCCCACAGCAGCGCCCACCACCCCACCCGCTGTTGTTCCTCGCGGAGAGGAAAATGGGGTCAGCCTGTCGACTCCGGTCGAGCCAATTGAGCGCCCTTTCCAGCCAATCGGCAGACACGTGTGCTTCTTTCTCACCCCCCCCCCCCCCCCCCTTTCTTTTTCTTTAGCCCAACGAAACGGGAGGAAAACAAAACAAGATCGGAGCTTTCGTTGCTTCAGCCAGTAAACGCCGGTACCCGCGTGCTTTTCAGCTCCTCTCAACCACGTCTCAACCAACGAATGCACTTGTTCTTTGGCGCTATACTTTTTCTTAGAGGTCACGGGTATTTGACTATTACAGTGCTACACGCTCGGCTCAGTGGTGTGTCGACCTTACTTCTTCGGCACTATGTAAATATGTACGTGAAATGACGAACTCAGCAGCGCGCCGCGGAAGGCGGCCGACCGAGTTACGGTACCCGCAACGTGGCTACTACACACGTGGGTGCGTAAATTGCATTTATGTGCGAGCGACTGATGCGCGCCGGAATTCAATGCTCGAGAGTGAGAATGGGTGTGAGTGAGTTCCCACGCGACGACACAGGCGCGAACGAAAGACACGCAGTCCAACACCGGCGCGCACGGGGGGCGCTGAAGTCGCTACCCCGAATGCGATGAGCGCATTTCTACGTCGCGCGCGGCGAGAGAAGGGCTCGCGTTCTGGTGGATGCCGTCTTCTGCCAGCTCACTCTTCAGCGAACCATGCGCGCCGCGTGGGCCGCGGGAAACGAAAAGAATAAACCGAGGGAAACGCAGCTGCCCGACAATAGTGGACGCACACGCACACAGATTAAGACTCTCTACAGCGGAAGCCCTGGGTGTGTTCCGTCGGAGGGAACGCGCGCGCTGCCCGGCCACACCATAACACACGTCATAGTATACAGACCGGAGAGAACGGACAGGCCAGCGGCGGGGAGAGCGGACCAATCCTGCTCCCCCGAAACAGCAAAAATACGTGTACTCTCAATGTAAGACATCTAAAGTTACCCAAAAAGTTACAGACACCGAGAAGGCATGCGGATACCTCTGCGAAATGGAAGACATGGTTAATCAGGAGTTTTCGGCCCTGACTTGATCACAAAGAGCGAGAGGGGGCCCCTCGCGCGTGGCTGCTGCATGGCCGGCGAGGAACTCCCGATACGGGCTGCGCCAGCCGCGCCAGCACGCACTTCCGCTACTCCCGAGGGAGGCTGCAACGTCGTCCCATTGCCGCCGACTGTTGCTGGTGGCTCTCTCACAATGCACGACGCGCTTGTCTCGCTAGTGTGCGCTCTGTAGCCATAAAGCGGCGCAGCACCGGAGAGGCCAGCGTCAGCCATTCAGCTCGTCAGAATGATTCGTTATAAGCCGGTGCCTTCCAGACGCTGCTCGGGTTTAGCGCCACGAAGCATACATACGCTGCTACTCGTCAGTTCTCCAGAAATACCGCGGGGTGCGTTTCGGTAATGATATTCGGCTTTCGTGCGGCGTCGCCAGTTCGACGCTTGTCATGGCGTGTCAAAGCAAAGCACGGCCGCGTTTCACGCGATGGCTGTTAACCTAAGTCGAATGGAGCGGTATGCACCTAGGACGACGTTACACTCCCGGGGCTGTTCACACATAGCGGGTTAAGCTTTGGGGTGCTTGCTTCCTTCTTCCTCGCCCACTGGCTTCGTGGGGGCAAACAACGATTCACGAGGAACGCCCTGGGTGGAGCCGCGGCATAAGTCGACAGCTACGGTCAACAACAAAAAGAAAGCGAGAAACCTCCGCCGATTTTTCGAACCGCGGAGTTTGTGCGCCCGCGTGTCAGGAGGAAGCAACAAGGGATGTCTAGAGAGCCCTGCGTGCTCACAACAGCTTGAAACGATATGTCGTCACTAACGCCAACTGCTTCGCGCGTCCGCTAAACGCGACACGCCTGTACAAAAACTGTGTTTGAAAGCGGTTTTGAACGCTCGAACCAAGAACTGCGTGCGCAACCAAACAAGCACCATATATAGGGTCTGTGCAATTCAGGCGCTCGAGCCAATGGCGCGTATAGAAACTGTACACAGTGCGTGTGTGTCTCGCGAGTATGCAAAATAACGTGCGGCTCCAAGCGTCGCTAGGGACAACACAGGATGCTCTAAGGTTAACAGCGGCGCTCCGGCGGTGGCTGAAACCGGCCCTACGCCTTGAGAACGGACTGCAGCAGCATCTCCCGATGCGAAGTGCGCATGTGCCGGATCAAGGTGGCCTCCTTGGCGAATTTCTTGTGGCAGTGGCCGCACATGAGAGGCTTCACTTGCAGGTGAATGGAGCGCAGGTGCCGGTTGAGGTCCCCTGCGAACCAAAGGCGGCACCGACCACTTACACACCGAGGATGGCATGCCTCGTTCGTCTCGCACACTCTGCAAGACTTAATGGCAACCATACTAGGCCAAGGAACACCCTTATTTTTACACCGCCAGTCGGTTAGCACGCCGACGGGAGCACAGAAACCAGTTTTCAGATTATAGGTACGTTGTGGGAATGTTTTCCAAGATCTATAGAAGAACTGCCTGTTGTCGGCGTAATATGCCATGACAGTCATATGATCCAAGTGGAACTTGACAATGCGGGCCTATGTCACTACAACATCGTGTAACTAGTTCGTTTGGTTGGTGCAAGCTTGCAGGAGTAGCGTTTTGGCGCAAAAAAAAAAAAAAAAACGTATCCAGTGCACAAGAGCGTTTTTCCTTGTGTCCTCTCTACATAACGTGCGCCCTTCTCAAGTTACCTGCCGTCTTCTTGATTGTGGCCACGCGCGGCCCACTTGGAGCGCATGACCACAGACTGCACATTCTCAACTGCCACGAAAGGCAGACACGGCTATGGGCAGAAAGGGATCACGTGACGCCGGAGTGGTGACTGCGCTAATCTTCCGGCAAGTGAAGCCGTCGCTGTCATCACTTCGCCCTGGAGAAGGGCGAGAAGTTTGCAAGTTTAAAGCGACGCTGATGATTATGAGACGTTATCGATAGATTTCCGCTATATTATAAAAAAAAAAAAAGACGTATCTTTCACTGAAAGCGAAGCATCAGTGAGCTATATTAGGTTAAAAGTATGAAGTAGTGTCGCCAGCTACGGCCATTTTCACAAGTAAATTGTGGTGCGTCAAGAAACGTCCCTGTGAGCGGGTCCCTCAGTCATAAACAGCACCGCCATTCAGATCGCGGAGTCTGTTTCGGCCTGGACGGCACGAGTTCGAATCGAGTGGTGGTCCTTAGAATCATCTCGCCGAAAACGTACCTGCCGCAGGTGTCATTCAAAGCAGAAGACGATATTGCAACTGTTAGTACTGAAACAATCTACTGTCACTGTTACTACTGCAGAAGAAATCCACTTGTGCATGGCCACAATCACAAGCAACGTGCACAAAGATAGCACGCTGAAAAGAATGCTGCCTAGGAGACACTGCAGCGGCACATATTTACATAAGCCGCAGTGTTTTCATGATGACAGAAACTTTACGAAGAAACAACCCAAGGCAAACTAAGACGACATACTGTCATCTGCACAAATTCGAATAATGAATCAACTTGTTCAAGACAACACTCTTTTACAGTCAACATTTTCTTAGAGAACGTGTCGCGACCTTATGACTAGAGGTGGCACCCAGCCGGAAGGCTGCGTTACGTTCGACATTGGTTTATCATTCGCTTGAAGGTTTAAGCCTACAGATTTAAGATTAACTACGTGGGGAGGGGGCTTCTGAAATTGGCCCAGTGGAGAACTGACAGAGAGACAATTTACTATATTCCGCTTACCATGTCCAGCGCCACCCCGCCCCCTTGAGTTTGGCATTGATTGCGCCCACCCTCTAAGCTAATTATTGACATAGTCTCGTTGTCTTCACAAATATTCTGACTGTCACTTGTCCTCTTATGCCTTCGCCGAAGGCTTAGATGCCCTTGATGATTATAACATCACGTGTGTCGATACTTCCGTTTTCAGCTGCGAGACACATAGATAACTAAGTTTTGTCACTTCTCTCGCTAGAAGAAACAGTGAAACCTACTGTCCTCGTTTTGTAATACATTTTGCTTCACCTCGAGAGATGAAAATAACATACCTTCTGACTTTCTTTTGCCACACACACACACACACACACACACACACACACACACACACACACACACACACACACACATATATATATATATATATATATATATATATATATATATATATATATATATATATATATATATATATATATATATATATATATATATATATATATATATATTCTCAATTCTACCTTGAAGAAGTACGGTCCACCGTCCGAAACTGTTGGAATAAAATAGATAATCGGGAAAGTTGTGTGACATCCTGTTTGAATTTAACTCTGGCCCATTAGTAACAAGCAATCCATGTCTATATATATATATATATATATATATATATATATATATATATATATATATATATATATATATATATATATATATATATAGGGTAGAAGAATTTCCTGGCTAGGTTGGATATGCTTGAAAGAAAATAGACGAGGTGAAGAACACTATACTTCTCTTGACGTTTCGGCCGGGGACCGACTTTCTTCAGACGAAGGTCAGTCCCCGGCCGAAACGTCAAGAGAAGAATAGTGTTCTTCACCTCGTCTATTTGCTTTCAAGTATATATATATATATATATATATATATATATATATATATATATATATATAGAGAGAGAGAGAGAGAGAGAGAGAGATAATGAGGAGGACCTTTTCCCTAAATCTACTATTTCAATATATGTACTGTGAATCCCGTTCTGTGATCCTTAAACTTCTTCTTGTACTTTTTTCGGCTAACAGGTATTCCTGGTGCGTAAAGTGCTTGCTCAGGGCGAATCCATCCTACTAAAATGCGCTCTTTCATAAGGTCTTCATGCAAACCTGAAATCACGTGGTAGGACCAGCAGTAAGCATCATGCGGAGCCAGACACAACTCAGAAACGTTGTTCTAGATCGCTATAAACAAAGAAACTCAGAAACATCGCAGCACGTACGCGCGATAAAGACCATGAAAGGGACGTGGTACCCACTTCTTGTCATCGCGTCTGACCCCGCCTTAGTGGCTGATGCAGTAAACTACTCATTGACATGCCATAGCTGTCATGACTAAATACAAATAGCACAAACACGAAGGCACACAAAATCCCCCCCTCCTCCCCCCCCCCAAAAAAAAAAAAAAAAAGAAACGAGACCAGGGGTGCTCCCGTTCTTTTTCCTATCTCAGTGTCTGCGACTATTTATATTTAGTATCTCGCCACTCCTACGAAACTATGCAAGGCAAAGATGCAAATGTCACTCCGACAAAATATATCTAAACAAAAAGCCTCGCACGCAACTCACAAGTTTTCTTTCATTTTTCGCGACTAAACCAATCAAAAACGGCTTACCCTTCGTCAAGCAAACTTCTTAGATCTAAGATTTCAGCCGCCAAGCGTATCGGCTATTCGCCACTTAGAACACAGCTGTTTAGCCATGCAGTCACGCTAAACAGCTGTGTTCTACAGAGGCGTGGTAAATATCGAGCCTAATTTTCTTCTATAGCTCCCCCAGCCATCCTTCTCTTGTCTCCGTAAACGCGCATGAGAGCACGGCGACGGAACGTGAGGAGCAGCTGTTGACCCGCCCACCTCTCTGGGAGAAGCCCTTGGAGCAATGGGGGCAGCCGAAGGGCTTCTCCTTGTTGTGGAAGCGCTGGTGGGTGACCAGGTCACTGTGGCGAATGTAGCCCTTGCCGCACAGCGAGCACCGGTGCGGTTCTGTGCCCGTGTGCACATGCAGGTGTCGCGTCAGGTCACAGCGCTGGATGAAGCTCTTGCCGCACTCTTTGCAGTGGAACCGCTCGTCCTCCTGCGAGGCCGGGTGCTGTGGGTTTTTGTGCCTCACCTTGTGGTACTGCGCACTCACCTTTGTGCGCACCGTGTGGATCTTTTGGTGGCGCGTGTAGTTGCCCAGGCGATTGAAGGTAGCGCTGCACATTTCGCACTGGAAGGGCCTCGAGTTTTTCGGTGCGCTCTCCGGGGTTTTCTTTAGGGATCCTGGGTTTTCGCCGGCACCTGCATTGCGTAAAGCACCACCGAGTGCAGGCTACAGAAAAGCAGCGCCTCAGCGTGGTCTCATACCTGTGTCCTTGTTGATTGGGTTAGTGCCTTCCAGCTTGCAGATGGCGTTGATGCTCACTTCCTTGATGGTGGTTCCGTCTTCGTGAAGAATCTGCGAAAGATTGCCGAGTTTAATGCCACCCACGCGTCGCGGCGGCACTCACCTGAAACTTGACGGGTGACATGGCGTCAGGCACCAAAAGAAAGTTCCCAAGGATCACCGAGTCCACTGGCAGCACATCCAGGTTGACCGTGGCCAGCGGGTTGCTGGTGGTGATTTTCAGCTTGCCTTCAAGCAGAGCTTGCGCTGGCGGGGGCGGCGGCTCAGGCTTGTCGCGCGAGGGCTCCGGCTCGTCGGGTGCCGAGCAGCATTTGTCCTCCTTGGCTGGCGAGGCGGGCCGCCTGGTCTTGAGCTTCTTGTTCTCCTTGCCATCCGGCTGCACGGCCAAGCTGTTGGTGGCGTTCTGGTCGGCCAGGGGAGTCACGAACAGGTCGGTCATGTCGGCGGCCTCTTCGAAGGCCGTGCTGTGTTTGGTGAGATCTTCGAGCAGCATCGACGGGTCCTGATTGATGGTGCTCAGAGCCACGTCCTTGCTGTTCTCGTGCAGCAGCGGCGACTCGTTGGCGAAACCATCCAGGTTGAGGCTGTGGTCTTCGTACGCCTCCACCTTGATGAACTGCACCCCTGATGGGCAGAGCGCGGCGCTCAGCGCACGAGCGCCACGCCGGGGCGACGGCCACTCACCGCTGTCCTCCTGGGCGCCGAGGAAGTCCAGTCCGGACACCTTGACGGCGTCGCCGGCGACCAGCAGTTGCTGTGGGTCTGCCTTGGCGTCGCGCCGGCCCTCGAGCGCCTCGTCGTCCTCCCGCCGCCGACCGCAGTCGTCGGCCGCCAGCACGTAGTGCACGTCCTGCTTGAACTGGCTCACCAGCTCGCCCAGGCTGGGCACGAGCAGCAGCGAGGGCAACGCCAGGCCGTCGCGGTGCTGGGCGCCCATCACGAGGCTGTTGATGTAGTCCATGGCTGGAGGGCTTTGCATGGCCCCACCAGGCGCTAGGGCCCGGCCCGCTGAGGCTCGCCGCTCGCCCAGCGCCGTCGCATGGCGTCGCGCCCTGCAGTCGCGGCCCTGGGGCCCTCGGGCCGGCTCCGTGCCACTCCGAGCGGCCCGGGAGCGCGCCTCTGGCGACGATCGAAGGTGCCGCCAGTGCGCACGCTCGCCGCCCTGCGCACTGGAGCCACCGCCGCCGACGCCGCCACCGGCGCCGCATTGATCGCAGCGCGCGCGCCTGTTTACATGCCCCAATTAGTTCGCCGCTCTGGCGATGGTCCGTTTGCCAGGCCACGGTGGCCGCTAGTCTGTCCACGGCGCGCCTTCTTCACGGTCCTCGTGACTGTGCTCCGCCACAACACCCTCGGCAGGCCGGACGACAGTTCGTCAACGCTGCGGTCAGTGGGCCCGGGGCGCCCGAGCAGTTCGATAATCTCCAGGAGCGCGAGCTCAATGCGCATGTGCCACGATCGATGTCGTGAGGATGGAGCCCACAGTGCAACCCATGGCCGAGCATAGCCTAGACGCGCTCTGCAAAAACACCAAGTTCACTAGACGCCAGATTCAGCTCATGTACAGAAGCTTCAAGCAGGTGGGTATCGGCATTGAACTGCAGTGGCCCTGCCTGTGAAGTTGCGCGCCTCCGTTGGCCCTGCCGGTCAAAGCGTGCGGCGGCGCTCAGCATCTCTGGCTGTAGCTTCTGCTTGCCACTGAACATTCGTAAACTACCTGTGATGACCAGAAAGCTCTCTTAGCCTACAGTGTTGAGTAGCAACAGGACAGCCACGGGAAAGGCTGCTTTCCAATAAATGTCACCGGCATAGTTTGACTGCTTGAGCACGATATACTGGGTGCTATTGGCATGATCTCAGAAGGAGCTGTCAGCAGCATGATGCAGAAAAAAAAAAAAAAAAACGCGACTGTGTGTGTTCGCAAGTTGTGAGCACTTTGAAATCCCATTTGCTGAACTCGTTAAATTGCTTCACGGCAAAACAACGCGTTGTCATTTTATGCCGCCAGCATACTGTTTATTAACGAGAACGCCAATGTATAAAACATGCTAACTGATCATGTGGAAAGTCCGAACGTGAAGCTCGTTTTCTTTTTCATTCGCCCACTTCTGTGTCGTCAGTTGTAGGTGAATAGTAGGCTTGTCAAAGGCAAGCGCTTGTTCAGCGGTGCAGCAAAAACACGCCTATGCGAGATCTGCATGTGACTTATTTACTCCTGCAGGAATGTCCCACGGGGTTCGTGGAAGAGGACAACTTCAAGCACATCTTCGCACAATTCTTCCCCTATGGAAGTAAGTCGCGTCTTGCTGATATGGCATCGTACACATGCAGAGTATACGAGTGACTGCAGAAACTGTCAAAGGAGAAGAGTTCCTGGTTCACTGGTGCGAGCTTGTGCGTAAAACCCGATATTGGAAAACCGTTTTTTGCTCACTCATTTGGCTCTTGACTATCAAGCCATACGTGTGACCTGCCTGCATTGCTCAGCCCTACAAGAGCCAAAAACTACATGCTAGTATTTTTTTTTTTACACAATCATAGTATTACTCCGTGAAAATTTCCTCATGACCAAATGTTAACCTCCACTCATTAATTTAGCTGCCAGACAGGAAGTCAAATGCATTCACATTCCTAGAGTACCTAACCGGCATCTTCATGCACGAGTTGCACCTTCCTTTATTATCTGCTGTTGTCGTTCTCAAGTTTCGCGAACTGCAGTGCTACGAAAATATAATACGAGTGTTCATTCGGTTCATACAAATGCAACAACAGAAAACGATCAGAATACAGAAGACCGGAAACCCACTTGTTGGCAATTTGCTTGCGAAAGAAGTGTCAAGGCCTGCTGGGGAATCAAAGCAAATTTGCGCTTTATGCACTTTTTTTTTCACAGCCTGTTATTCGAGTTCTACGTTACCTGTCTCCCGGAATAGGTGTGAAGCAAATCAAAAGCAGAAATCAAGAATGGCCGCGGGATATTAAAATGTAAAGAATCTCTGCTCATCTAGAAATCACGAATGTGCAGCCGGTACATGAACGTATACCTTATAATTTTTTTTTTTTAAATTATTCGCAAATATGTACAAAAAACTTTACGCTTACGGTCATGTGGATGCTGTCTTCACTGAATTCATTGGGCTCGGCGGACGAGACAGTAACGAGCGGTCATGGTTATATGCTACTAATTTACCGAAATATGTTACTTATATATTAAATTAGTCACTTTATGCTGCATGTCATAATCACGTTCCTGGTCCTGATACTGCACTGGTTTGAGACCAACTCAGTCTGCAGAACTTTTCAAACTTTTCAAACTTTGAGAGGTCTTGAGATATTCAATACTTTTACCGTTTTTTCTCAGAGTGCCCCAACACACGCTGAGTACCAAGTTTCTGAACGAGATATGAAAAAAAAAAGCAGGTGATTGATTTCATGATTATCTCATGACCTATTGAACTTAGGCAAGTTTAAAAATTAGATTAGCCCCAAATAAGTGCAGTGTTCAATTTTGTGATTTCAGCGTAAAGTTCTCCTCGAAACCATGCTGGCTACATCCGTGTGATCTAGCTTTGCTCTGTCGGCAGTGACTTCAGTTCATATTTACAAATGTCAGTTTATACTTGACGAAACATCGGACAGACTGGCTCTGCTTGTCTCCCCTCTTTTTTTTTTTTTTTAAGTCGATATTTATTGCCTCAGGGCAGGTAGTGGAAATTACCTGGGGCCCTTCGCTACGGCGCCCCACATATCCTGAGTCGCTCTGAGACGTTGTTAACACTGCAAACCAGACCAAACCAAACCAAATCACGAAAGGCGCCATAAGCCAGCTGTACGGCGGATCTTTCGCAGAAGGCCGCGGCGTCGCCACTGCATGGTCCACAGTTATCTGACTGCTGCCGCAGTCCAGAGGCCTTATGACGGTCCGTCTACGTGCACCCCAATGTGCTCAAATTTTATCCATGATCTGCTTCCCTCTCCCTCCTTGCATGAGTCCTTTTAAGTCCTCGGCAGCCAACCTGACATATATGTGTTTAATTTCCCTGCCCTAATTTACTTCATCTTCGTCATCTTTTGCTGTTCTCCCTAAAGTACTCGAAGACAATGATCAATCTGCTGCACCAGAATTCCACCAGAGCAAAGAATTACCGAGTTTGCTTCTAGCAGCAGCTTTCAATGAGCACAACCTTGGAGACATGCAAGCGCATAGGGGTAGATATTTTAATAAGTTCAGGAGGGATGCGTGAACACCGATAGCTAATTTGGAGGCATGCAAGGTGGATGCCAGAACGAAACGAATGCACAGGCTGCACGCATGCGCAGCTCTGGCCTCCGCCGCAGCTGCACAGGACGCTCTGCTGCTGAGGCCCTATAGGGCATGCTCCCGAATGCCATTTCGTTAGCAAAATTGCCCTTGTTAAATGTTCCACGAAACATCATCTGCTTGTCTTCCGCCTCGAAAGAGACTACCGTAGCATTTACTGAGCTGAATTTACTATGAACTGCACCACAAGTCGTTTTAATTTTTTTCGTTTTTTTTTTTTCTATTCCTTAGCAAAGCACTTAGTTCTAAGCTGGCTCAAAACGCTTTCGTATCCTCGCTGTGCATGCCTTCAAGCTCCAACCCACTCGCTTTGTCCAAGCAGGACCATGCAGTCATGTGCAGGATGATCACTTTTACGTTGAGTGCTGCTTGGCACAAAATTGTCGAGCTGAAACAATACAGCACGCAATGGAGTTCCTTATTTCTACCTCTCCACCTATATTCGCGAAATAGTACTGAAATAAAGATCGACTAAACATAATTTCAAAGAAAAAGTTGCAGATAGTTGGAGGAAAAAAGAAAGCCGTACGCAGGATCAAAATTTGTATTACGGAGTAACCCATAAATTGCTTTAGAGCTGGACTGACTCTGATTCCGAAATCTCAAAATAGGATAACCTTTCTGGCACAGCGGCATCGCGAGACAGTCGAATACACGATCGCTGTAGCCGGAAGCCTCGTAACGCGCGCTTCTTGCGCAAGATGTTTTCGAGCCTCGAAGTCGTATACAAGCTACGTTTTAAAGCACGCTGCGAGATGTTATCGATTGCATAATCCTTTATCCACCTCTTCGCATCCAGGCGTGCAGCATTAGTGAAGGAAGCGCCCGGCGGAAATTGATTACAGGCCCCTTCCAGGGGGCTTTACTGGTGACCTTGGCATTTTCGGTACAGCTCCGGGAGTAGCGAGAGAAATGTCGCCGGATGAGGCCCATTACTTGAAGGTACGGTGTGTGATCCGAAAACGACAGGAATTTTCCGCATGTCTGCGCTTTTGTCCATTATATAATTGTCCGCATAATTCACCTGCGCCGGCAGAGCGACAGACGAATGCCGCATGGCGTTCCCCTCGCTCGCTCCCCGGCCAGTGGAAAAAGCCAGCAGGCTGCGGTGGGCGACGCGCGCGCCTATTTACCCGACGGGAGCGGCGAAAGTGAAATGGGCCGCTTTGTTGTTGTCGCGGTGCGCGGAGCCCACGATAGGTACAGGGGCCGGGTGGCCAGGGTCGCGGCGGATCAATGGCGCGCCGTAGGGAGCTGGGAGGCCTCTTTCCACGCTCGTATGAGGATTCCTCCTCTCTGCCCGGGATGCAGACCGCGGCCTTGGCCGCGCTGGGGCGCCCCCGGGACAGTTAGGGTTTTTGGGAAGCGGAGATATTTGCATGCGCTCGGCTTCCGTGTACGCTCGTCGGCGACCCGTGAGCAGAGCGCTAAATAAAACGGCAGAGGTAAACAGTGAGATTGTTGGCGGAAAAGGGCCGACGCAAATGCCGCAATAATGGGCCGAAAACACTTGAGCAGCTGTCGCACGAGTGGCCGTGCGAAGCGAAAGCTTGCCATGTTTGAGATGTTATGACAAGCTCAGGGAACCACTTTTAGGATAGATGCTAAAGCTGAAGAAAATAACCAATCGAAAAAAAAAAAGACAACGTAGCTCGTTCCTTGCAAGTTCACACGACTGAGACTTGGCATAGCGGATACGTATACAAGATTGCCAGTCGCCCGCTGTGGCTCCACGTGCCTGCCACGGTGCGTGAACAGGAGGCGTTCGGCAATTTGGTTGTTTCCACTATGCTACATCTCTTTACTAAAGGACCCGGACGGTCTCATTTAATACGGCATTCATATTTTGTTTTGTTCTTGTGAGCCCGAAACATGCACATCCCGTGAAATGTATACGTGTACTATACCGAGCGAGTTCTACATTCACTGCAGACATTTTGACAGCTGACATTCAACCGTGCGACGATTTGCATGTCCTCTTAGCCCGTCATCGCCAACATGCATATCTCTCATTTGTTGCAGACGCCTGCTCATACGCCCGATATGTCTTCAAGAGCTTCGACCGGAACAGGAACGGTGCCATCAGCTTCAAGGTGACGCGCAAATGTCCTTTTCAAACAGCTGAGGAATTAATTTCGGTCAGTGCGACTATAAAGAATGACTTCTCAAGCTAGGCCTTCATGTAGTACTGGCCCTGTGGCGTCTGAGAGGGCTGTCTTTTTTTTTTTTTAATTATTCAAACCAGTTTCAACAACTGGGATCGGAGACAGCATTGATAAGCATTGATATTTCAGGCATGGCAGAAAATGATCAAGTGTCCCTACCAAGAGTATACTGCTGTGCTTCAGTGTCAGTGGCTTAGCTTTATTAGCTGTGTTTACGTGGGTTCCCCTTGAGAGCGTGTGCTATTCTTTGCGACGAACTATGAAGGAAGCTACTACTGCAAATCTTTATAAAGTAGGGGACAGCAAACATATCGCACCTGGGCGCGATTTCTGCGGCGCTGAGGGTGGCTCCCAAGTAAGGGAAGCAAGAGAAAAAAAAATGCAGTTATCGAAACGATGCGAAACGCCGGGGCTCATACCGCCACAAACGGCTTTGCAGGACCTGATCTACTGCCTGTCGCTGCTGTGCTTCGGGAGCGTGCAGGAGAAACTGCGATGGGCCTTTTCGCTGTACGACGTCAACGGAGATGGCTTCATCACGCGCCAGGAGCTCAGGGACGTCGTCTGCTCGGTATACGCGCTCCTGGGCCGGCGTTCGAGCACGGACGAGAGGGCGCTGCGCGAACACGTGGACCGCGTCTTCCAGGTACAGCGCGAGGGTTGTTCACTTCTGTCTGCTGCTAACCTATAGCCTTCGAAACGCGAGCTAAACAGCCCACAGCTTCGCTCTGGCTCGCAAGGAAGCCAAGTACGAAGCGGTGCCCCGTATACCCTGCCGAAGGCAAAGTGTGGTCTTGCATTCACACCAAGTCACCGGAAACTTATTAAGTAACGAGCAGAGGTCTTTAATACTACCAGTTGCAAAGCTTCCCATATAGCCCTTGCGATCAAGCAACGACGGTTTCAGTTTAACTGTGGCCAAGTTGCAAACTTTGAGACGGTTGAAAAGTGCGTAACAGTCTGGCAAACAAAATTGGTCGAAAAGGCAAAGCGTCACAAATTTATGGACATAATAGCCGAGCAGATAAGAATAAAGAAATAAAAGGAACGTATTGTAGCGAAAGCTACACTACGCTACCATTCGCGCATTTCGCGGTGCCTGAAAAAGAGCGGCAGTGCGCATGCGCCAAGACCAGTTTTCGCCACAGGTGCGCCGCGTGTTTCGCCGCTGGCTGCGCTCGCCATAGGGGAGGAGGAGGGTAGCGGCCTTCTAGTACACTTTACCAGCGCGGAAGAAGGGTAGTTCACTCAATGCGCATGCGCGCACCGCCACAGAGAGCTGACCAAGTGAAACGGGAAAGCGTCTGCCGGCATAAAAGTGGGTTCTGCATAGACCCTTCTATTGTTTTTTTTTTTTTTTTTTTTCATCAGGTGGTGGCGACAATGAGTGAAATATTTTATTTGACTGCTTATAGATGGCACCACAATATGCAACCATCCGAAAAGTGCATATTCAAACTAGTCACCTTTGGAAGCGGAGTTTTCCAACTGGCAAGATCAAAGATGCGCGCCCGCCAAGTGCCTTCACCGTAGGCGTTGGCTGCAATCAGCGCCGCCGGTTGCCCTTTGCTAATTATCTGACCAAATTAAAAGCTCAAGAATTTCCATGCCTCTGGCTTCTTTTGTATAGTCATATATTAAAAGCTGACCTTGGGGCCCTATTTTCGACACACATGGCCGCCGTTCGGCGCCATGTTGTTTCTCTGATTGGTTTTCAAAGTCACGTGTTTCAAATTTGTGGTGCGAAATTGCGGTCTGTTCAAATGGCTTTTTGCGGTGACGTAAAAATCACGTGAGCATGAAAACGAATTTTTTAGCAGCGCTATAATTCCTGATGCCTGGATGGTATATATAAGTCATTGGAGAGGGAAAACGAAGGCAGGTATAGACGGTAGAGAGGAAAGCACTTTGTTGATCTATTCACTGGTCACTGACCATGGTCAAAAAACAAATGACGTTTCGGGAGCGCTACGGCTCCCTTGACCAGTGAATAGATCAACAAACCATGATTCCTGACCAGACGGTATGCCGTCGAACCCTCGACTACAGAAGAGCACTTATGCTTGTATTACGAATGGGGTGAAATGAACTGCCTACTGTCAAGAGCCGCCTCCAGAAATCTGATTGGCTGACGCTGTGTGGTGGGAAATACGTCATGCATAAACATTATATGATTATGTCAAAATGACGTTTCACTACGTAAAGGATGTGCTGCCATGCTGTAAATGACTAAAGTTGGGCGCCATATTTTGGACTACTTGAGGCGACCCCGGAAAAAAACATGGCGATTTAGACCTGGAGTATAGGTAGAGTCCCTAGAAGTATTTGCCCAGTATGGGCGGCTGTTCGTTCAGCGCAGTTTGGTAGACAGTTTGGTGGTGAAGTAAGCTGAGACATCTTGTTGTAATTGTAGAAAGCTTTGAAACATCACCATAAGGGTACTTTTCAGCTGCGCAAACTTTTAGAGGATGAATAATGAAGGTGCAAATTTACAGCCGCACGAGGGCCCTAGCTGCCCTCCCGCTGTAAACGCTTTGCCCTCATAGAGAACTCATCGATCCGCGCCGTTGTTGCCAAGCTCCGCAATGGCGGCCTGCCAACTCAAGCGGTTGATCTGCGCGAGACGAGGAATTTCAGAGAGCACCGCGATGCTTTTTAATTATCTGTCTGGAATGTTCGTGAGTACAACCTGAGGGGTCATATGGTGCGGTGGATGTGCAGGAACTTCGCGTGACAGGCAGCGAGAGGTCACCAATGCCTTAAATGCCGGCCCCAAACATTGCCTTTTTTTGCCTAGCATTATGCACTCACTGCAATGTTAATGAATTGAACAGCCTTCCCATGGTGAAAAAAAAAACAAGAAAAAATATTGGCAGCTTCTATTTTAATAAAGGAATGTATGTGCCATGTATATGGCACATGTTTTCTTGCCACATGTGATGCGTTTATACCCGTGTCAAGCGCGCAACTTAAGTGCACTTACGGAGAGTGTCACTTGCTATGAGTGCACTTTGCCCAATCTATACGCCGCATGTGGAGTGCACTCGCAGTAGAGTACACTTTGACTGAAGTACGTTGTGGGGAACGCACTTTCTGGCCGAGTGCGTAGCCTTGTCGCCAGCGACTTCATTGATACAAAATGTAATGCATAAAAAAAGGACACAGAGGTTCATTTTAGCTATTTAACAGCGTTTAATAAAATTATTCGGTTCTAGTAGCGTCAGACCATCGTCAGACGCTGCGTCGTCGAGCGTCGCCATGTTGGTCTGTGTAGGATAGTAAGCCATCTCGGCCGGTCTTGACTTGAAATGGTTTTGAAATACACGTAACAGTTGCCAAAAAATAGGGTATGTTTGTTTTTATTTAAATTCAGCGCACATCAATTTTTTAATGTATTTTTCTTTTTAATGTACATCTTAAAAAACGAGCTGTTTGTCCGTCGCCTTTTTTTTTCTTTTTTTTTTTTACTGAGAGTGCACTCTGTTTTCCCGTTTAGCACAGCGTATGCCAAAGTGTGACTCGAAGAACTCGAAGTCCCCCCAAAAAAGTACTCCAGAGCCCGTTATGACGATACGCTCTAATTATATGATGTTGTTAATCGACATTTTGTGTTGACTGCGTTTTTTAATACAGCCAGCAAATAATCTCCCTTTATTGATCTGCATTCTACCGTTTCGACAGTAAGGAATACGCGCGCGCGGCTCCGCCCTAGTTTCATACCACAATTTCTTCAGTCATCTTTCGCTTTCTTTTTCTCCGTTTATCCTCCTCTGCACGTGTACGGTAGCCTAGGCATCGCCTAATTAACTTTCCTGATTTTCCGTTCTTCTGTTTCTCTGTCTCTCTTTCTCAGACATCTTTCGCGTTTCGCAGGAGCCTTTCTTCGCACGCCGGCGCATGAAAATTTAACCGACTAGGAGTAAGGCCCAGCTTGTGCCTTCCACTTTGTTGATTGTGTTGTTGTTGTTGTTGTTGTGTGTGTGTGTGTGTGTGTGTGTGTGTGAGAGAGAGAGAGAGAGAGAGAGAGAGAGAAGCGCACGCACGCACGCACGCACGCACGCACGCACGCACACACACACACACACACACACACACACACACACACACACACACACACACACACACACACACACACACACACACACACACACACACACACACACACACACACACACACACACACACACACACACACACACACATTTTCACTCTCTCTCTCTCCCTCTCTCTGCGCTGCTTTTCGCGCTCTACATAACTCAAGCCGACACAAGATGTTAGAAACTTAAGCAGACTTGCTGGCCTGACGCTAGCTGGTTATAACACGGCTGTTCAAAAAAGGTGGGCAGCACAGCCGGTACCTAACAGTAATTAATACTTTGAGGCTTGAGCGCTGTCCTCGGACATGGACCATGACGGCTGCGCGGGCGCCTCTTCGTCAGTGCTGGAGCTACTTCGGAAAGCCTAGAAAGTACAGGAAAAGCAGTTCTGGAACGGAATGATAAGTGAATGAATACATACCGCCGCCGACAACGGCGCAGACGATATCCCAACCGCTTTCGGCGTCCGCGAGTGCCTCATGTTTGGAAACGAAGTGGGGAATTGGCCGGTCAATGGCCTAACAAGTTTCTTTCGAGGTGAAAAGATGACTAAATGTGCAAAGTTTTACGAAACAGCATATAAAGCTCGTTAGGTCGAAATTCCGTCGCCGTACACCAGTTTTGGCTCGGATGTTGACGAGTTTAGTCGAAAGTGTTCGGAACGTGGCAAAAAAAAAAAAAAAAGGAAGAAAAAAAACAGCTTGATCGCCGCAGGCGTATAGCAAAGAGCGCTAGCTCGAATTTTACATAATTTAATCCTAGGTCCTCAATCCCGGTACGAACGTGTACATCACGAAATAACGATTCGTTTGATACCATCCGCACTTCATTACGACCACTGGGCCCCGCTGCGGTGGCGCCGCGATTACGGTGCTCGACTGGCATGCCCAAAGATGCGGGATCGAATCCCGGCCGCGGCTGCTGCTTTTTGATGGAGGCAAAAAGCTAGGCACCCGTGCAGTGTGCGATATCTGCCCGTTAAAGAACCCCAGGTGGTCGAAATTTCCGCAGTCCTCCACTATGGCGTCTCTCATAGCCTGAGCCGCCTCGGGACGTTAATCCCCTCAAACCAAACCAAACCAAACCAACCATCTACAACCACCGGTTCACCCGCCATGGCCACCGCAGGTCGCAACGTCTGTGCGAATCCCTACCACGTGTTATGATACAGCTTTAAAAACAATTATATGCGCCGTACGGTGCCTATTAGTTTGACACCATTCAGAACTCTGTACCTCAAACGGTTGGACCACACACACACACACACACACACACACACACACACACACACACACACACACACACACACACACACACACACACACACACACACACACACACACACACACACACACGCGCGCGCGCGCGCGCGCACGCACGCACGCACGCACACACACACACGGCACGGGCGCGCGCGAATACATTTTCTAGTAGTATAGGTAATGCAGCGGTGGTGGGCCGCCTCGGTCACGTGGCTTTGGGCAATCATGACGTCACACATAGTGGACCAGGTGGTGGACTCCACTGTACGAGTGGTCACGTGGTAGCTAAGAAAGTATTTGCAATGTTGTAGCTACCGCCATCATGAATCTGAGAGCGATTGAGAAACGGACGAGAAACCAGCAAATGCATAAGCAGCAAGAGGTAACGCTCTTAAAACGGAGGCCTGTCGTTGAGGCAGTGTCCTTTCCCTCACGGCGCGGGTCAGATGTCCACTGAGAACAGATACTGCGTCTTTGCTTTCCTATAAACCAATTTACAAATTAAGTGTAGGCGTCGACCGAAAGGTAAGCGTTCCCTCCTTCTTTCCCCCCCCCCCCCCCCCCAAGAACAAATTTAACAAAAATATAAAAATAAAGTGCAGAATTAACAGGCGGCGTTAATGGCGGTATCGCGTTTACTCTTAAAGGGCCACTGTCCAGGGAAGGCCCTTTTAAGCAAAGGAGCCCAGTGTTTCGATCAGGTACCGGAGATAGTCCGTGCAAAATGCTACAGTGACACGCGTGCCGCAAAGCATCGAAAATACAATTCAAAACTCTCTCATGCTCTCCTTTGGGAAGCCAACTTCCCCGTTTCTTGCGCTGGCCCGACGGGCCACAATAATGACGTACGTACCGCGAACGACGTCCATTGGTCCGTCTCGCTGACTGACGGGAGAAGGATGGGTATCTACCGCTCGCTGCGCGCTTTTCCCTCGCCACGGCCAGACTGAATCCAGCGGCGCGCGCTCGCGGAGTGCCACGCCCCACCTCCCGCCAAACGCGGAGGAGGAAGGAGAATTTGTCTTGCGGAGGGTAGACGACCTCGGGCAGGAGAGTGAAAAACCTTTGCGAGGGAACAGAAGGAGAGAAGCATGACAGAATCGGGTGATTGCGGTGGCTGTAACTGCGTTATTAGTTACTCTTTTCAAAAACATTTTGCGGCCTTGCGTTCTAGGGGCGAAGTCTCACAGTCACCGGGGAAGAAAATATTTTCGACAGGAGGGCGGACAGTGGGCCTTTAAAGCGACGATTGAGCGTCTCCATATATATTTTTTAATCCAGCCACATAGAGGACATGAAAGGACATGTGACTGAACATAGGAGTGAAGTAGCGGCACCGTCTGCCACATAATGACGACAAACACGCGGCAAAGGAAAGAAACTGGGTATTATTCAAACTGGTTTCCCTTTAATGACCACAACTTTCAAGAAGGTAGCCTTTTACACTTGTTTTAAGACAGCAAGAAACACATATATGTGCTGAAACTAATCACGCAGAAAGAATGTAACGAAAGCTTATTCTTGACAACTGAAGCAAGTTAAATACAACGTTTCCAGCCTCTCGTTTCCTCCTAGTCGAAAAACGGTAAAACTCGTTCCCCGGCGGATTCCGATAGGCGCTGTTGCAGTCAACGGCACCAAGTCGGGGCTAATCTCGAAAAAAGCTGTACAACAAACCGCAGGATGCTGCTCCACTAACTGCCGCGAACGCCAAGATGCCATTGCTAGCCCACTGCAAACGCTGGCGCTGCCGAAAGAAGGGTGGCTGGATGCCGCAACCCGCTTTACGAGGCCAACGCGAGTGAAGCCACCGGAAATTGGAAAGCTCGTCCCAGAAGTCGGGTTCGTATGAGCCGTACGTTTCAATGGAAAAAAAAAAAAAGTGCCACTAAAGCTCTTCGTTGGTAGGGTTTAGCGTTGCCCTCGTGGAATATCCGCTCTTAAAGAAAACAGCAAGCTAAACACGAGAAATGTGAACACCGTTTGGAGAACAGTGTGATTACAGAGAAACCCAGGAAGACGGGCAGGCAGGCTTCACTCGGCAACGATAGAGGGGTGCGTAAAATGCTACGTTCTTGTCTGGTTCTAGTCTTGCAAGTTTAAAATAGCACTAATGAAACGACAGTGAGACTATAATTTCATAGTAAAACCAAATTTTCGCGAAACAAACAAATGACGAGCGATGGCGGAAATCCGGAAACCCGCTCCTCGAACGGCCCCTGCGGTTCCTGCGCGTGTCGTCTGCAGCGTTCCGTCCAATTGAAATGCACGGAGCCCTTTTACCTGAAATCTCTTTCCCTGCGACTTCGCTGGTTTTCTCATGCAGCCGACGCCGCGACAGGTACAGGCATTGTCGTTGAAAAAGAAAATGACGAATCGACACATTGCGCACCGCAAAACGGAATCTGCAACCGAAAAACCATGCCGATGACATCGTGCATTTTCAAAGGCTGACTTCCTGGACAAGGCTTCACTTTCGGGCGCCCCGATGCAGCATCCAACCCCTAGTGCACACCAGTTGAATTAGACCCGCACGAAGTGAAAGGCGCAAGTGAAGCGCAGAGGATGCGAGATATTATCTCACCAGCTTGTAAAGTGACCAGTCTCGTTTTCTACAGAAACGACCCGCAATCTCATTACATGCCCCACGTCTTCGATTTCTGGTTTTCGATTTGCATTTTGGCGCATAAGCAACGAGCCTTTCTGCGTCGACCGTCGGCAAATACCAGACACAAGTGGTGGGGCGAGCGAACAAAGTGCCGCAGGAGACTCGAACAAGAGTGAAAGGTTCCGGATATGAACTCCGCCTACACCGATTGAGACACTGTTTGGCATGGTTTTGCTTGGCGGTTTACCGCTGAGAGACTGGCATCCAGTTTCGCAAAGCGTTAAACGTCTTTAGTTGGTTTGGTGTTTGGGAAAGGAATGGCGCAGTATCTGCCTCACTTCTCGGTGGCGGCTTACAGTTGAAGGTACACACATGTCGTCAGTTCGTATCCCTATGACAAACCAACCCCCATCTTGTCCAGCTGACAGATTGTAAATGGGAAGCGAAGTGCTACGTATGAATCCACCCTGAACGCCGCAAAAAGTGCGGTTAATTGAGCCATAGTTTTGATAAGAAATCGCGTCATACTTTTGTTGACACTTTCTGTCGAAGCTTCCTCTTTACGCCTTTCATGAGGCAAGTTAGGCATTTCGCCTTATAATTAAATTAACCAAATGAGGCAAAGGAAGGGCCAAGGAGTGCGTACTAGTCGACGAGGATAGGCGTCGGAGCGGAAAGCGACGCAGAAGTTAGCAGTAACGCCGGAGCAGCTGCCCTTAGCAACAGCGCCGATCCTGCACAAACTAGGGCTCTGCGAATAGTATCATGTCCAAACTGAATCGATAACCGAATAGCGAACCTCGCCTACCTAATCGAATCCGAACAGTATAGCTTCCATACAGAATTGAATACGAATCGAATAATTAATGAACTGAATTGAATGCAAATTGAATATTTTGGGTAATATTCGCTTCTTCTGCGAATATCGTAAGAAACGAGCACGTCAGCGGCGGCGCTGCGGTGCGGTGCTAACTAGAGTTACTATAGACCGTTTACAGCAAGTAGTTCCACTCTTCCCTAACAGGTGGCGCCACTAGGACGGCCGTCATTGCTGGCCTTCGGAACGCATCGGCGCGCAGTGCTAACTGCTGTTGTGTATCTTGTGTAAGAGTACCAGCTGACTTTTAAACAGCGCTGCTTTAAAGCAGGTGTCATCTGTATTGTCGAAGTATTCTGCGAGGAAGTAGAGCTAATGAACCTGTTGTTTATTGGCGGAAGAACAGAACACGCCTTCTACATAAGGTGCACATCATGGCCTAGGCAACCCTTTTTCTGGGAGATGTATCACGAGTTCATGTTCCTTTCTGGGACAAGAAAGCGCCTGTGAATTGCAGAGAATGGCTATACCTCACGCCCCAGCTCGTTTTAGCACCGGCAGTAGCCATGGGAATGCGAGAACGACCCTGACGTTTTCTCAGGAATTGGATATTGAGTCTTTGCACTGCTGCCGAGTTTTTTCCGCAGGGCGTTAAGAGGTACCTTGACGTTGCTATTAATGTCTATGTAGTTATACGAATTGATTGCGCAGAGAAAGAAAGTTAGTGTGGGCATGTAAGTGAATCTGTTTACTTTAATTAGGTACTATTCCCTAGGATATGCGGGATCGAGTCTCGGCCTCGGCGGCTGCTTTTCGCTGGAGCCAAAAACCCAGGCGCCCGTGTTTTGTGCGATATCAGTGCACATTAAAGAACCCCAAGGGGATGGGAATTTCCGCAGTCCTCCACTCATAGCCTGAGTCGCTTTGGGACATAACACCGCACAAACAAAACCAAACTTTAATTAGACAAGTACTGCTGAAATACATGTAATAACTGCTGCTTTTATGAAACTAATGCACAGGCCAATGATGAAATTTACCATGATAAGATTTTTTTTATCCCCGCTTGCTTGGGCTGCGTACTGTGCGTTCTGAATTCCGGTGCAGTTTCCAGTCACCTTCGCCCGAGCGCAGGTGAACGCCGCTGAGCGCCTGATGCGGCCTTCAAGCAGCGTAATAGTATTTTGAAGCCAGGACGTTTACAGGAGATGAAATTATATCTTATCGATTGTCGGGGATTACACGCGCGTCCATAGTGAGCAGTAAGTATTGTGCACAATGTTAAATGAACATTCATAATACGTCTCAGCCAGCATAGTCTGAGCATGCGTTCGCCCTTTGCGCAAGAAAATTAAAAAAAAAAAAATAAGTTTGAGGGAATAATCAGTTTGTAATCTATTCAGTTTTACGGAAAGTCACGTTTTCCACAAAGAGCACTAGAGAGGGAATTGATAAAAAAAGCAAAACAAAAAACCGAGTCGACGGCTGATGGGTTTGTCGAAACGTTCTAGCCAATGCAGACATTTAGGAGGACGCAATAAATGAACTACGTGGTTAAATTAAACATTTTTTAGCACCTACACATACTATAGGCATTCACATGCAGTTTATTGCCTGTCTACAAGCTCGTTGTCCCCAGCGAAAGCTGGTACGCCGCACCGTGCAGCTGAGTACGAGCGTGCCGGAAGCCGTCAAACCAGAAGGCCAGAAGGCCGGCGATGGCGGAAGGGTCACATGATCAAATATGGCAGCGCCCATGCGCTCGCGCTGTAAAGGGTCTATAGAGCCTATATAGTAACTCTAGTGCTAACTTGTGGAGTTAACGCTACAGCTGGTAAAAAAAGCATATATCTATTTTCAGCAGAGGTGCCGCAGCCCGAATTGAGCACTATCTGGGAGTCAGGCTACACGCGTGGAAAAATTGCCCTTTCTTATTGATTACGAAAAAGAATAAACTAAAACCTCACCTGAGGGCAGGAGACGACGACAGCACGTATGAACAATCGCCTCCCAGATCTGGCATCAGGGAAAAATTGCTAATTGTCTACGCCTTGTCGTGTCTTCCAGTCTTAGAGGCCATGTATAATCATTATGAACGCTGTCATGCGAGTGGACCCCGCGTGCTATAGCGGAGACATAATTAAAATAGTTTAAGGCGCAAAAAACAGACAAACACAAAGGTAAGTGACGGGACGAAGCGGGTGGCGCTTCGTCCCGTCACTTACCTTTGTGTTTGTCTGTGTTTTGCGCCTTGAACTATTTTAATTATGAACCAAAACCAACTAGCCCAGCAGCAAGTGCTTATAGCGGAGACACTGATCATTCGCTGCAGTGTGACACGCAGTGTCGATGAGGGCCGTTTCCCGAGCAGCCGTCAGAGAAGAATACTATGGCGGGAGTTATTACCTCGTGCGAATCATTCAAGAAGTTCACAACACATTCGGTTCAGTTTGAATAATTTCCAAAATGCACTAGTATTCGACTCGTTGGAATATTCGCACGCCCTTAGCAACGACAAAGACGTTACTGTTTCTGAAAAGGGAGCTTTAATAACGCGCAAAAATAAAAAAAAAAGAACACTGAAAAGGGGGTGGAAGCAGGCTGGAGCATTTTGGAGAAGCTTTGAAGCAATGAGAGGAGAGTTTTGGATGAATCTAATCATGTTTTGGAGCACGATTCTTAGGCCAACCGCCTTTGATAATTGCAGTTTTCTATTCCTGACATAAAACTGCCAATTTCATTCCTTTTTTTATGCAACATTAAATGCTTTTCCGACTATGCAAGCATCTCTGACAAAGCAAGACAAATGATCAAAACGTGTAAAGATGTTTAAAATAACACAGGCTGATCTAAGCAACAATCAGGAAAGAACTAGCAGCAAACAGAATGCTTGCACTTCATAACTGAACAACAAGTTTGAGCTAAAGATTTTGCCTACTTTGACTTTATAGATTCAAACGTGGAGTTTACCACCTTGATGCCACTAAACTGGAGTTCGTTGAGCAGCTCATTTCTGCTCTCTGTCTTGTGCATATCCTTTTTTTATCCTCGCCCCTGATGATGAATTCCCACCCGCTGGTCAGTAGTACCTTCAGGAAGGATAGATGACACTCAAGGGTCACTTCGTCACTTTTCTAGTCACTGGCACTTTGGGCACACTACCCCATATCGCTTCAAATAAATATATGCTTTTGTCAGGCGTAGGCCTGACATGCTTGCCATGGCCAAGGGGCTTTGAAGTACCGGCTTGTTTTGATAGCAAAAGCATTAGAACAACTTGTGCATTTTTTGCAGCCGGACAAGTTTCCCAATGGCTCGCGGTAGTTTACGCTATCTGCTTCGCTTGCTGCTCTCGCTCTCTCTCTCTCTCCACTCGCAATTCAAAAGGCTGGGGGAAGTGCTTGTCACATGCACTAGGCATTTCTTCGCAATTCCATCTAATCGCTTGTGTCCCATATTAAATTTATTTGCGACTAAATATTTATTATGCTCCATGCTCACGTGGGTTTCGAAAAAATTACTTGTATTAAGCCCAGCGCAAGATGTGTTAAACCTATGCCACCGGTGCACTGTCGTTATTCCCTTGCTCAGCTAAATTTGATAGAAAAACATCGTGGCAGCCGTTTGGAGCAATATTCTGTTTTGGAGCAGGATGGAGCAGGGAAAGCAATTTGGAGCAGAATGGAGCAAATGGGGCAGCGCTTCCACCCCTGATTTAATATGTGCAGGTTTTGCCACCACCTACCGACCTCCCAAGAAAACTGCGTGCGTAAATATTTTTTCGGTCACGGGTCAGAGGCTGGGATACCTTGCCGTTCGTTTCAAATGGTGATCACGTAGTCTTTTCGCTGCAGACGTCACGAGTGGCGGATAAAGTTTCAAATGAAACTGTATAACATATATGAGTCTTTTGCTGTCTGACAGATATCAACTTAAACAGAGAATGTCATACAATAGATGTTTACTGCCTACAAAAATTTCATAGAATTCTCGCCCCCTGACTATTTCGTGACGCTTTTGCACAGCTCCACGTTTGGGCCCCGCTAAGCCAAAGAACTCCCCTAAATTCGTGACGTTAGCGAACAAAACGCTTCCCTGGCAGACGACGAAAGGGTTGGCGTCTTCCGGCCCCCATAACGTTTTTTTTTTTTTTTTTTCTGTGAATAGCGCTTACTTACACAAGTCGGGCAGGGACAAAGAGACAAGTCCCAATAACAGCTTTACTGCGCAGAAGTGTAATAAGTGCGTTAGTCCAACGGCACCAATGTCTTACCATACCCCTTCCGTACATCGTTAACTTTCTCCTTTCACCGAGTACAGCTGCTGGCCAGTAGCCAACTAGCTGCGACATACATATGCACATGTCAAGGATACTAACCTTAATTGGCAGAAACCTAATTTCGAAAATTGAATTCAGCGCAACTATACGCGCTCGCGTAGCGCGGTTCTCGAGAGTCGACGCGGTAGGTTCGGAGCGTACGACGTGTGTAGAGAGAGAGAGAGAGAGAGAAACTTTAAGAAATTGCGCTAAAAGAAGTGTTTAAGAACGTGGCAGTGACACTGCACGTAGGCGACAGGAAGAGGCGTTGAAACGTCCCACAAGCAGGTGGTGGTGATGGGGCCATGACAACATAGCATGACAATATCAAAGCATGCCACAGCGCGATGCAAAAGCTAATGCACAAGCACAAAGCACAATAAGCAAGCGCTGAGCAGACCATCATTTGTATTACCACGTGTGTAATTGCCGTCAAGTGTCCCTGCTGGAACAGGGTTGGCGGCTAGCAGAAAAAAAAAGAGAGTACAAAGGAGTGGGGGGTGGGGGGGGGGGAACATGTGAGCCCCAATTCGCACTTGGGTTAAGACAAACCACCAGCACACTTGCTAACGCGATGTTTGATTGCGGAGCTAAAATTTGGGCGTCAATAGGTGCGATGTGCTGATGCGCCCACGCGTGTCTGGCAGCGTGCCAAAGGCATGCGCCAGTCACACGTCAGCTTTCCCTGCTAGGCGAACCCCGCAAACAGATTTAACGCAAGCCAGACCAGCGCAGCTCTTTCTCACAACAGACAGGGGGATACACGTATGATGGAGTGCGCTCACACAGTAGCAATAGCAGAGATCCAATGAAATATGACTACAGAGGATTTCGTCGTTTTCCCCACGAGTGTCCGATGCAGACAGAGAACACACGCACATGATACGCACCCTTCGCTTAACTAGATGCCTTGGGGCGCCGGCAATATAGACAATTTTGCCACCATATTTGAGGGGAAGACGGGCGTTGACCGCGGACACTTGTGGAAAGCCCTCAGCAACAGGCGAGGTTCCGCGTCCTCCTGTCTACGGTCAGCCTTAAAAAAGAAAAACGAAAGAAATATATATATATAAAGAACGGAATGTTTGAAAGAAAACGGGAGGACGGCACGTGCGCATCTAGTATGTCGTTCACTCTGTCCGCTGAAAGGGCAACCGTTAGTACGCCTCGATCAGTGCTCGATTGCAAAACGCGGCGCATTTCGAAACTCCTTTTCATTACGCTTTTCTCCGCGATTGCTCTATTCCCGGTGGGGGAAGGAAAACGATGTTTTAACTCTTGTACGGTCCAGTGTCATGTGATGTTCACCAATTTGCGCAGTACTGCCATTTTAGCTCTGAGGCAAAAAAAAAAAAAAAAGCCACATATCTTACCATTTCTTTTCTTTCGCGAGATTTAAGCTTTACAGCGAAGAGTTTATTGCACACACGGGTACGCCATCTCTTCCCCACCCCCATTCCCTTCTGCCCGTTTCGCAAAGCAAAAAGGGCTCTTGATGCGGCAAATCATGCAGGCTTTAATCCGCCGCCACCGATGAATGTAAGGGCAGCAGTAATGTGAGGACCAAACTTTTTTTTTTCTTTTTTTTTTGCGATTTTGATGGAATACGGCGTATAGGAACGTAGGATTTTCCAGTGGAACCGCGATCATGTTCGGACATCGAA